>NW_017306449.1:434746-548974 GCF_000935625.1 Nanorana parkeri | reverse complement strand
AGCTCAGTTATTATTAATGAATGCCCTAGTAGCATAGGCTACTAGTGTTATGGGGTATACATAATTAATAAGGGGCCAGTGACAGCCTCCCACAAAGTTGGCCACATGCTTGCTATTAAACAAAACATCTGCCACATTCAGAGTCCTTGCACAGCACTTTACTCCTGAGTCGGACATCTTTTCACTTTCTTATACTATATGTCTGGGTGATCAGTATCAAGCATGTCTTTAAAGTGGACCTCTACCCCCTTTCACTAAAAATCACATCAGCATGAAGATCTGCATGCCCATATGAAATCAACTTACATTCACTAGTTAAACAAACATATTTTGCATACAATTACTAGTTTCCACTTCCTGGTCCTCTTGGGCATTAGTGATGTAATCTGTGCCCAAGCATTGCATCCTGGGAAGGTTACATCAGCAGATCATTGCTGGGAAATCACATTTGTAATCTCTCAAGGTCTCAGGGAAAGGCATTTTCCTCCTCTGAGATGTTGTGCATGGTCACATGTCCTAGTCACATGTGCCAGAGTTCCAGGAAGTAAGGGAGATATATTAATCTGCCCTTAGTAAAAAATGGCCACTGTGAGAAGAATGGGGAGGAAAAGACAAATAATGTATGCAAAAGATAAAAAGCCAAAAATTATTTATAAGTATCTGTTTGTAGATTGTCATTACCGAGCATTTCTAAAGGTGCCTGTGTTGTTATTTCAAAGATAAGGGTAAAGTTCCTCATTAAAGTATACTGAATGGATAGGAGCTGGCCCAGACAGCAGTTTTAACCCTTTCCTATTTTATCCAAGAGTAAGAAAAGGTTTTGGCTTTACATACACTTCAGCCCCTTTAGAGGCTCTCTCCAAAACATCAGCCTACCTGAATGCTGACCTCTTCCTTACATTGCTTCAGTGTGTTGCGTCGCAGAACTTCTCCTTTGGGTAATACCTGTGGAGCAAATATAGAATTATAGGTAATAATCAGTATAGGTGAGTGTTAGGTGGCACTTAAGTTACATTAGGTGTACTAAATATATGAAATATTTATAAGCCTTCTGTATTGAATTGTATTGTAACTGTACTGTGTCTCTTCATTTTGTAGAGTGTTGTGCAAACTGTTGGCACTATGTAAATCCTGTATAATAATACTAATAATACATGGCTAACAAAGGACACATATTACGTTCTTTTTCTCAGTGCAGACCCAGTTCAGAGGAAAATAATGAAATGTCTAACCTTTAAGGCAAAGACCTTCTGTTCTGTGCAGTTCAGGACCTTCAGCACTGGACCAATGGATCCTTTAGCAACACATCCCAGAATCTATGGGCGATACATTCATAGAAAAATTAGTATTGTTAGTCCAAACATAGATAGATCTCTCATCAAGTGTTGAGATGTCTGCCTATCTTTGCACTGTCTGGCTACCCAGATTCACGACAATCATTTCCCCCAATGTCTGCACACAGTGAGTACCGCTAACAAATTCTATTTGGGCCATATGTGACCATCCTTGAATATGACTTTAATATTTTATCCTGAAAAAGTTATAGGTAGCTATGTTATATACAAGTACTTGCACTTTGCCACTCTTCTTGATATCCAAATTGTGTCTTAATAAAATCACAAAGATTCTAATGGAAAAATCTAATAGATGTGGTTTTGATTTGCAATTTTGTCAGCACTAACAGCTTCAAAGGCTTCTCACTGACACACCATTGCCTGTGTAGATCACCTACAGTGTGTATTCCCGGTAAAGTGTTATATTTGCAGAGCTGTGATTTTCAAGCTTCTGAGGAGGTGCTTAATCATATCATAATCAAAGGGGATTTCTTTTTCTAAACCTAGTTATCCTTGAACGTAAACCTGTTGCAGTACCAAAAACACTTTAAAAGGTATATTCTTACATAATTGTAGCTCAGCAGGTGAATGTTATAACTGAAGAGCGGTAAAAAGTGACTGACGTGCATAGTGCTTGTTGCGGAGGACACATCTGCATTACGTCGATTGTTTTGATGCTAAGCATTATCTACCAAGTATTACCTATATGAAAGCTTTCATTCTTTATAGCGCACACTTTGCATCATTACAGTGTTACTACAAGACCTTTAACTCTGGCTGCACAGCTGGTGACCAAACTGGAAATTCAGGCAAGAATAAGGATATGCAATGCGGGAGAGGTCGCTCTGTCACTTTCATCTCCGGAAGGCCAGTGTGATGCGACGTCGTCAATCTGTCCTTTATTGATCGACCAGTTGCCCATAGCTGACCAAAACGTGATGTTGCCAAGCTGTCCCCATTCAACAGCCCTTTCCAAGATGCAACCCAATGGTTGGGTGACACAGAGGTACATTCCTTAAAAGCAAGAAACTAAACTTAAGAAAGGGAGGGTTATCCAATTTAGGGTTAAAAGGACAGCTGAATATTTAAAAAAATACTCAATTCAGTAAATGAGTTTAGACATTTCATCAAATCAGTTTAGACAATTAATCCTAAGAAAGGGGAGGGTTATCCAATTTAGGGTTAAAAAGTAATACTTAAAAAAAAAATGATTTAGTAAATCAGTTCAGACTCTCCCATGAAAATGACCATAATGATTAAATATTTCCAACCAAATAAAATAGATACTTCAATACACTGTAGAGTTGTAATAAAACAAAATACATGCTAAAATACACTGTAAAGGTGTAATAAAGCAAAAAAGAGAATTCAATAAACTATAGAGCTGTAATATAATAAACTTTTATTATTATACTGTCCTGTATTCCATCATCACATATGTATTCAGCCTTGATATATAGGACCGCTTTGTCAATCAACTTTGTTGTAACATAAATATGCAAAGTATATAAAATAGGGAACAATTTTTTTTGCATAAAGCTATGATTTAGAATTTAATATCCGTTTTAGTTTATGAAACTATTTATTAATGTATATTTTGTATAAGGTTTCTTTCCCCTTCCCCTCTATTACCTGTACCTTGCTGTCACTGCTGGAGGCTGCCATTTATTGGTAATCCGCTTTAGCTGGACAAACAATTTTAATCTGCTGCTAAGTACTGGCCGTTGCTTATGCATCCTATCTAGTACTGCATTATTCATGGGTGTAATTCTTCTACATATCATGTATGGCAATGGTCTGTTTGCTGCGGCGTATTTTTGGAAAAATAAAACCCAGTGAAGCATTTCCTGTTCAACTACATTAGTAACATGGCTAGTTTCCTATTTTAGTTGAGGTTATTCTCCTTGTTATGGATCGTTTACTCAAAGTATGAAAGTCTGTGAATGAATAGGACTGTTAGGCAACAGGCATTTTCAGGGGGGATTGATTGAGGGTAGATTGCATTGTTCATCTGCCCCTCTATTCGTCCATTCACAGAATGCCTTCTACCCTGTGAAAATAATACAAGACATTTTATGAATAGATGTGGTGCAGAGCGAGCAACCTGCTATCTTTAGTGTTCCGTCGCCTGAACTGTAAGTTTCAGTGGCTGAATGTTGGCGCTTACACTATTCCATGGAATGAGTGAAAGTAAGAGTCTTAACTTGCAGCACCGCTCACACATGGAACACACATCATTAGGGGCGATTTATTTTTGCATGGAAAATATCCCCAAAAACCATTTAGGGTAAAGTGACAGGTTCTCTTGATACCTACCTTCTCTGCTACTGAAACTTTCTTGCTTTCCTTGCAGTCTGCCACTGTCCTGTTCATCTGACAAAATCATGAGTTAAAAGACTTTCATAAACGCAGTGTTGGACCTTCCCCTACCTTCATGTCTTAGTGTTCAGGTCTGGTAATTGATCACTCTGGTAAGAAGAACTGCATTGTGGGTGGAAGGTAGTGTCATCTGCTTCCCCAAACCCAAGTACTGGGTATTTTCATGGGCCTGGACCATGAATGGGTGGGCGAGTGATTGTCTGGCGAAGCATCAACAACAAAGAGGGCAAGCTATAGGATAAACCTGTTACTATGCTCTGGATGGTCATGGGTAAGTAGAGAATGGATAATGGGTTGAAACCAATGCCCTTTTTGTTGCTCTCTGTGCACCAGTGGAGGAATTTGCTTTCAAGACAATTGTCCCCAGAACAAGTACCCCTTTGGAAGATTTCCCCTTACTTGTTCGGGGGACAACCCTATAATTTCAGATTTCCACTCTCAGTGACAGTGATAGGCAGTTCAAATAGGAGGAGGGGAACTCCATAAATGGGATACATACTTGACATCAGGCATAACTATCACACTATCCAAAAGGATACAGAAATATACTTTAACTTGGCCATAGACTTTCACAGGCTGTGAAATGTACAGCATGATCTAAGCACCTCCAGGCTAAAAATAATCTTCATAATGCTCAGCAATACTGCTAAACATACACGGTAATAAGAACAAAGAGGAGAAGGCGGTGGATCCTAAGCAGTGCCGGCTTGTAGCTGGGAACAGTAGCAATTGCGATAGGTTTTCCAATACAAGCAATATCTGTACTTGGGAGACATCAACTGCTGCTTGAGAAGGGGTTGATTTGGAGATTAAACATCGTATTTTGAGGTAGTGATGTTGTCATGCTGCTGGTTCATGATAAGTTTTGGATGGTATAAACATGATCTTTGATGCCAAGTAAGCCCTTGTGCCAACTTTATTGATGTAGTTATATGGGTATCCACATAGTCATTAAATTGTCGCACGATCCAGATGTTTTCTCCATCCACATATCTATGGGAGCGTTGAGTCCATGCACTACCTGCTCCGTGATGTATGTGCAACAGGTACACTTAAACAACATTCTAGCAATTATAGTAAATATATTTGTAGAAGAGGACACAAAAAAAACCACACACAACAACTGCTTATGTTTAAAAGTAACAATATGATTTTTTTTAATCATCATTGGTGGAGAGCAATCCGTACCAAAAAGTGCAAATGTCTGCAGATGAGAGCAGGAGTTTATACACCTATGTAGCAGCAACAACTGCACCCAGCCCCGCCTCAATGCATATAAATATGTATATATATATGTATACTGTATATATACATTTATAAAAAGTTACACCACCTCTGGAAATGCTCTTACACCATAATCATTACTGTATTATTACAAAGGTAAGTGAAGTCCATGCCTTCCATATCGGTGGGATGATACCCTGGAAACATACAGCCCCTAGCTCTGCAATAATAAAACATAGGAATAAGAGCACAAGGGCTGTGGGGAAAGCCAAAGAGTCAGCAACAGAACAATGACATCAGAAATATCAGAATTACAAATTAATCTCTGGAAAAATAAATATTTTATTATCAGGAAGCTATTTTCATTGAATGTTCATTAGATGCTTGTCACATAAACGCTTGCAGCTAGTGAGGTCAGAAACAGATCCTTCTGGCAGCAACAGTGTTAATGGTGAGGCAAAAAGAGTGAAGGCAACATGCAGCAGCCTCTTGGATAGTGAGTGGTTAGACTGGGAGCTTATACTTCATGTATCAGGGTCCTTCCATCTACTGGAGGAAGAGAGTGTGTTCACATCAAAGCACGTCTACCAGTTCTAGTCATTTAAATATTTTCCTAACTGCAGCATTTTACTTGGTCCTTATTGCTGGACTACATAATATATTATCATACAGGAGCTATTTCCTTGCATAAGGCATATAGAGCTTTAAGCATTAGTTTAGCAGCAGTGATGAGCAATATCTCACAGCAAACAAACCAAAATTGCTACACTAGGATAAAAACTAATTTGTGAATGACTTCAATAGGCTAGTGTACTATGGAGCTCTCTGCACCATTTAGGCTCCCCATTTAGTGATATTACGGGAGGCTCTTCATTTATTTTTGTTGGTGTCCATTAAAAGATATGTCACCTTTGACACGTTATAGTAAACATGTTGCCAGACTGTGGACATGCAAATATTTCCATAGTCTTAACAAGCAGTAAACCCTCACTGATTCCTGTAGCTGCAGATACTGTGGAGGAATTCAACCTAAAAATTAAAAACAGAGGCACTGAAATTGTAGTCCATCTTAGATCTAGACAGTGGTTACCTATTGCTGTCATTTAGAATCTGACTTCAACCTGACTTCAGAGTCAGACGTGATCTTTGATGATTAACTACTTCCTAGTGCCTGAAGCTAGGTATGCTATTTAGGGAATGTTTTAAAGATCATTTACTGCTTGTTTAGAATATGTAAATGTACATTTAAAACTGCAAAGCCTAATCCTGATAAAATGCAGTAATATCAGATGTCCCGACACTGGGATACAGATAGGGGTCCATTTTTAAATGTTTCCACGCAAGACCCACATATTTTTCAAACTGGATTTAATCCTGGGTGAAAGTTGTGTGAAACATTTATAAGAGTCCCATAGATATCTAAGTAGCAGAATCTTTCTTTACAATCTGTCCTTCTCAGAGGAAAAGTTTAGCAAGTCTGAAATCACTCCAAAATGACCGAATAACCAAGTGGAAGTCGGCATTCATTGTGTCTGGCAACTCAGAACTTTGAAAAGCCAATCTGAATGGTTGTCAAGTTACAGCACATCACTGCAATGATATTAAATAAACCCTGCTGGTCTGTTCCCGTTTAAATTCATAGCTGTTTCACCGTATAGTGTTTGTGAACACAGTGTGAACCAAGAAAAGTAAATGCAATGTTAAAAGAAAAGTGTACTGTACAGAAATGCTGTAAAGACATGGTGCCATTTCTACTGTGCCATTCGGTGCTCCTATTAAGTGCTCAGCTTTTAGTGGCAGGTGCTGCTCTTGGTCAGACATTTGCCTTCATTATGAATTCAGGCACAATCCCAAGACATACTGCTGCTTGTGTGACTCACTGTCTAAGGATTATTACCCTCGGACAGAACATTCACTGAATGCACTTACTTCTTTTAACCCCTCCCACAATATTACATTTTTTGATCCTCCATGACAGCTACTACACAGCTAGGCTGTCTTCTGAATCAGTCGGGATATGAAATAAACAGATTGAACAGTCCTGCCCAACACCAGCTCCTCGGTGCTTTCTAAAGGTTAAGGAACAAAAAGTCTCAATGTTATTATTCCAGGAACAAAAATGACTGATCAGTTATTTCTAGTTTTAAGTGCATAACAGCTCCTTAGTCAAAACATTGAACCCGAGTGGGATCGCAGTATCCTCCTACAAACAAAACCTCCCCATGGGGCAGGAGAACCAAGAACAGGACTATTTAACTCCTTACCTCCAAGCCCAATTTATGGGCATAACCAAACTCCCAGTTAAGGGGCTGTCATACAGGAAGAACTAAAGTTTGAATTAGAGCCTACAAAGAGGAGAAAAGACAAGGTGATATGGATTTGGTGATGTGTAGGGCTCATAACCTTAGCGCGATCTTCTGGAATACTGCATTTCTATATGAAAGAGAAATATTCCCCCACAATGATTTTACAAGCTATTCCAGATAGCAACACCGGTAGTCTTAACATCGGCAAGACTGTGCTGATCTTCTCACAGGTACGTCATCCAAAACTCTGTCTTAGACAGAATGCTTAGGGTATGACATCCAGTAAGTAATTCTCTGAGCTCTACAGCCAAAAAGGCCATCTAATACATGTCCACAGTTTATTTCCTCCTGCCAAATATGGATTTCTTTCCAGTATTTTTATCAGCCATGCTGAGTCCAATGAGAAGTCTTGCCTTGTCGTCCTCCTCCTGTTGATTCATATCAGTCTTTGTTTCAGCCTTGCCTTTTGTCTCTGCGCCTGCAGCAGGTTTCAGCCGCAGCTTCTCTTTAATGACCTGCACAGTATAGATTAATTCGTGTCAATTGGCATATTGAACATGTCATTAGATACATTTATTGACATCCAGCAACGCAGTAATCTTCAGCGCTCATGATAACCTGGAACTCAACTCTTCACAAAGAGTCTGGAACCTTCTGGTAACACATCCACATCTTAATGGCGACCGCAACATCAACTACTCTATGCCAACTGCTGGAGTGTGCAATAGACCTCGGGCTGAACGCGTTTTCGGGACACACCCGGCTCTGATGAAGGGGGTGAGTCCCCGAAAACGCGTTCAGCCGAGGTTTATTGCACACTCCAGTAGTCAGCATAGGGTAGTTGATGAATCGGTCGCCATTCAGATGTGGATGTGTTACCGTGACCAATTTCTCCGTCCATAGATGCGTGTTGTTTTAAGTTAAATGCGAGTACATTGATTGAAATTTACTAATACATTTAATGTGTTATTTTAATACACAAGGGAGAGGCGCTTTCTTTTGTTTTGGCACATTTATTGACATAATTAATCACAGTAGTTTTGTAAGATGATCCGCTAAGGGCCTATTAACACCATTGCGCTTCATTAACACATGTCCATTAACCTGTGTTGAGTTGACACAATCCATTCATTTAAATAGGCTGCCTAACGCACCCATGAGTGTAGCATTTTTGGCACCCCTATGCAAGGTTACGCTCTGGGGTGCCATTAACAATGAACAGCACTGAATCACACCAACGTGCATATCACAGCACGATGGCGCGAACAAGCCTTAAGAAACTGATTGATGGAACAATGGAAAGCTAAACTCTAGGCAAATATAAAATATACAAAATTATACAGTTCTGAAATCATTAATACATCTTTAAATGTATATAGTTTTTGAATCTGAGCAAAGTAAGTACCTGAATTTCACCCAATATCAGCCTCTTGCAGTCCCTGTATAGCAGGGCTGGAGTGTGACAGGAAGAAGCAGCTCAATGAATCAATCAGTTCATGTGCTGACTAGGAGCATGCCAACAGGAAGAGAAAGAAGAGTAAAAAAAAATGAACTCATCACTGTGCTGCTTTCCCTTTTCCCTGTCCAGTCACAGGCTGGGGTGGGTCCAGGACAACCTGGACTAAGAGTTAGTAGGTAGAACGATGCTGGGTGTTATACTGAAGACATCTAGTTGCAAAAATAGGTACTGCAGAGGACAGCTATGTAAAGGTAAATATGGCAGCAAGCGCTGTTATCGTTTAATGCCCTTTTTATATTTGTTTTGTTATTATTAGATTTCTGCTTGAAAGTGAAAGTAGAAGGTGGTGAAACTCATAGATCAGTGTATACAGCCAATGCAAATGGAATTATATGTTTCCATGAACATACAATATAATCATTTAATGCAATATAAAATTGTGAAACAAATAACATTACCAAGAGCACATTAATATATTTAGCTAGAAGTTCATCTTTAGTCATTTCATACTAAATGTGTCATAAGAGCTATACTTGGTGGGTCAGAAAGGGAAAAAGTAAAAAAAAAAAGGGGGAGGTAGTAGCAAGACAGGACGTGAAGCAATTTAGAAAGAAAATACAAAAGCTCTGTGATTGGAGAACTGCTCCTGTGACAGGTCAGATGACGGGACTCTACTCTCAGCTTTTTTTCCTCAAACTAATGCTCATGTAGTTTCAATGCAGTCAGTTTTAAAGCTGTGCTTTATAAATAGGCTGTGTTCGTTTCTTTTCTCTATAGTTCTACGGCCATGCCGCTTCTTTTTCATTGAGCCCCTATGTGCACAAAACAAATGCCAACTTGTAATATTACTGCAGATGGTTAATCCAGGGGGTAGTCCAATTGCTTTAGAAATCAGGAAGCATTTTTTTTCTCTATTAAAGTAAACTAAACTACACCTTCTAAAGGTTTTTTTTTGCAACTACAGGTTCAGGATTTTTAGTTTTGTTTTTCTGACTGAACTTGGACAAATGTCTCATTTTGATCATATTTACACATTTGCAGCTAAAATGTCAGAGCAAACCTTACCTGTGCAACCAGAGCCTTACGACTGTCCCTCTTCACCGCCATGGCAAAATCTAGCCATGTCCAAGTGTTGTTGTGATACTCCAGACAAGGCAACACCAGAGTCAGGTCTCCCCAGTCCACACTGTTTTTCTCACCCTGTAAATGCATCATATAAAACAAGTTTTAATAATCTTTAACTACTGTAAAACAGAGCAAAAAACAAAACAAAAAACACACTGACCTCAACTTTATAAGGCTGGTCCACATAACATATAATGCGTTACAATATAGTTAAAAATCCATAGTTTAAATGCAGTATTGACCTAGGCATGTGTTGGAATAGGTAGCAGTAAGCATAGGGTTAATTGATCGAGAATAATGCAAGACAAATACTCTCTTTGCAAATTACTTCTCTAAATGCAATACAGCCAAAAAGATAGACAAAGTACAGTAAGGCCTAACCCCTGAAAAAAAAGATTAGGCATATCTTCCAAAGATTGAATGACGGCGAGTTGAGTACAGCTTTTCTCCTGGGTGATAGCAAGTACTTCTTTCCATTGGAAGGGCTTATTATCACCCCTAGGGGTACTCTAACTTATCAATAAAGGGACAGCAATCATTTTCAGTATTTTGGAATAAAGGAAGAAGTATTTCACCGCTGAGATGCTGCCAACAGCCATCAGCAGTGTGAAGGAAGTTGTGGAAGGTCCTGGTGGCATAAAAGTGGCATGATGATAGGCAGATGTCACAGAACCTGCTGTTCAGTCTCTGCACAGCCTAAAGCTACTTAGAGACACTGGGTGGCACATGGATATGCAGGCGTGATCTGAACACTCAAAAGAACTTTACAAAAATATCCACTGAACATACTAGAGGGCACTACTAGGCATCAACAGTGTCAACGATTAGCAAGGAAAATCCAACCCAGCCAGTGGACTTCAACAGATATCAGGTTTGCACTATCGGGAAAGATCTTTCATATGAATATGTCAGAATTCTTAGTTATGGACAGTTTTTTTTCCTTAGGACAGACAATACTGTAAGTTAACTGACCATGAAAGGGCAGATCTTTTATTGGTACAGCCACAAATCCAACACTTGCCTTTTTCCAAACCACTGCCAAGCAACCTGATGTAACTAAACAATTCCCCCTTTTCTGATTCATTGCTCTCCTGAATTATTTCATTTTTCACAAGTATACAATTTCCAATAAACTGGACAATTTCCATGGATTTTTAATTTTTCAAAACGTTTCTTTATGATGGAATGTCTCCCACTCACCTTCAATCCCGGGATCCACTAGCCCATCTGCGGCCCGCGACCGGCTCGGGAGGGTGTCAAGAGGTAAGATGGGAGGGACATCAGCATCTTCCTCCTTGCTGAACTCCCTCCGAGGTCTGAATGCAGAAGTGATGTGCAATACATTACTTCCGCATTCACCTGTCAGTCATCTGGCTGCTATAGCCAGATGACTCAGATCTCTGCTTCATCAGCTTCTTTTGCGGTCCCCAGGTCACATTAGGTGTCTTAGAGACCCCTAATGTCTCCATAAAGAGGACCTGTCAGTGTGCCTTTGCTATTATATAGGGGGATTGTTATCCCCCTATGTGATAGCAATAACAATAAGTGTAAAAAAATAAAATAAAACATTTAAAAAAAATAAGTCACATATAAAAAAAAGTTTTAAAAAACCCCAACATTTTTAAGTCCCCCACCCGCACATATAAAACGTAAATACGCGTTCGATGCGCCAGTGTGCGAAAAATGACAATTACATGTGTTACATATCGTCGCGAACGTCGGAGTGAGAGCAATCATTTTAGGGCCATCAATCACTGAGAACACCAAACTGATGAGCTGTAAAAGCTTTCAAAGCGTCGCCTGGGGCCAATTTTGGGTATTGTAGTTTTTTGGAGGTTTCGTGTGCACAATTTTAAGGCTTCACATGTTTGGTGTCTATTTACCCGACGTGACTCCATCTTTTATATTTTACCAAAAAACTGGGTAATAATAAATGTTTTATCATTTAATATAGGAGAAACTGTTTTTTTTTTTAATGTTGGTAATTTTTCCTTAATATATTAAAAAATAAAAACCCCAGTGGTAATTAAATACCACCAAAAGGAAGCTCTATGTGTCCCTAAAAAATGGTATAAAATTAATTTCATTACAGCGTTGCATGACGGAATAAATGTCAAAGTACTGCAGCGATGAATACTGAAAAATGGCCTGGACAGGAAGGGGGTTTAACACCGCGGAGTTCAAGTGGTTAAATCTGATCACATCAGCTGAGCAAGCCAATGCATTGCCAAATGTAAGTGCTTAGTACAACCCTGGAAATCAGAAGAAAAGGTTTCACTGGAAAGCAGAGACATACTTACCTATACTACAGCTGAACTCCCTCTATTCAACAGTTATGGTGCCTGAAGAATCCTCTATTTCCAACACACTTCCTGGAGTGATGCCCCACCAAGTATTGTAGTTTCTTTTTCCATCCCCTATGTCACTACTGTGTTGTGCAGAGACAGCGAAGATCGGTGGGGCAGGCAGAAATACAAGCAAGTAGAATGCTTTATAGGGGAACCTTTTTTTCCGATTTAAAAATTTCTCAACAGGGTCACTTTAATATAAAATGCAGAATAATATCTGCCCCTGTGCTGGGTGCTAACAAAGACAAAGTTTATTAAATATCAGGAGATCTGCACCAACCTTATAGCTGACACAGAGAGGCACCTGTGGGATTTTTATGTAGATAAATGAATTGTTCATGGCAGCTCGCTCTTTCATTTTGTCCAGATCATCCACGGGATGCTGTGAGAAAAGAAAAACAAACTTTAAAAGGTTGTGTGAGTTAATTATTATAATATCAAACTGTCACGTAGATGAAAATGCTGCAGAGAAATGCACAATGATGAATCCCTATCAGATAATCTCAGGAAACTACATACCATGGCTTGGTTGACAGAGATATATTCTGTACCTGCGGGGACGGTCAGGGAAAGAGCCTCTACTTCGTAGAAAGGAAAAGGCATTGCAATCAGCAAATGTATTTGTATACATGTCATCTGAAGCCTTTTCATTGGTGGTGTGCAGCTTTGCCTACTGTGGGTTGCTATACTAAGGAAAGGTTGTATGGCACTTAGCCTGTGTAGGAACTGCACTGCAACAAAAGTTGTAAAATTGGCAAGACCGTGTGCTTTCACATATAAAAAGTGACAGCCTTCTTTTTTTTCTGCCAAAACTAGCATCAGATAAGGCAGAAACATCAACTTTATAAAACTGCAAAACTGTGAAGTGCAGAGTAAGTTGCGTCCTTAATCTGAGCAATAGAAGCCTGATTATGAAATGCCCAAGAAGTACTAATTGTCCGAGTAGAAAGAGCACAAACAGGAAAAGAGGTACCTTATCCCACAACTCACTGAACAACAACCTGACACATCCACTTAGAAATAGTGGATCTAGAAGCTAAACAACCTTTTCTAGGACCTTCTGGTAGGACAAATAAAGAATCCGAACACCTAATGGAAGTTGTGACTGACAGATTAATTCGAATACCCTGTTTTCCCGAAAATAAGACCTACCCCGAAAATAAGACCTAGTACTATTTTTGGAAATTGCTAAAATATAAGACCTACCCCGAAAATAAGACCTAGTTGCGACCATTCCAGGGGCCAGTGATTACATAAGGGGGAACTTGAAGAGCCGCGGGAGAGGCAGGAGAGAATCAGCGCTGCCAATGAAGCCAGCGCTAGAGGAAGCGAGGCGGCAGCACATGGAGCAGAGCCGCATAAGCCGATGCCTCCTCTATAGCGCCGGCTCCTGTCACAGGCGGAGTGATACCAAATGAACTCCGCCTGTGAGGAATCGATAGTGAAAGTGCGCTTCACTCATTCTGGCCAACGCTTGGTTACCAAATTGCTCTTGGAAAAGGTACGGCACCCCATATCACCATATTTGTGTACATGAATAAGTGTGGATTGTTGTACATAAAAAAAAAAAAACTAAGACCTACCCCGAAAAAAAGACCTAGTGTGTTTTTTTGAGCCAAAGAAAATATAAGACAGTGTCCTTTTTTCGGGGAAACACGGTAGCCGCACAACATCCAAACAATGAAGAGAAATTTCCATAGGATAAACAGGAGCTGGGCAAAGAAAGGTAAAACAGTATCTTAATTCAAATGAAAGGCCGAAACCACCTTGGTTAAAAAGGAAACCTGTGATCTCAAAACAACCTTGTCCTGATGAAGAAACAAATAAGGTCCTTCACAAACTCGGAAACTGTTCTAGCCGAGGTATGGACATAAGAGAGGCAACCTTTTTGTGTCTGAAAACCAGCCTGAGCAGTCTTGTCCAACTCACTGACACAAGTGCTGGTGATTTCTGCTTTCCACGTTTTTTAACCTTCTGAACAGGTTCTACAAGTTTTTACAAATTTTCCATAGTGGAAGCAAATTCAGACTTCGTAATGAAAAGTGAAGAATCTCCCCAACAAGGAAGGAGCAGTATTAGAAAATGACAATGTATGGTCAGATTTGTTCTTAACTACAGTGCAAGTAACACAATCATTACCAGAGGGGATTTCTGCTTTACATATAGTACAAGATACAAGAGGAAGAATTCTCAGAAGTCATGGTGTGCTCGCCCCTCCACCTTGAAACAGACATATCTCTAAAAAATAAAAAGGTTCAAATGCCACAACTTTCCCCTGTAATGCTCATGGCCCTGACCGACGTGAAGGGAAATATACAGAAATGTATCCAGTTGTTGCAGACAGCAGAATACCCAGTAGAACGACTGCAAATGGAAATGGCTGAGAATGAACCCACCGAGGCTCTCTGACAAAGACATACAGTACTGCCGTGGCAGAATCCAGAAAAGCAGTCCGCATATGCACAATAGCAAAATTAAATGTGTCATCAAATCAAAGTCCCAGCCTCTTTAAAAGGCGGTTGGAAATTTAAAAAAAAAAAATCAGTCAAAATACACATAAAGGGTCTTCTAGGAGTCTAAATGCACACAGCCCAAGCAAAATAAAAAAAGGAGGGAAAATACCCAAACTTATAAACCAACATTCGGTTATTTTTTACTCACAACTCCAAGGTCCTGTTCCCAACATAACAAGAATCCCCAGGAAATACTGGCCTGACCTTATGAATCTATTAATCATATCCTGCATGAATTTACCAGTGTAGATTCAGGTCGGCAGAAACTATCAGTGTAGTTGGCTAGCTAGAGAAACTTCCAGAATTGAATAAATCCGGCATGAATCAACTAGCAGCATTTTGATAGCAGAATCTTATTGCAGAAACAAAACAAACTAAATTAATAATACAGAAGAGTATCAAAACTGGTGCGTGAGAGGGGTTATGTCCTTAAAGTGGCACCCTTATACATTTTTTTGCCTAGTGTCCAATTCTCCTGGAGGCAGCAGCATAACCCTATATCTCAGAATTCTTCAAAGCTGTGTCTCTAAATAGACAATAAAGACATAAAAATTCTCCCAGTCATGTCAAGAGATGGCCATCACAAGGGAGAGATATGGGTGAGGGAAATGTTTACTAGTTCAGCTTAGTGTAGTTAAGGAGGCTAGGGAGGAGGGCTGGGGTTAGGTAATAAGTGAACCTGTCCTCTAAGCAGAGACCTACAGTGTATTTTATAGGAATTTATGTTCCATGTGGTTTATATCGAATACCTCTGGCGCTTTTCTAAATGATCGCCTGACTCCTGTTGTTCGATTTAAACCCTGTCCAACGCCTTTCCCTGGACCAAGGGACACTGTGTCTTCTGCTACCATAAGTTGCCTTGGCTTCACTACTGGCATCCCTAAGACAATGGGGAAAAAACAGAAAGGTTTATGCAATTCCTTACCCGGTAGAAGACCAAAGTGCATACAAACTAGTTACAGAACATTCATTTATTTCCTGCATTTGTACAGGGAATATATAGTACACATCAGTTTACAGATTAATATTTACATCAGCTTATATCAATTAGCCACAATCTATAGTTTTGTCGTCACACACCTACATATTTGGACCGATTTGAGTGGACTCTAGTTAACAAACCAGTGTTTCTAGATTGTGTGGGCATGCAAACAGAGGGAAAGAATATGTAGACTATGTAGAAAAAAGCCCCAGGATTGCAGCACTTCACTCCTATCAACTCTACCATGCTGCTAAGTTGACAGCGATCACAGAAACTACCCCTAGCCCATTATTTAAGTAGAACAGCTGCCAGTCACATTCAACAAATCTATTCATTACACTGTCAAAATGGTCCTCACCTGTCGTAACAAGTTTTGATTTGTCTTCTTCATCTCCGACCTCTTCCTCCTCTACATTGCGGCCTGGGAAGAAAAATCCCATCATTCTGTGGAAGAACTGATGTGTCAGCTGGATGGTGAGAGGCACCACATTCACCTACAAGCCAAGATACAATTCTGTTACTAATGGAAACTATAAAACACATTGCTCATATCTGACATTTGATTTCTGGCACTCGAGAAAGACAAATTGGGCAGATACAACACTGACATGAATACACACCCGAAGGAAAAGGAAAACTAGAGCGGTTGCCAATAATATCTACTCTGATGCCTTGTCTTCATGTTCTTATCTGCACAAGGACACTGCAAGTGCTTGTGTGACTATATAGGGACAAACCTAAAGCTTTGCTGGGGCAGAAGCTAATGTTATAGGTTATGGTTGTATGATGCAAAGAGCACCATAATATGTTTGCGCTGTATCATTAAGGTAAATGTGTACGTTTTATTATTTGGCCCATGAGTGCCTTCATTTTTATTTTCTATGAAACATAAGGAATAATATTGAACTCCGCGAACAACAAACTTAATTCTACCAAATATAACAGAAAGAGACTATAATGACCTTACCTCAAAGTGCTCTTTGACTGAGATGCCACCAACAGGTGGTCGAACCTTGCTGTACAGCCTTAGTGCAAGTTGCCTGCCAGACTGAGCAGGGCTCTGGGGTCGCAGTGCCACCTGTGTGTGATAGAAAAATCCAAAGTCTTATATTAGCAGAAGAAAATGATTTTTACATAATGAATGATGAAGAGAAGCAAACACTACTTTATGTATCATCTTTTGATTTGTTAATCCCATCCAAAAATATCAGCTCTGGCGTTAACTGGGTATACTGGAGTCCTGAAGGGTTGCACAGCACAGAAGCTCCTCCCTGTGATCCAGCTATCTTTTTTTTATTCAGAGGAGTAAACTTTTCAGGTTGAAAAGGGAGGCATAACCCACACTGGGAATGTTTGGTCAGAGGGTGTGGAACAAGATATCCCCCATCACCTCACTCTTTCAATGTAAGCAATGCCAACTGAAGTATCAATGCTCAGTTACTAAGGGATACACAAGTATTAATAACGATAACCCACAGCTTCCGGTAGGGTACTAAAAAGGAAGGTAAACATTACAAGGACATTAACGTGTCTATCCACTTTTGCAGCCAAATTGAGATAACACCTATTTTATATTTGTTGCATGTTCCCATTCACATAGCAAAAAATAAAACAAACATGTTACTTACCATTTTACTAGCTGCTTTCTTAAAACTCCAAAACTGATAGTTTCCATTCTTTGTACTTTCAAAGGGGGGGCTGTGGAGTTGGTATTTACCATAATTAACCACATCTGTACTGTGCTGGCATATCGACTTATCAGTGTAAACTAGATTTAAACACAGTCTGTCCTTAGATAAGGTTAAAGATAATGAAGCTTGGGTTCCTGCATTTTATGTTATTGAAAGAAAACTTACTTTGCCCACCCACCCTTTGTCTTAGGGACAGACTCACTGTGGCATGAGTAGCTAGTAGCTGCCCTAAGGCCTGCTCCAAAGAAACATCTAAGAAGGTATGAAATATTAAGAAAATATATTTTACGTATGCTGTGTGAATGAGAACACAACAAACATATAGTGGAGGTTTCTGAAATGACAGCAAAATACACTTTAAGGGATGAGGAAACCATAGCTATTGTTCAGTGCCTTGCCTCCTGGGAGATGGACCATTATTTTGCCTGTCCCAAAAGAGCATGAACTCTCTATAGGATTGAATACAGACTGCAGTCCATGTACACACGGGATGGGCCGGGACCAATAGAAAAGATTTTAGGAAGAGGAAGTGCAGTGCTGAGCAGGTCTCTCAGGTAAGATCTTGGCAGAGGGGGGTAGGCATCGCACTCCAAGTGTAAAAGCACTAAAACTGAAGTTTCATTTTACAGTACAGCTATTCTGATATAAATAAACTGCCTCTGCCAAAAACCTTCCTTTTAATTCCAGCAGCTTGCTCATCTCTGGCTCCAGTACTTTCCGAGTTTGTATGTAGTTGTGAATTCAGAACACTGGATCGAGATACTTATTCCAGGTCAGTGACTCAAAGTAGTGAAGACATTGGATCAGCTTGACAGTCAGGCACCTTGTAGTTTCAGAAGAAAATGCAGCGATGACAGCTCAAACATTTGTCAGCATAGTCCCTATAAGAAGCTATAGAACTTTTCACATAGCTTAATCCAGTGGCTACAATTAAGGCTAATGGTTACTGAGTAGCCCTTAGGTACTCACCTTGTACATTGCATTAGGCAGCAGATTGTTCATGGTGAACCAACCCAGCTCCAAGAGATGCTCAGCTGTATCATCAGACTTATTTACCTAAAAAACAAAGCATTTAGTTAAACTCTACATTCTATTGAATTTCTCTTAATCCAACACAACCCTGGTGCCCTACTGCCTGTATGGAATAAAAAGCAGGACAGACATCTGACACATTGATGTGAGTGCAGTAAGAAACCTGAGAGAGGAATTTGTAGGTCCTGGGGGAACGTAAATGGCAAGAGCACAAAACAAAAAAGGAAGCCTGGACGAGGGGCAAGATGTCCAGGGCGAGGCCATTTTTTTTTTTTTTTACTGTAGATCTTGGCAGCGATTTTAATTCACAGTATTACCGTATGTCCTTCAATATAAGAAAATAAAAATCATGAACCTAAATAGTAGCGTTATCTCATGATCATCACCTTCATTCCTGAGACACACTGCTCGTTCATACTAGTCTAAGTTGTAGAAGCTGCCACAAGAAGCCATCTTTAAAACTTTTAATATCTGTTAGGTTAAAGACAGACATCAGAATGACAGTAAACCAGCCACCATTCCATAAGTTCAAATGTTTTTCTCAGGTTGTCAAACACACACACTCAGATTACACAAGCATACATGTTTATGGCTAGGAAAGCATACCTGTGGGGAAGAAGTGCCAGCTTTTCTCAAGAGTGACCAAATTATCCAACACAACCCACTGCTGAGATTTATCAGTTGGGAAGTTGTGCACACTGCTAGTCTGACTTGCATAGGTTTAGCCATCTGTACACAATATATAATTCCAAAAGCTCTCTATACAACACACATTATAATTTCTACAGTCAGGGATAAACAAAACTTTAACTTTTACTTTCCACTTACAAATCCTAAAGGAAGGAAAAGAATAAATGTAATGCTTGCTCTCACCTTACTATACAGGAACCTCTGCAGCTCCAGCTCTGCAATGCCTAGTTGTCCATCCTGTTCAGTGAGGCGCCAACGTGCTTGCGCAAAATAGAATTCAGTGCGACGGACCACGCTTACATCTTCTTGCTGTTTGCGCAACTCCATTTTGTTTGCTCTTTGCAGCTGGAAATCTTTGAAGCACCTGAAAAATAAACCACCGCTGTTTAATCTAAGCAGCTTCTGTTCTGCTCTTCCACTTTGTAAGGGGGGACATCTTATTTATATTTCAAGTCACATGGCTATGCACTTTTCATCCAAGCACTGCTTCACCTTTGCAGCCCCAAAAATACATGATAAAAAGAACATTCTTTTGAACTTTTTGAAGGTAGACTAGAGAGAGAAGCAGTCTTTCAGATTCTGTTTAATACATGAAACAGGAACAGGGCAGTTGTTTTTCAATAACAGAATAGGTTGTACTCAGTAACTGCAAGGGTTGCGATCAGGGCCGGCCTTAGGCCTTTAGGCGCCCTGTGCGTCAGGACGAGCTGTGACGGCCGCACGGCGCCCTTGTTGCCATGGCGCCCTGTGCGGCCGCACGGCTCGCACACCCCTAAGGCCGGCCCTGGTTGCGATGACAGGGCTGACAAACATTTGACAAACACCATATCAGATGTTCCCTTGCTAAAAGATGGTAAAAAAACTAAGAAACCTTGCCCAGATCTGCCTGTTAGAAATTACCTAATAAGAATGTTCAGCTCCTCACTCTTCTGCTGCAAGTCCATCTTCTCTTGGTTAAGCTGAGCCTGAAGTTTCTGGTGCTGCTCATGCAACACATAATTCTTACTCTCGTCATGCAGCTGCTGTAACAAAACACACATTTTATTCTTTAGATATTATAGGGGATGGAAGAAGACTTCACTGCACTGGCACATGGTATTGATGATCATAATGTATCATAGGAGCAAGAAACTAACTGTCCAGACTTAGGTTGGTCATACAATTTTCAAGTGATCAGACCAATCCAGCCATTGCTTGCCCACAGGAGATTCTAGATAAGACTGAACACTTGTGCTTTGATAGTCATATCTGCAAAGGATGGGTAAACTAGCAAAGTGGCCCTGGAGACATTCCTGCAAACTGCCTCACTATTCTAAGGCTATGTCCAACCCCTAATGACCAAGATATTTAGTGCCTCTGCGACAGAGAAAGGCACATTCTTTACAAAAAATAGCATCTAGGTGACATTGTTTTGCAGTTTTTCACTGTCAAATGGCAGTGATAATCAGCTGGAAGCCGCTGTGTCTGCCTCCAAACCCCTTCTTTGTGACTACAGCAATTAGTAAAAGCCTGGCCGCAGCAAGTGCCACAGTCCAACTTTGTGTGCATAGATGGATCTTAAACTGTGCCTGTACGCACCCCTAAGGCCAAACTGCAGCCAAAACTAATTGTTATGCATAGAGCAGAGAAGGTTTTGAGCCTTTGCCAGGTTTTTATTGCCATCCCAATTGGGGATATTTTCGCGAAACCTCCTGTCAGTACAGGAAGTGATAAATAAATCCCCACAACAGGGAAACCGTTAATACACACATTATTAGAAGAGTGAGGAAGGGCAAGAAGGTTTGACAATGTTCTTATTGCTGTCTCAGCCTTCCTCTCCAGGTGAAAACTGCACCCCTACGCACAGAAAGAAATAAAACCCTTGAACTCTGCACTCTGTCCACATCTCAAACAAAATACATTGCAGTTTTTATAAGCACATATACTGGCAACAGGAAATATATGTTCATACCATCAGGTGTCTTTCACATGGCTTGGGCCACCCAATTTACAATTAATCTGTAAAGTCGCTCACCACAATTTTGGACCAGCAAGAAGGTGAAGGGGGCTTGTCAGAATGGATGTTTTTTCATGGGTGCTGAATGTTAAACATTTATTTCCTACTGCCAGTTTACATTTAAGCTGAGAAGTATGCTTTAACATTGTTTCCAGTTAGTATATTACAGTGATAATTGTGTTTGCAGATAACAAATAGTGATTTGCACCTTCATTATAGAGTAAATCTGCTTCTCCAGCAGGCGGATTTGTAGCACATGTTGTCGGACAGCTTCCTGGAGGTGCAAGATACTGCTGCGCTGCTCCTCGGGGTTACTGGAGATCTCCAATTGGAAACGCACTCTCTGCTTTTTCTCGCTGTGCTCCTAAGTGTGGGGAGAACATAAGACACAATTCTATCACTGTGCTCATTTATATTCATATATACATTTAATTAAAGGAGACCCATGAGGTGAGTGCTTTTCACTCACCTCATAGTTCTAGCCGACCTGTGACAATGAGACTGTCACAGGTCGGCTCAGTAGATCGGGAGGTGAGCGAACACATACCGGCGTTGGCTCACTTCACGATCCTGTCACGGCTCTCTGCCGTGACAGGGGAGGGGCTGGATTACCCCCTCCACACTCCGATCCTCCAGCGCTGACTGGCGGAACGGACGAGGCGGGTACAGCTAGCTCTGCCTCTAGATAGGCAGAGCCAGCTGTCACTCGCGCAGCTGGGCGGATCCAGACATAATTGTCGGGATCTGCTTCAGCTTCTCAGTATACGGCGAGCAGTAGCTCGCCGTATACTGAGCATAGGGTGACGTGAGGATGCTAGTTTGTGTCCTCCCGTCACCCTAAGGAGAACTATGTGGAAAAGCCTTAACCCCACAGTTCTCCTTTAATGTCTTTATAAATACAATAGCCTTGCACCCAACTTCTGCATGCATTGTGCTGCCCTGCTGTCGTTATTGGCCAAACACAACAAAAGGTATGCACCTTTTCACAATTTGTTTATTGAAAGCTAGCTTTCTGGGTTCTGAGAAATGCACAACATTGCCACAATCTTGCAATTTATTGCAATCATTGCAAGAAAAAGCTTATCTGCTTATGGAACTGTGTGTATATATAAATGTGTGGAAGGTAAAGGGCATATGTATGAGTGTATTGTAAGGCTGGGTTCACACCTAGGCGTATTGAATATGCGCGTTTGTCGCGCGGTTCGGGCCCACATTTTTACCGCGTTTCCGTGAGCTACTTGGCTGTATCCCAATGGAAACGCGAGACCAAAACGCCCCAAAGAAGTACATGTCTTTGGGCATAGGCCGTTTTGTATCGCGTTCGGACGGGCGGAAATACGGCAAGGTGTGAACCAGACCCATTGAATACAATGGGATTTAGATGTTTGAGTGTTTTGTAGAGCGTTCGTCGAGCGTTGAACGCGCTACAAAACATTCAGGTGTGAACCAGGCCTAAATGTATTTGGAATATCTGTCTTCATATGAGATCCCTCGAAATGACCTTTATATATTTTATGCAATCATGGTTTTAAAGTGAAATTGTAAATCAATTCTATTTTAGAGACTTATTCTTAGGTGTTACTTCCTTACACCTCACAAATTCCCTGGTTGGTATTGGTGTGATTTTGTTCCAAATATAGTAAATGTTTGCTCATTCCTTGAATGGGTTTACTTGAAACAGGAACAGCTGTGGTGTACAGTGTGTAAAATCACTACACAGCTTCTGTCTTGGACTCTAGAACAGGAAAGAAAACAAAAAAATAAAATCACACACCTTGCGCTTTGGCTCCACATGTAGAAGCAAGTTGTTGACTATGTCCAGGATCATGGCATACTGTGCTGGATTTGTGGAAATCTCCAGGTGTTGGTGTTTGAGGGTAAATGTATCTGCAGCAGCTACACATAACACAAAGAAAAATTACTGGTTGCACACATCATACATCATATACCACTCACTAGCACAGACAAACAGGAGGAGACCATTTGTGCTGGAAAAATCTCGATGGTGGTACAGTTAATAACACAAATATAACTGCTAAATTGTCAGTATTAAGCTGCCCATACACCTTGCGATCATCGGACGGCACTTTTCGCCCTATGATCGAACCGTACGATTTTCGTACGGCGGCCCCATCCTGCCCTGATTATCGCAAGGTTGGATCAGCGGTAATTAAAAGAAAGCACCTGGACGAATTGCGGTAATTGACCGCACGTATTTTCGCCTCCGCATGTGCAGTGTAGATCGTACGAATTTTGACGCACACGCCACCAACCTTGCGAAAATCGTACGATCGACCGAAGTTTTCTAACCTGCTGGTTAGTCAAAAGTCGATCGATTGTACAGTATTTGCGGTTGTACACTGCCTCAACCTTACGAATATTGGACGAAAACGCCAATATTCGTAAGGTGTACGGGCACCTTTAAGCTTGCAACAAAAATAAACACTTTACAATTGCTGATTACAATCTCTGCATGAAGGGTATTAAACAATAGATTGTTCTTGTTTTTCTAGACTTTTTCTAAAGCTACAGGAGTTGCAAGAGGCTAAACCTGAGAGACACCAGTCTTTTTTTACAACTTCTAAATAATTCCTTAAGTTACTATCATAGCTGTAAAAACTGTAAGGTATCATAAGAGGATAGCTCTTTCTTCTGCCTCTTCTGGAGATGGGAGGATATTATACATTTCATTCACGAGCAAATGATAAAATAATTCTGGCCGCAGGAATAGAAGGCAATTGTTAAGGCTGTGACACACATCACGTTAAGGAGCCTTTGCGTGTAGTGTGTCACGTCTTTTTCTCTCTGGCACGTCAGCTTGTGAGAGCTCGCATATCTGAGCGTGCCGAGATGAAAAAGATCATCTTCATCCGGTTGTTACGTGCGAGCCGATTGGCTGAAGATGCAGTCAATCATTTGACTGCACTCAGCTCACACACTGCATGCGAAGCTCCGTTCCCAACAGCTCTGCGTGGCTTCGCATGCAGTGTGTCACGGGCTTTACGCTTTCTGTGCACAAACCCTAACATGGCACCGTAGAAGAGATGGCTCCTAAAGCTAGCAAATCCTTTAAATAAAAACCATCTTATAAGTCTTTACAAGATTTTTTCCTTTAAGGTTGGCCTAACTCTGTTAGCCTGGTGTTCATTGATTGCACTTAAGTAAACTACAACTAATCGGTTGTAGTTAAGTAACTATACACAAACTTGAAAATCTGGGAAGATGGCTGCCTTCTAATCTGGCTTCGCAACACAGGCTGTTTTTGCCAATGCTTTGAAATGTGGCTTCTTGTATTTCAACAGCAGATTCAAAGTGTACCTTCTTGTCCTTTAAGCAAGTCTTCCTTCTCTGGGTGTAAAGGTGTCGAAGGTGGTTTGATCTGCAAAGCCAGCTCTGGGTCAATATCATGACTGTAACTGATGTAATACATATGGCAATTACAACGGGATATTATTCTCTGGACTTGCTGGTTTTGCTGGGCCTCTACCGAATGACTGCAGTCTAAAATGGATCAACGAACAGAAGAAATTGATTGGAATTAGAATTTCATTTTATTACATTTTATTACTAACAGCTACTAATACGCTTCTGACCTGTAGTTGTGTTGACCATGCCTCCAACAGCCTGACCACTCTCCATCAGCTCCTGCACAGTGTCCAGGTTCCTGTGACGGTGTTCCTCAATGTTTTTCACCTGAAGAAAATGACGGGATACTGTATTTTCTAAGAACAGCTAAAAGCTACAAATGACAAGGCTGCACAATCATATTCAAAACAACTATAGGAAAATTTGATTGGACACCACGGGGCAATACAGATAGCACTGACATGTTGATATATTGGGTCAACTAAGAACTGTAAAAATGTACAGTAACAATAAAGACAGTAGATTTATAACATACTTGAGACGGAGATATAACCTGTGTGGTAAATATCAAAAGAAGTTAGAGAACTCTGTGCATATTAAACATTAAAGGAGAACTATGAGGTGAGTGAAATACACTCATCCCCATAATTCAAACCGACCAGTAACAAAGAAGCTGTCACAGGTCGGCTCTATTGATTGGGAAGTCAGCGAACAGACACCGCCAATCTCTGACTTCCCGATCCTCTCCCTGCAAACAGTAGTGACTGTCAGTCAGTGCTCCGCATAGGGATTCCCCCCCTCCCCTCTCCAGCGCTGACTGGAGGAATGGATGGGGGAGGGGCGGGCACAGCTCTATAGAGGCAGAGCCAGCTGTCAATCAGCCAGCTGGGTGGAACTCGGCAGTATTGTTGGGATCCGTCCCAGTTGCTGCGCTGTCAGCATATAGCGGGCAATAGCTCGCTTAATACTGAGTTTTGGGTCATCGGAGAACACAGTACATGTCCTCCTGTGACCCTGAGAACTATGGGCAAAAAGGGTTGCCCCATACTTCTCCTTTTACCCCTGGCAGTGGGGTTACCCCCGCACTGCAAGGGTTATGTGCTCATATGTCTAGGGTCTACGGTAACCGCTCACCTTTCTCCCCCCCTCGCTACAGTTGTGGAATGTCCTCACGTCCAAGGCAAGTCAATGAACATAGTGACATCACGGGTCCTTAGACTGCCGGAGCCAGGGGGAGAAGAGGCTGTAGGGACAAGGCAGGGCAAAGGATTGGGTGAACATGTTTTTTGTTTTTAATCCTAGACCAAAATGAGCAGCTAAGGGTTAATGTTTAAAATGCCCAGAGTTCTTCTTTAATGGTCATATGTAAAATGATATCAAAAGCAAAGACTGACCTCCAGCCAGCGCTGGCTATCTTCACCCTCACTTGGGCTGCTCTCAGTAGTAGCAAAGTACTGCATGCTGTCAAGCTGGCAGGTCCAAGATGTTTTTTGCTTCAAGGTGTCTCCATACCAGGATGGGTGGTGCTGGCACTGGAAGAGTTGGGCTTTTGCTGCAGACACAATAACACAACCTTCTGTCTCAGCTCCTCGAAGTACCATCTGTACACATAAGAGTGAGATGTATAAAATGCCATAGAAAGAATCATTTCTTTTACTAATAATGTAAATGGTGGAATGTTCTTAGAGTTCCATCAGGCTTTTCTTATTGCATTGAGAACAATATGGTCAATTCAAGTTGTATGAAATCTCCAAATGTAATAAAATAACTGGAAATGACTGGAAAACGGCTGCCGGGCACTCATCGTTGTCACAGAGGCAAAAAGGGTCTTTATCTCCAAAACAGGGATTCCGCTTTTCACTTCCAGGGGCCAAGCTTAGCAGCAGGAGAGTGAAAGGAAAATTATATGCCGCTAAGGTAGGTGGCAGTTAAGTGAACATGTTACTTTCCTTTGCAAGGAGAAAGCAGAGGGTCACTTTAAGGCTGCCCGACATTGTACTTATTTGCTGCTTGTCCTGTTTAGAGCTCTATAAAAGATTAATTAATCTATACGCCATTACCTGACAGTTTACCAGTTCAATAAGCCAGTTGTGATTATAGATGTCGGTGTCCTGACAAGCAGCTTTTCCACACAACTGCTCACTCACGCCAGACTCCTCTTCAGTAAAAACGACAAATTTATCAGTTTCCTCAATCAACTTTTGCAACATGTCTGCTCCTAAAGAAGGATAATGATAGACAAAGATAAACATACAAGAAACAACCGAGTCCATTCCTACCTGGAAGCCAGTACTTATTATCTCAATACATTAATCATCACGTGTCTGCAGTGAGTGTGCATAGGGCACCAACAGACCACATAGTGCAGTTCTGAATGGGGACCAGATGATTTGAATGTATTTAAGCACAGATTGGGGCTAAGAGGGTGCTAGGGAGCTCAATTACTCACCAGCTTCTTTGAAAAGGTAGGGTTACCCAAGAGGCACTACTTTAACAAGCAATCCTAGATGTGTCAAATGAGTCTACACCATTCCATTTTGTCACCCAAGCTCATATTGAAGGTTTTTAAATATTCCTACATGCGAGTCCAGCAGGAAGCTAAAATTCTATAGAGCAGCATAAAGCAATATACGATGGCTCTGTCAGGGGTTTAAACTAATACTGCTGAATGCTCTAAAGTATTCAGAAGCCAAATGACTAAATTTGATGCCATTTTCCAAGAACTGAATTATCAGTTTCGGAATGACTTACCCTTTTATGTGATTTGGAGATAGCAGCACATTTATTTGCTGCAAGTTAGCATTCAAACCAATAGGACGAGGTAAAAAAGAATAAAATAATAAAAAGTCACCACATTTGCAGTTATCTACCTCTGAGCACAGAAAAACACTTAATAGGCAAAACATACATTTATAAAAACTGTAAATGCATATATTATAACATGTCATAACTAGGGATGCACCGATACCAGTGCCGATACTTGACATTTTTCATGAGAACTACCAGGGTTGCAGCCGGGACCTGGCTCTGGCTCTCCACCACTGTCCTGAAATCATTAGTCGATATTGTTTTAGAAAAACTGTCACATGACAATAAACAAAAATTTATCAGTACTTGTGTCTAAGTACTTGGGCAAGTATCAGTACTTGGGCAAGTATCAGTACTCGTACTTGCAAAAATGGTATCGGTGCATCCATTTATATATGTTTATAAAAACAAAATCATACAATAAAACAGAGATGAACAAATCCCAGAAGCTCCGTGTGCTCCTTACAAATGGCAGCTGCCTCCTAACTTTTGAATTTTTCTCTAGTCTAGGAGCTCGAAAAGTATCTGTACTTGTACCAAGTACAGTACTTAGTATCGGTGCATCCCTAGTCATAACAGACATCTAGCAATTCTAGTGTAAAAACTCCAGTCACATTTCCTACCTCCGGATGGAGATCTCTCGCTCCTTCCTGTAACAACAGGTGGTGCTGATTGCCTAGAAGAAGGAAATTTGCTAGAGGAGCTGCGTTTCAGTTTCTTAGCCTGCAACTGGGCGTCAATTTTGAGTCCTTTCAAGGCCTCTGTGGAGAGATTGCGCTTCAGAACTGCTGCTTTCTTGTAGCCATCATAAAGACCAAATGCTATGTCTCTGTTAAGAGTTGTCCAAGAAGCCCTTAGGTCAACCAGGTGGAGCCGGTGGGTATAGATAACATTCTCTTCACCAGTGGGAGACAGTTCCTGTCAATAAGCAGTTAGCAAAACATGGTGTAAGAGAGAACAAATATGCTATATACACAAGTCTACATTTTTTTCCATACATGTACTATAAAACAATTCTAACAACAGCAGTAAGGTCCTGCGCTGATGGGCTTTGGGCTTATGCAGATGGCATCAGTTTGAAGAACTTATAAGATCATCCAGAATTCATTAACAGGTGCAGATGACCTCCCCATGACCTACTTCTGGTGGGTTTTGCCCTCCAAAGACTTGTATGGGAATGCTAATCTGTCCGATAGGAACAAAAGCCCTAAAACTGGGTGATATCTTCTACATATTCAGCTTTGGCTAAAAAACAACAGCTGTTTCGGTCCAACATTAAACAAAAAGTAAAATGTGTTTGTACTCACCATAAAATCCTTTTCTTAGAGTCTACTGAGGGAAACAATACTTTTGGGTTTAGTGCTACCTGTAGGATTGGGCACTAGCAAACAAAAAACTGTAGGCCAGCCCATGATAAACCCCCCCACTACCAACATGCATCAGTTTTGTAGCAAAGCATTGCCTACAACTTTATCATTCCCCAACTCCAGAGTCAGATTCCTGAGCCACCTGGCCAGGGACAACCCGGTGCTTGGTGATAAATGAATCGGTCTGTCCAGATTGACTTGTTCCATGATAATAGAATGTTAAGTAGTAGAGGCCTGGAGTGAAACTTTACTAATGAGACTGCCTCAAAAGAGGCAACTATCAGGCCAAGGGCTCTCATGCAAAAGTGGAATCAGATGGCTCCTGGACTGGGGAGTTTGAATTGGAGACAGGAGTGTCTTAAATTTCTCCTGTGGTAGGAACACTCTGGCCTAAGCAGTGCCCGGGTCTAAACCCAGATATTCCAAAAGGACGTGTCTGTTACAAAAAAATTTATGACGGTTTATGATCTATCATTATAGCTGTAACTTCTGAACGGTCAACTTAACGTAGTCCAAAAGAGCCAACGCTGACTGTTCCCTCAACACAATGGGGATGACCCGAAATTACAGCATGACAAGTACAGGAGCCAACACCTTGGGTGAATACCCAAAATACAAACGAGAGGACAAAGTGTAGGGTTGCAAACTGGTGGTGCAGGAGCCCCATGGCATATTGTAGGCATCACTGGTGCAGTGGAAAGACAAGGGTAAGTAATCATCTTTGATGTCCACAGAAGCCACAAAGTACCCCTGGTGAAGGGAGGTGATGGCAGAATTGGTAGATTTCTTGCAGAATTTTTGGACTTGAATAAAGACATTCAGAGCTTTGAGATCCAGAATGGGGTAAAAGCCCCATTTGGGACTTGAATAAAATTCAGTTTTTCCACAGGAACTGGGGTAATGACACCTTAAACCTGAGGAACCAAGAAAGCTCGATAGAGATCTACTAATCTGTGCAGTAACATAAGAAGATTAGAGGTGAGAAACCAGGGAGCGGCAGGGAGCAAAATAAAGTTTGTAGCCCAAACAAGCATCAGAGATGCAAGCAGTCCAAATGTCCACAAAGGGTAACAAACCTCTCCCCACTCTGGAAAGTGTGAACGTAACTTCATGCAATTGAAGGCTTGTCTGAGAATTTGGCAGGCTGAGTGCCAGACCTTACAGGTAGACTGGAAGCCAAGCTTGGTGGAGACAGGGGGGGATCTCGACGTGGAGGTCGGGAAAGTAGAGAAATGAAAGGCGTTTCTTAACAGAAAAAGAGGGAGAAGATTTAGCAGTCTGTTCCTTAGGTTTCAGTAGCATCCTTGATGGCATTGCCAACACCTAGGCAGAAGAGACGCTGTCACTCAAAGACCATGTGAATCACACACTTTCTAAACAGAGGTTCCACAGTCCTGCACTTTAGTAAAAGTGCCCTATGCGTATGACCTGACATGAAACACATGCAAGAAATTAGATAAGAGGCTTTTAGCTAACATCATAGCTAAAATGTATGACTACCAGCTCCATGCATTCTAAGAAACAGGGATTAACCTTGGTAGCAGTTAGATATCTTTTAAGGAATTCTGACCAGTTATACATAGTCCGAGAAAGTAAGGTGACAGCCAGAATTGTATGAGGGGCAGGGCCAACCAGAGAGAACAGATATCCAGAAAGGGCATCCAACTGCTTATTGATTGGATCCTTAGAGACAGGCACATTCTCTAACAGAATAGTAAGCCACCACACTAAGGAGGGACACTGCCAGATCCACAGTGAGACTAGAGCACCTCTATACAAAATCCTCACTAAACGGATACAGAGCTAATAAGCGCTAAGGGGGAGCAAACAGCATGGCAGCGTCTCTGCAGCCCATGCCTGTGGGCAAATTAATTATAGAATCTTCAGGGAAGGGCATAGGAGTGCACTTGAGGCCTCTGCAAAAAGAGTCTGCAAATAACTTGGGAAATTTGGATCATAAAATCTTGCATGGCCAACATGCAATGACTTAAACTCAGCTAAGAAGGGAAAGGGCCCAGCCACAACCGACAGAGCCAAATAGGATTCCAAGAATGGAACAGATTCTAAAATTGGAGGACATACATTATAGGACATAATGAATCCAGGCTGCAGATGTTGGCACTTTCAGAAGGCTCACTGCAAGCAGTCATAGACACATTAGTAGGAAGTGAGCTGGGACACCATTTCTAGAATCAGACATGTTGCCACCAAGTGCTAAGGTAACAGTTTCAGAATAAGAGCCATTGCCTCAGGTACTAATGAAACCCAAAAAGCTGGTAGCAGACAAGGGTCAAATAGCTGGAGGTGGTCAAAATCACTGTGTGCATGCCGCAGGAACAGATCGAAGACCAAAGTTCCACATGGCTCGTTTCAAGCAGGAGGAGCAGCGGGGAGATGGTTCTTCAAAGCTGTATGGCAGGAAAACAAGTGCAGAACACATGGGAGCACGTCAGTTCACCTAGCGTATCATGTCAGCACAGTCCTGTGGCATTAATCCTTCCAATGCAAAACTGGCTGGATGGGGAATAATGATGTCCAGCGGCTTACGTAATTGAGGTTGCTCCCAATGCATGGCCTAAGCAGGGCAAGCGCTGAGGGAAAGCCAATGGCTCTGGACCTGAAAGGTTAACTGCAGCTACATTTCACCAGAGTCTGAAAAGCACCCTACACAGAACATAATGTACAAAGGTTACTTCCAGTCTATTCCTACAAATCCAGTAAAGTGGAATCTAGACATGATACTCCAAAAACCAGACTACGGATGACTATGCCAGAAAGCTGCAACTGAAGAGATAAAGCTGAAAATGAAATGAAGCAGTGATGCAGAGAAGAGACTTGAATGTAAAAATAAACTGAAGAAAAAAAAGAGCTGCAGAAAAGACGTGTCGCCTTCTCCTAGGAAACTAGCAAAAAACTGATAGTCTGAGGGATTATTCTTCTTTCTCAATGAGAGACAGGATTGGCAGGCTTGCTCAAGCTGCTTTCCAAATACATGTATTACACATCAATATATCCTTGCAAATCAAGGCACTCAATTGTCTTTCTTCAACATGTGCACCTCTGCTGTCCCCAAAAAATTTTCAGGGAGTCCCTTCCCCAATACATTTAAATAACAATAGCCATCAGGAATACAGCATCCAGTGCAACCTCATTATCTGTGACATTCTGCGTGGAGAAAGTCATATTCTTCACAGGCGATTTATATGGTTTCATGACCCCAGTGGGTATCTTGCAACCACCCAAATGTGAGTAAACACCCCCAGAACTTTTAATATATTGCATATACTTGTTAATCCAACAAGTATTTCAAGGTACTACACCCAGAAAAGCCTCCTGTGGGCTCTTGCCTTTTCCTTTGTTCTCTTGTGGAGAAATGTGGACAGTATCTCCAGGAAAACATATTAACCCTTGCAGTGGGGCTACCCCCGCACCGCAAGCGTTAAGTGCTCCTTTCCGTCTAGGAACAAAAATAACAAAGATATTCTCACCCGAAGCTCCAAGCCGACCAGCTGTCACCGCGCTTCCTGCAGTTTGTATCCTCCTTCACAGCACATTGGAATCTTCTTCAGCATCCTCACATCTATACGCAGTGTATAGATGTGATGGTTTATGGGACCTTCAGCTGCTGCAGAGGAGGGGGAGAGATAGAAGGACTGGTCTAAGAAGAAGCCGGATCAAAGCTTCGGGTGAGTATACGTTTTTTTTGTTTAACCTAGACACAAATGAGCACTTAAAGTGACATTAAAGCAAGAATACCCCCAATACTGCTTTAAGGACTTTCCTGGTGTGATGCCTCTTGATCCGAACAGCTTCTTCCAAAGTCCATCAGCGCTGGTGCCAGTTTCTGATCCAGTGGAGACTCCTCGGGTCCCTCGGAGTCTGTCGTGCGTGCATGCTCCAGGCTGCCTGGCTGTGTCCATTCAGTGTCAGCGGTGCTCTCCACCTCTCCCATACGACGCTCTGTACTGCGCATGCACCTGCTCACACTTCCTCCTTCACAGTGTTTGGGAACTAGGACTTCTACAGCATGAGCGAGCGCCGCTGATGCAGCTAAGTTTGTTGGTATTCGCCAACTTTTTTTGTTTAATGTTGGGCCATACATCTACTGCTTTACTAGTAGCAGATATATGCCAAAAAAAACACTTTAATTCTTCTTTAACCCCTGCAGTGCGGGGCTAATCGCACTGCAAGGGTTAATTTAAAAATTTCCAGGAAATCTTTAATGTACAACATTGAGGACAGCAGTGGCTAAAATATCATGAGAGCTCTTGGACAGCAATCATACTAAAGCGTCTACGCAGAGGTGGGCAGCTCTACAAGTCCCATGAGGCACTGCAAGACTGACAGATGCGATTCCCAAAGGTAGAGGCATGTTGCAATGTGTAGTTAAAGCACAGCTGGAAGGCTGGATTTGCCCACCTAATGGAACAAAAGGGAAGAAGTCGGATCTGGACTGTTTGCCAAAACTGGAAAGCCCCTTTAAATCAATAAGTAAACATATCATTAGGCATAATCAGCTAAAATCTTGATTAAGTTTATTGTTGGTTGCCCATTCTGTTAGCCCTACCTGTCTGTCATAGCTCAGTGATGAAAGGCTGAGCAGATGTGTTTTCTGTACCAGGTTGTCAAGCTGGTGATCAGCATTCTCATCACAGGCAGAGGCCATGAGATGTACAGTGACAAGGTTGAGTTTGCTGGTCATTTGTGGCACACTCCACTCTGAGATGAGACGACGCATCACTGTACCAGCTAAGGAGATAAGGATATAAAGCAGTAAGTTAAGAACCAAAAGATGAAATTTTCAGCCAATAAACTCAGGGACAGAGAGAGAGAGAGAGAGAGAGAGCACAAACTCTGGGACTCGGAATATGCTACAATTAATAAAAATGTAGATGAACTTCACATTATTGCAAACAAAGTAAAGTTGAAATTGAGCTAAATCCAAAATAGATTTTTTTTATTTTAGTTATTGTAAGGGATGACTATAACCCCTGCCAGTTTTTTTCCACATCTGTAGTCCTTTACTACCTACCCCATAACTACAATGGGAAGTAAGAGGAAATCTTTCCAAAGTGAGAGAAGTTCCTAGTTGTCACCAGAAATTGTGTCTCTATTGGAAGATTTCCCTTCTATTCCTATTCTGGTGACTCAAAATGTAGGATTTTCTTTTACTCTCAGTATTAATGGTCACCAGGACAAATAGAGAGGGTGAATCTCCCTAACAGAGACACAGACAGCAAAAAAATCTGACAGGCTTTCTAATCCCTCTCCACTGTATCCGAAACTGAAAAAAAGTTTGGCTTTAGCTCTACTTTACTTTACCTAAACATATAATCACTTGAACAGCTAATGTACGATGAATGGCATCTATGAAGTGAAACAATGCACAAACATCAAGCACAAAGCAATACATACATTTTAGTTAGGATATGATGTCCACATTCGCCAGAACCAGTGAAAAGAGAAACATATTCACATAAATTAATACTGCATTCCATGTTCAAAAATTCATATGTGATGGGAAATTTCAACAACTGTAACTTCTTATATTCTATGCCCAGACTAAACAGATTCATTGTTGAAACTAGATCAGACACTTAATGCCTATTAAATAAGCTGAAGAGGATATTGCAATAACAAACAGCAGCCAATCAGAATTCAGATGACTGACAGATTAATCCCCTTTGATTGCGGTTTGTTGATGCATATTGATCTTTACTACTGATTAAGACCCTATACTTTAGGAGTGGCTAGGGATGCAGACACACTGCAACTGACCAAGTTCATGGATCAATAGGGGGACACTGTCACAAATACGTGCATATATTTATTGGAATGAAATGGAAGATGTCCCCTTTACTTAGTGAAGGGGAATTTTGTAATGCATTGCACATTTGAAACATAACCCAGCAGATGCAGTCGAGAAGAAGCAATTGCTCAGTAAATGGAAGTAAAGGAACAGTGTGATATACACTCACTGGCCCCTCTATTAGGTACACCTGTTCAACTGCTCATTAAACACAAATATCTAAATCAGCCAACCACGTGGCAGCAACTCAATGTATTTAGGCATGTAGACATAGTCAAGACAATCTGCTGGTGTTCAAACTGAGCATCACAATGGGGAAGAAAGGCGATTTAAGTGACTGAAGATGGCATGGTTGTTGGTGGCAGACGGGCTGGTCTGAGTTTTTCAGAAACTGTTGATCTACAGAAATTTTCCCTCACAATCAAGGTATGCAGAATACCATCTCTGAACGCGCAACACATAGAATATTGAAGAATAGGAAACTGAGGCTACAACTTGCAAGGGCTGACCAAAACTGGACAATAGAAGATTGGGGGAAAAAGATGCCTGGTCTGATAAATCTCAATTTCTGCTGCGACATTTGGATGGTCGGGTCAGAATTTGGCATAAACAACATGAAAGCATGGTTCCATCCTGCCTTGTATCAACGGTTCAGGCTGGTGGTGGTTGTGAAATGTTGTGGGGAATATTTTCTTGGCACACTTTGGGTCCCTTAGTACCAATTAATTATCATTTGCTGACCATGTCCATCCCTTGATTTGATCGACATCACTGGTCTTACATTGTGTCAATGCCATATGTAAGTGGTTGATATTTTCTTATGACATAAATGCCTTTACTAGTCATGTGAAATCTTTGCATAGGGATACATAAATATGGTGCTCTCAGGTGTACAGGAACACCATATGTAATCACACTATGTTACAGTAGCTCTATGTTTTGGAGCAGCTGAAATATGGGCTGGCAAATCTGCAAGAAGAGCAACTGACAGGAAATCCTATCTTAAGTACAAATGTTTCTACTGCGCTTGCTGGGATGCCATAACCTTTTTCTAAATACATGATTTCTTAGGGATGAATGCGATCCATATTGCATGTGTGTCATATCACTAATGTTGCATATTGCACGTGTTCTGCCATGTTCTATGCTGGGTCTGAATTGGTGCCTTCATCTCTGGTGTATACTTGTTTAGCACATGCATGGTGTGTGTGGGTATTCCCATATGAGCCTACCTACAAAATCCATATGCATATACCACGGACACAAATGTCTGTACTGAAATAGGCCTTAGAGGATCTCTAAAACTTTACCTTGTGGTATGAGTCTCTGCACTCCGCGGGTGAAGATTTCACCTTGACTACACTCTACTTGAATTCCTCTCTGCTGGGCAAAGGAGGCCCAATAGTGGATCTGGAGAAGAAGAAAACAAGGCTGTTTACTTTCTTAAACATGCCCCCCTGTATCGAAACATGGAGGCTGATCTACTAAAGGATTTGAGAATGTTAACACGGTAAATTGTGTGAATACTTATCCAATCATGTGCAAATTACATAATGTAAGTAAACATGGATTTTCTTTTTACATGGCTGGATCACTAAAGTGAATCTTCACATGATTTATTGCGTGAACATTCCCAAACCCCTTAGTAAATCAGCCTCAGAGTGTGTGGGGTTTTCTCTGACCTGTAGCTGTGGAAACAATGCAGTGTACGAGAGTTGCTTGTAGTGCTGTCCAAGCTTCTTCTTTCCCGGTTTCAGATTGTTAAACAGCTTCCCTCGGCAGATGGGGCGAGTCACACTGCTCCACGTTGCCCAGAAATTCTGCATCCAGCGTAAGGTGCTGCTGTATAACAAAATGCGAGGCTGGCACACTTCTAGACAAAGAAAAATATACCTTTTTTTTTAAACAGTCCCTAAGCTTTTTTGGCAGATTGCAGCATGAACAACAAATATTTCTTTGGTAATCAGATTACACATGCTTTGCACAGAACAAAGTACTGTACAAAGAACAAAGTACTGTACAAAGAACAAAGGCCTCATACACACAGGTGCCAACATTGAGAATTTCACTTCGCTTTGCATCAAAATAAATGTAAACTGTGATGTCTTGTTGATGCTGCAGGTCTTAGGCTGGCCATACACTTGGAAATTTTATTTTCTTTTTTGATAAGTGTTCTACCAGTTGTCAATCAAAAACAATCATTATTTCCAAGAACAGTCCACAGCATGTTTCTTTTTTCTTTTGGTTGGCATGAACAAATGTGAGAAGCTGGAGTGTAAACCTGTGGTCATTAATGTCAACATCTTGGCGCTGCGCTGTTTGGTGCAGAGCCTGGGTGGTGTCGGTTATGTTTAGGTGTTAGGTTTGAGTTTAAGGATTGATAAAAGTATTTCGTGTTGGTAAGGAGTGCAAGTGTTCATTTACAGGTCAGGTTTAGTGTCAGAGATTGGGTGAGAAGCGTATAAATTGAATGGGGTAGCCTAAAGTTGAAGAAAAAAATAGTGGGTCGGGTGTATGTTATTCCTCATCTTGGCTCCTGTGTGTAGGACCGTTGGTATAGCATTCTCTAATGCCTGCACTTTTTCATAATTCTAGTACAGCAGCAGCAGCCAGTGCTCAGGTGTTCCCTAATGACAGCTGTGACTGTCTCTCGCACAAACACTAAATGCTAGCATGCATCCAACTTTTATAAAAATAGACAAGGTTTTCGGTGTGCATTGTCGGTTGTCGCAGACTTGCATCCTGGGGAGTTCTTGCAATGAAACTCTACATTCTACATATATTTTACCAAGGTGCAAAGCAACCTATGTATGCTGAAAAGCCGTACAATGATTAAGCTAAAATCCACACAAGATGGCCGTGGTCTTCAGAAGTTTATTAGCATAAAATCAAAACAAATATAGAGACCTTGACATGTCTCACACTAAATTGTGCTTTGTAATAGTCTTATACATTTCACAAAAGGCACTGTTTAGTGTGAAACATGTCAGCAATTGTAGGTTACTATAAAAGGGGTGGAAAAATTCTGAAATTGAGGAGCCAGCCTGTCCAATCCATTAGTGAGCAGAATTTTTTTTTGTAGCCAGCTCAATTGATGACAAGAGGAAAAAGCCCAAAAAGTTAGACACCAGCTGTAAATGTATGGGGGTCATGGCTACCTGGCACCTCTGATTTGTCTAGTCCTGCACTCTAATTTTTATGGTTTTATGCTAATAAACCTTTGGAGATCACCATCATTTTGTGCATATTTTCATTCTTTCCTTCTACTGGTTATAAACATGCTCGATCTTATCCAGGACCACAGTACAGCTAGTGAGAAGCGAGTCAGTCTCTGAGCAGTAGCTCCCTCTTCTACAGCTACCGGCTTAATTTTGGAGCTTCAGTGTACAAGGCCATAGTGATGTCATGAAGTGCTATGTGATTTTTCTACTTTCCAAACACCCCTGTAATTATTTTACTTTTTTTTCTATAGGCCTCACATATTCTGTGGGCTTTGGAGAGACTACTGAACCATTCACATCACTCCCTGCCCTTGAAAAGCTAACAATATAATGTTCCTTGTAGGATCATATGCAGAATACATAACGTGGATGTGGGTGAGAGACAGGTAACCTACCAGCATATCTTTTAACTGTGTGGTAGTAAAATTGAGCATACTGTGCTACACCATGAAAACACATACTAACTCCAAGTAGTGTATTGGTGAGAATAAAACCCAGGACATCAAGTAGTTAGAACATTTTTCTTTGTAGCACTGGCCACTATGTTGCCTGCTCCAGAGCTCATTGTACAGATGTTACAGTCCCTGTGATAAAGACAGATTACTTACCGACAGTAAAGACCTAAAGCAGAAAAACACGTGAACAGCGTGCAATGTATTTTTTGCACCATTTCCATTATCAAATGCCATTAATAATGGCATTTGTGCAATAATAAATTCCATTTATTATTAACATCTCTGTGGTGAGACATGTGCAACCTAAGAAGCGGGTACAGTATAACAGAATAAACAGTACGGGTATGTATAAAACAAATGGTACATGTCACCCACCAGCATGTGACTGAGACAGGTCCATCTTAATGGAAAGATTGAGGTTCGCAGAGCGGAAGGCACGGTAAGAATCATGAGGCTGGATGGAAGAAAGCTCTGTGACATAGTCAGGGGAACGAAGTGCTACATTATGATGATCATGGGGGTTCCCATGGCATAACCACTGCAGGTCAAAGATCATAACCAGGTCAGGCAAGTGAAGGAAACAGCAGTCATCATACCTGTGGGGGGATTTAGTACACATTACATACAATACTGTCAACTAATTGTGTTTTACAGCTTACTTCTTTTCTTATATACATATATAGCTATAGGCATAAAATCATGTGATCAGAATATTAATATAAGCACACAGCTCAATTCTCTATAAACTTACTGGTACAGTGTATCACCAAATGTACCCTGGTGGTTCCCTCTGTGCTCTTACCTAATTATCTCCCACACAACTTCCAATGCCAAAAGTACATTGCCTGGCCAAAAAAAAGTCACACACTCTAATATTTCACTGGATTGCCTTTAGCTTTGATTACGGCACGCATTTGCTGTGGCATCGTTTTGATAAGCTTATGCAATGTCACAACATTTATCCCATTCATTTTTCACCAAGATCTTATAGTGATGATGGGAGAGTTGGACCACTGCGTAAAGTCTTCTCCAGCATCTCAAAGATTCTCATTGGGGTTAAGTTCTGGACTCTGTGGTGACCAATCCATGTGCGAAAATGATGTCTCATGCTCCCTGAACCATTCTTTCATAATTTGAGCCAGCTGAATCCCGGCATTGTCATCTTGGAATATGCCCAATGTGCCACCAGGGAAGAAAAAATCAATTGATGGAAAAACCTGGTCCTTCAGTATATTCAGGTAGGTAGCTGACCTCAGTTTTTGGGCACGTAACATTGCTGAACCTAGACCTGGCCAAATGAAGCAACCCCAATAACAAAACTAAATCCAGGTGGTGAATTTTATTTGGCCAGGGAGTGTATTTAAAAACAGAATTTTGCAACTGAATAAAGTGTGATTAGTTTACTCCAACGTGCAGCCTAATTTCTGGTAAGGTGTTAAGAAAAATAATGTGATTTTTATGTATTTATATACTCTATATATGTATGATCCAGAAACAGGGAGAGGTTCACCTTCCTCCAAACTTACTCCATTGTGAGCACATTCTGAATAGAGTTGAACAGCAGAATGTTAAATTATAAAGTGCACTCTCTCTCTACTGTATATAGCATAGAAGTGAAGAACTGCAGTCAGCATTTTAAAGTGCTTTGCCTGCCGGTTATTTTAAATTTACCGGATTAAAAAGATACATTAACATTTTTAATCCTAAAAATTAAACAAAAAAACATGTAAAAAAACTTGAAACATCCCTGCAACTGCTGGCTTTAAGTGTGCAAAGCCCTGCCATACTTTTATATCCCCTTGTAACCACCACTATCTTAAAATAGTTCTAAACCCAAGAGCAAAAATGTAATATACTGCAGCTTATTAATCCTCAGACATGGAGGCTGCATTAGTTTTCTTTTTTCAAGCTTTTTTTTTTTCCACCAAGCAATTCTGCCAGTAACTTCTTGCCTTAGGGTGACAACATTCACAGTACTGCATCTATGAATAAGCAGCATTGACGCCCTGTGTAATGTACTCACCTCGCCTCCGTTCCGCAATCTGTAGGTGGGGCTGCCCTCTTGTCTGCGGCGTCACTCTGCTCCTCCTTATTACCTGGATTAAGGCGCCAGATTTAAAATGCCTGGTGTTCCTGCAATACCTCCCCAAGCGACCTCCTCACTGTGATCACTCTCGAACCCCCAGGCATATCCTCTATAGCTGTCAGTGAGCAGACTGTCTATAGCTCTGCTCGTAACAGCCTCCTTGCAATACTGCTGACAACCATCTGCTCTGCTTTATCCACTTGACTTGAGAGACTGTCGAACTGCTGCTCTGCATAACTGCATTCTGACATCCAGAGTTTACTCTCCTCTGCTCATCCATCCAGAGTTAATCCTCACTGCTCGTCCATCAACAGTTGATCCTGCCTGCTCCTCCATCCAGAGTGGATCCTCACTGCTCATCCATCCAGAGTGGATCCTCACTGCTCATCCATCCAGAGTCGATCCTCACTGCTCATCCATCCAGAGTGGATCCTCACTGCTCATCCATCCAGAGTGGATCCTCACTGCTCATCCATCCAGAGTGGATCCTCACTGCTCATCCATCCAGAGTGGATCCTCACTGCTCATCCATCCAGAGTTAATCCAGGGATTGCTCTGCCTACATCCACTCCCAGGATATCAAGCCTGCATTACCAACCTATCCTGTTCGACTAAAAAAACCTCCTTCTAGGCCGCATCACTGCAACCGCCAGAACACGTCATCTCCTCAAGACTGCATAACTGCATCACTCCAATCACTCCTACATGTGATTAGCAATTATTCCTGGTGTGATTTAAACTCATGCATGTCAATCTGTTTCCTTGAACTGCTAAATACATACCTAGCACAACATTATTACATGGGAATGTCAAATGACTTGCTAGAGTTGTAGCTGTGACTCCTTGATCCCGAGTGTGCCCCGTTTATTTCCCAATCCACAGTTGTGATCCATAAGTATAAAAACACTACTGAGAGCACTGTGCGTTACACCCTTGGACAGGACTACAGAACATCTCCTCCTCTCTTCTCTGCAACCTAAAGGGGGGGGGGGGGTTCTATAATCTTCAGAGAGAGTTGGGAAAATGTAACTAATAACAGCAAAGGGAGAGATTATAGGAAGTTACTAGCTGACAAACTTTGTAGCAGGATCATGTAAAAATGCTTTCAATGGTATATTTAACAGATCCAAAAGGCAGCAAATAGAAGAAGTCCCTTGTCAGGATTTAAACACAGTTCAACATTGCTAAAACTAAGTGTCTTAGCCAAGTACATTCTTGTTTTAGTAGTAGCGCAAAGGAGACATCACTGCTCCAACACTGAGCCTTCAACACCCGGGAACACAGGGGTGCAGCCCACGCTTCAACACAGCAACTCAAGAGACGACGTCCTCTCACCACAGTCCACCAACAACTTTTAATCCATGTTAAATGCCAAAAACTGTCAGCACACAGAGTTGCCACCTAGGAGCTGACCGCCTTAACGTGTTTCACTCATTTACGGCTTTCATAGAGACATCTATCGTGTCTCTACGATTAAAGGAGAACTATGGGGTTAGGGCTTTTCCACGTTCTCCTTTGGGTAACGGGAGGACACAGGCTAGCGTCCTCCGGTTACCCTAATCTCAGTATACCGCGAGCTACAGCTCGCGATATACTGAAACTCCGCACCCGGAGTGGATCCTGACATCGATGTCGAGATCCGCCCAGCTGCGTGAGTGACAGCTGCCTCTGCCTATCTAGAGGCAGAGCCAGCTGTACCCGCCCCCTCCCGATCCGCCAGTCAGCGCTGGCGGATCGGAGCGGGGAGGGGGGAATCCAGCCCCTCCCCTGTCACAGCAGAGAGCCGTGACAGGATCGAGAGGTGAGCGAACGCCGGTATATGTTCGCTCACCTCCTGATCTACTGAGCCGACCTGTGACAGTCTCATTGTCACAGGTCGGCTAGAACTATGAGGTGAGTGAAAAGCACACACCTCATAGTTCTCCTTTAAGCCTTAAACGGGTGAAACGTGCTGGTGCAGGCAACCTCTAGGTGGGAAGGTTGTTGTTGCTGGTGGACTGTGGTGTGCGGCTTCTTCTCCTGAGTTGCTTGTTTTAGTAGTGTTATGTCTTATCAGGGACATTTTATAAGCTATGGGATTGAAAGACAAGTAAACAGTTTTTCCCCACTCACTTAGATGCTGTTCGTACATTGACATCCAGATCCCCTTTGAAGGTAAATTGTCCAGGATTCCAAGCGAACTTGAGTTTATTCCACTCCCAGTGCATATTCTCGGTTGTATTATACGGGTCCTACAAAAACAGATATCACAACTGTAGCCTTTTACCACTATAACATGACAGCACGTATTAGCAGGAACATTTACCTCAGTTGCCAGTTGATGAAGATTAGACTGTTCAATGTCCATGCTGAAGTGTCCATGAAGAAGCAGCCTGCTCTTGTCCCACCACGGTAATGGAGTGCTGGGATCCACGGACGTTTTTGAAAGAAGGTCGACATACTGGCCCACCAAGGTCCAGGCTGGGTCCCAGCAAGGTCCCCACACAATCGTGTATAGCTGTATGTCAGCTGCAGTGAGCACAATATACGAAAGTCATAAGAACATCTCCGATTGCTCATTCAGTCAGACATTGTTTTATATGAATACTAGCAAATGTGAGCCCATTTCTTCAAAGTGAAGTTAGCAGATAAGTGTTTTGTGAGTTACCCAGTGTAAAAGAATTGTACTTTTGTGTAACGTAATCTGCAGGCCTTAAAGTGTATGTAAAAACCCTAACAATACATGTGTCGTATTTGCTTCATTTTGGTCTGGTTAACCTACCATTAGAAGCATTTCTATAACGGCTAATAAATTCTTGCTGACCTCTGAATTTCAGAGCTGTCTTGTGTCTTCTGCACACTCCCGGGGTATCATCAAAGACCCATCCTAGCTCTCATCTTGGACTACAGAAATATTAGCCTTCCTGTTCTAGAGATCTGAGTGTAGTAGTTTAGCAAATGATGCTGGAAGTTTTCAGGCACAACAGGGCTTGGGAGTTAAGTGCATTTCTGACAATTCAACAGTTATTTTTCTGTACCTGCAGTGCCTTTAAATGGATAAAACAAAAGGAAATGTGCATGCAATACATAGATGAACTGCATGTGTTTTTATTTTGTTTTGCCTTGACATACACTTTTATAGTATCCTTTACATGTAAACTGTGCAGGCAGTTTGGGTCCCAAAGATCCTCCTTATAACACACTCAGTGCCTACCAAGGCAGCATGCTACCACAGCATTTGTGTTCTATTTTATACAGAAAGCAGAAAAATCACACAGAGACTTTTCATGCATTGCTTACAGTCATCGAAGAAGTCCTCCCTCCAAGCACTGTAAAATGTTGCTGACGGGCTTAGTTATTGCCAGAGTGACCACCACAGACCACTGTTCAGCAGGGTTCTAGTATAGGATGTTTCTGTGTATGCTATTAGGCACTGGGTGTAGTAAAGAGACATGAGGCACTGGATGCAATAGAGAAGTATGAATAAGCCTTGGGCAGCTAAAGGTACAGTGAAAATAGCAAGGGGATGTGGAGGAGAGTTAGCTTATCACACAAGTGTGCTACCTGGCCAATCACAACCTATAATATGTTAATGTGCGATTCAATGCCTAAGAAAAAAAAAAATGTTGGCCCATTTTTCCAGACAGACTTGAACGCTGTATTAATAAACTGTGATATAATAACAGTCTACTGTGAAAATGGCAGATACTGAAAATGACTACTCACAGTGAAAGTCATAGAAGAATTTGAGGGGTGGCATGTTCCTCTCTACAACGGAATCACCCCAGGGAGCTCCCAACTTAACGACTTGTTTTCTCCGTGCACTGGCTTGTCCACTTTGTTCAGCCCCAAGCAGTCTACCCGAAAGATGCCAATCTCGGATTTCAAAAAGATATCGAGGGTAGTCCCGAATTCTTACTAAAAATGAATGGATATAAAAAATTCAAATCAATAGCCAGTTACAAAGGAAATCTTCTTTTACCTACATTTGCTTTGCTCACAGACCATTTTACTTTAGAAAAAGAGGTGTTTGTAATGGCTTTAAAATAATTCACATGCTAGAAATCTGTAAATACAAATCGGTTATTAAAGGCGCTTCTATTCCACTAAGTAACAAAAAAATGAAGACTGCCCGTGGACTTGTATAAGAGCAGTGTGCACATTAAGCTTTTGCAAAGATAATTTTAGTTCCAGCATAGGAATGGTGAACATAGAAGTAAACTGAAGTGATTACGTCACTGAAATGTAGAATTCCGTCTCTCCACAATGAGTCACTCAAAGTATGTCCAGGCATTACCAAAATTCACATACATTTAATATAGTAAAAGTTGTGGGACCTGGAGTTGGCATTTTTTCCCAGAAAAGGGAGCCCCTCAACCCTAAAAGGGTAACTCCACTTAATATAAAAATGAAAAAATCTTTAAAACATTATTACAGCATATATATTTATCCCTTTTGTAATTTAAGGTTATTAAAAATACCTTTCCATTTAAAATTGTAGCTGCTGTAAATGTTCTAAACCTGTCAAAAACAATTCAATTAAATATGGTGACCTGGAGGCGTTCGGTACACTATTAGTGTACTGAACACCCCAGAAATGTGATTGGCTGGCTGAAGATACAAGTATCATTTCTGGCATCCCTTGCAACAGGAATTTCATTTTTGGTGAGACACTTCCTAAGGGCCCATTCACACCATCCAGAGCGTTCATCGCACAGTCCCGTGGGATGAAAGTGCTGGATCACATAAACAAAGCTTCCTCGTGCTCTGGGGCGGGAGGGGACGTGGTGGTGCCATTCATTTTAATGGCACCGCAGACACACCTACCGCTTGCAGTGTGATCACCTGCACCAGAACGCGTGGTATCGCAGTGCCCTGCGTTCCAGTACGGTTCGATCGTATATAATCGTGCATGCAGTATTTTTTTTTCCTGCACCAGAACAAAGTGCACTGGTGTGAACAGAGCCCAGGAATACATTGGGATGCATTTTTGGGGCAGACAAAAAACGTTCTGGTTCGGACATGGTGTGAACAATCCCTCTGGGATTAGTTTGGAAAAGACATGCTGCAACAAATAGCTTGTTCCTCAGAACAGAAACAGGTAAGAAACTGCAACAAAGTTTGTAAAAATCCTTATCCCCCTTTCACATGGGCTGATCAGGAGACGATCCATGCACAGATCCCCTCCTGTTTAGAGCTGTACAGATCGGATGTCACCAAAACTGCTGGACCCCATGTGTATCTATGGGGAATCTGATGTAAATGGACATGTGTCAGTTTACATCAAATTACACCCGATCTGGCATGATCTGGTCCGTCGAAATGGAACGCTGTTCCGTCTGTTTTTTTGGCCCAAGCCGGAACCGGGGGTATGCGGCTGCCCATAGACTCGTATTGGGCATCCGATCAGGTTTGCCTAAAAAACTGACAGGCAGACCCGATCAAAGCGGCCGTCTAAAAGGGGCCTTACAATGTACACGGATCACCCAGAGGGGATAGATTTTTTTTTTTCTCAACAAAAGTGTAATTACTCTTTAACCACTTGAAGTCCGGGGTGTTAAACCCCCTTCCCATCCAGGCCATTTTTCACTATTCAGCGCTGCGGTACTTTGACTGACATTTATTTTTTTTTACACTTATTATTATTGCTATTACATAGGGGGATACAGTCCCCCTATATATTAGCAAAGGCACACGGACAGGTCCTCTTTATGGAGACATTAGGGGTCTCTAGGACCCCTAATGTCACCTGGTACGCAACCCGCTGATGTGAGTCTGCCGTCCGTCCGTTTTTTTTCTACGGGCGGACGGCAGCTGGTTAAGGTAGTTACAAATCCCCCCAAAATAAAATTTTACATATAGAACATTGTAAAGGCCCGGCACAGTGTATGGACTTCGCTTGGCCACACATTTCTGGGAGAAAATGACTACCTACTGCCATGAAAAGAGACTTTACAGTTAGGCTTAAAGAAGGACTTGCTGTCATTTAATAAAGTATTAGAACAGTAGCTATATATACACACAGATCCTTTTTATTGTGCCAGAATGTCTAGCAGCTTTATCTCTGGGGGGTATTAGGAACATTTAGGGGATACATTTAGGCAGTCTTTGTGAACATCATTGTTCTGTTTTTAAATGGTGGATGGTGTGCAGCATTTTTTCTAGATATTTACATTTCTGAATTATTAATAAAAGGTTTTTTTTTATTTTTTTATTTTAGGAACACTCATAAATGGTGCCTACATCACTTTTTTTCTATTTCTATATTGAATACCCAAATGTATCCTAAAACTTTTCCTCTCCCCACCTAAATGTTCCAGCATAAACTGTTTATCTTGTTTCCCTCACCCCTTTCCTTGTAGCACCCCTCTTCTTTTTGTTTTTTAAATGAAAATACATAGCTTTTTCCCAGGTGTCTTCAGTTCGGTTGCATGATGTCATAGGTCCTCTTTCTCTGGTGGTGGGCAGCCCTGAATGCTGCAGAGAACAGTGTCACATCATTACATAATGACATGGCACTGCTCGTCAGCATTCTCCTGTGATGCTCACAAGAGTTGGGTTGAATGATGCTGGCCATCATTCAAGCCAGAAGAGAAGCAGTACTGGATCAAGTAATTTGTCTGCAGGGGACAGCCCCAGAGATAAGGTGAGCACTGCAAGGACAGCAGTTTTCCACACATGCTGGGAATAAATGAAAGACAAACTGGAGTCCAGTTTTAAGGTGACACTCACCATTAAATGTTTTAAGAGAGCACTTCATCATGCGACACCACTGAATAACTAAAGACAAGCCCTCGGAGGGAAAAGGACTGATACTGTCAATGTCTTTCATATTCTCCAGCACCTTGTCTGGTCCATGAAGAGACTCATCAGCCAAGGCTACTATTTCTAGATCAGAGATGGTCCAGGTAAGCAAAGACTTTCTCATGGGAGTATTGCCGTAAAGGCGATGGGACCGCTGGATGTATATCTCTATATTTTTCTTTTCCAGCGATGAATAAAGCTCCTCAATTTTCCTGGCTGGTAGCAGCTCCCCGTGTTGTTTTCTGAGAGCAGTCACTTTCTCATCGAGTAGCCGTAACCTTTTGGTACTCTCTTTACTCTCATCCTTCATCAACTCATAATTGTCCCTCAGTTTCACTTCAAAGACATCATCCAAGAATGCAAAAGAAAACTGTTTGACTCTGAACACCAAATCGGGTGGTAGAGGTTCCGGCCCAGTCCGAGGTGAGCGATGGAGTCCTTTAAGCCATTTTTGAACCCCTATGGCCTCATCAAGTACGCATGAGAAGTCAAAGCGATGCGGAAACTCCATGGAAACACTGTTAAGAGCCAGAACCCAGGCTCGGTTCCTTTCTGTGAGACGGGTGTTGAAATGGCTGCGATGTAGCAACATTTCTTCCAGTTCAGATATTCTTTGTGCATCAATGTCTTTTAAAAGAAAGATTTTATGCCCATCTGCATTTACTGTAATCTCAGGGGAGCGCAGCTGAAGAGAGCCTCCATGCTGATTGAGCCAGATGTTCCGAGCCATGAACAGAAAATGGTTGTCCTTAGTAATAGTGACTCTCAGTTTCACAGAGCTCAAATCTACAGTAACCTGTATTCCCTTTCGATAAACACCTGGGCTACCAGTGACTGGACTTTGACCTTGTGGGGGTGAACAAGCACCAGAGTGAGTTCTAGCTGCCTCCACAGACTGGGTTCCTTTGGCTAAGGTTGTCAACAGTAGATCCTTGCATTGCAATGTAGACAGAGTGTGCTGATACAAGTACATATGATCCCAGGGACTCCAGTGCAAAAGCAGCTCATCACCACACTGCACCTGTAAACAAGAGAGATGAATACTTGAACCAAGAGCAACATCCAATTAGCCCATATATTACAGACCTTACATAGTAATATAATCATTTTAAGTGAAGTGATGCAATTATTTAGGAGGTAAATATGTAACCATTTCATATTTACACTTTCCGTGTACCTGGTTATGTTCTAGTCTCCTCTTTATATTTTACCATACTAATCTGAATTGCTTTGCTACAAAAAAAAATGTAGTCATATAACAGAAACTCAACTTAGAAATAAAGCCAAAAGGAACCCCGCTTTCCGCTTTGGTTTGCTCTGAATGGAATCTAAACTAGACCGAAGTTGACAATAGAAGAATCAACATCTCATTAGAAAACAGAGTCACAGTGCAGTAGTAATATAAATATGATTTAATGTTTCAAAAAATGTATTTTGTATTATCTGTAATCAAAGCAAGTCCAGCCACTCAGCAAATGAGTCAGCTGACTGACTGAAAACAAAGCGCTGCAAATCCATGCATCAGCTGACTAAATGAAAACTATGCATTCAAGGTATGGCTGACATCTTATCTCAACAGTTATTAAAGTGACCCTAAACTCAAGAGTTAAATCTCAAAAATACATTCAGGTGCCTTAACTATTACCAGAAATGTATCTTATTTGTGTATCACTTGGCTGTAGACCATCAAATCATCTCTGAATTGGTGCCGACACTGTCCTTCCTTCTGGAGGGTGGCTACTTTTGTTCCCCATGGTCCTTGTGTGTGTTGTAAAAGTAGCTACCGCTCCAAGCAAGCTACTGTGATAGACTATAACTTCAATACAAATTAGTAAACTAAACATGAGATTGTAGTCCACAGAAGTGAGCTTGGGGCGATGGCTACTTTACAACGGAAAACAAATTAATACAAATACATCTAATAAGCAGAGCTCAGCCTACCTTTAATTCATGGGTAGTAGTGCAAAAAGACAGGGACATAATGGAGAAATAGAGTAGTGGTTCACTAATGTCCAGGGATTTGCAGCATGGTTCCATCTTCTCAGTGATGGATTTCAGCAGGGATAAGGCCACACCTTGCAGGCTCAGACTGCAGCTTTCCGCACTTCCCACCAGAGTAAGCAGGTCTAATCTCACCTGAGAGGCACCTTGAATAATGCAAGACAGCCAGTAATACATCCACATCACAGCACAGTCAACTACATATATTATTGCATTGCCATATATGAATATATATGTGTTATAAAAATAAATAAATAGCTTGTCTGCTTAAAAGAGACCCTGTCACCAACTTAAAACAAATGCAGGTATGTGCTTAGTTAGAGTACCTTATTTCCCCATTAGGGGACTTATCTGACAATCATTATTTAATACTCCCTACCTAATCATCTCCCCTAATCTCTTCCTTTTAGACCCAATACCCATTGACCTTATGATGGTCCTTAAATCTGCTCGCTCCCGGTCCCATAGAACGATGAACGGAAGTTCATCGATCTCCTCCCCAGCTCCCCGCGGACACCAAGGAAGCCGGTCCCGGGCCTGTAGGAGGGGCAACGGAGCCTGGGAAGCATGTGGGGGGGGGGCGGGCGGCCCCTTCTTCGGGACGCAGAAGCGATCTGGCGACAGGTAAGTCGCCAGGATCGCTTCTGTTGTAAAGCCGACAGTCGGCTCTACAAGTTTAAACAGAAAGGTGAGAAAGGTGATGTGAATCTCGTCTTGTATACCAGTAGGTTCCTTCTCTCTTGTGCAGCCCCTAACAGGTTTAAAACATACACTTCATACACTACGCCTCTGTGATATGTGGAGGCTTCCCCACCCAGATAACAAAGAATATAGTTTTGATTCTCCCCTATACAACACATAAAAAACAGATCACATTTTCACCTCTATTGGAGACAAGTCTCCAATAGCCCAGGTTGGTCCAATATTCTGATCCAACCATGTTTCAATGTTTGGCAGTCTTGAGACCCTGACAGGATTCACAGAATCTGTGTCTCCCTGCTCACACGTAAACTACACAGCAGATACACAACCGCCTACATCTTCTCAAACCTTGCTCAATTTAATACATCATTGGGAAATCCCAGCAAGATTTCTCATACCTTCAAATCATTCTACACAAACCTCTACAAAATCAAAACTAATAACTCCAACCTTCCCCGTGACATACTCCAGCAGAAAATCGCCTCGTACATACATAACACAGCACTTCTGGCACTACCTCCTGAAGTTAGTGACACCCTGAACTCCCCCACCTCAGAGGAACTCCCACCTCCAACCTATCCACTAACAACAACATGTTGAGGTTTATTACACAGCCACTCATTAACCTCTGCAATGTCAAACAGGAATTCAAACTTTTTGGCAGCCTTAGGCTGGGCACACACCTTACAACCATCGCAAGACTTCTGTCTTGCGATGATTGTAAGGTACTTAAAAAAACGTACGATCTGCCTATGTTGCATAGGCAGATCGTACTTGCGATGATCGCAAGCCACGCCCCCTGAGGGGCGGGCTTCCGATGACCGCAATGCCGAACGGGCAGTGTGCGCTTGCGCACACCGGCCCGTGCGGCTGTTATCGTACGAACATGCCACAAACCCGCCGAACATCGTACGATGCTCGGCGGGTTTTCGAATATGTCCGTAAGTTTAAAGTCGTGCGACCTTACAGTAGTAGAGGTCGCACGGCTTCCACACACCTTACGATCATAGTACGATCGCGGGATTTCCCGCGATTCTCGTGCGATAATCGGAAGGTGTGTGGGGACCCTTAGTAAGTTTAAAAGGTGAATGTCTCTAAAGTCTAGGGACAACTGAAAATCATTCTCCAAAAAAAACCCAACATACAAAGAAAGTTCCCCTTCAAATGGAAAACTGATTTTTATAACCTATTTGGGCACACATATTCCTTCTAATCTAAACTCCCCTTTTAGTCTCAAATACTCCAAAATCGAAATTTACCATCCCCTCTAAAAGGAAAGTCAGGAGACTATCTTGGTTTAGCCAAAGATAGACATTTTGCCCCAAATCCTCTACATCTAAAACTCTATCCTGATATACACACCCAGTGCCGCACATGTTACATATCGCCGCGAACGTCGGAATGAGAGCAATAGTTCTAGGGCCATCAATCACTGATAACACTAAACTGATGAGCGGTAAAAGCTTTTAAAGCGTCGCCTATGGCCAATTTTGGGTATGCTAGTTTTTTGCGATTTTGCGAGTGCGCGCAATTTTTACGCTTGACATGTTTGGTGTCTATTTACCCGACGTGACCCCGTCTTTTATATTTTACCAAAAAAGTGGGTAATATTAGTTGTTTTATAGCATAATGTTAAAAAAAACTTTTTTTTCTCAAAATTTTCAGTAATTTCTCCTGAATATAGTAAAAAATAAAACCCGCAGTGGTGATTAAATACCACCAAAATAAAGCTCTATCTGTCCCCAAAAAATGGTATAAAATTCATTTCAGTACAGCCTTGCGTGATGGAATAAATGTCAGTCAAAGTACTGCAGCGCTGAACACTGAAAGATGGCCTGGCCAGGTAGGGGATCTAAACACCTGGTCTTCAAGTGGTTAATCACCTTCATTTTATAGCTTCTAAAATTGTCTTGGGAAACAAAAACCCTAGAATAAAACAAACCATTCTTACAAAACCAAAGAATGAAGGGGGGGTGGGGCTCCTGACTTCGAGCTGGATCACAAGGCTGCTCCTAGTTATTGTATTCATGACTGGTTTCATCACCACTCAGAGAAAAGAGTATCCCAGGAACATTACATTAGTTTCTTGGATCTGAGGGCTTTCAAATGGTCTGCCGGAAAAACATATCACCGCCAAATAACCAGTTTCTGCCCTTAATTACCCCAATAAAACATTGAACAAATGAATAAAACTGTATACAAGGATACAAATAATATCTGAGCATCCAGGCACTATTATACCTCCATTTGGTATTCTTCCAGGTGATTTAGACAAATGGCACAAGTATGACACCTAAACACAACATTTTAGTCTAAAACTACTATGTAACTTTATGAAATGAGTAAACGATAAAAGCTGCATTAAGAGATCCTACTTACCCACTAAGTTGGACAATGTAAACAAATTCACGTCTTCAACACGCACATCCACCTTCCAGAGAACAGCCAGCTTGCTGGTGGCTTCCCCACACGGAGAAGTAAGAGACAGAGGGTCTTGTGAAGTTGACACAGGATACTTAGATGCTACTGGAATGAGACTCAGAACACGTGAGAGACATTCTGCACACGTGTCTGAGAATTCTATCTGCAGGCCTTGCACAGTGGAGTCTATGAGGAGGGTGTCTGCCTGCATGATGCCTACACCTAGTGATTCGTTGTAGCTGCCCTAGAAATAAGAACAAAATTAAAAGAATTATCATTAATATAATAGATCTAAATAACTCCCTCTTTTAACGGTAAAATACAAAAATGACAAATACAAGAAAAAAAATGGACTATATTTCCAGTAACACATCATTGTGTTTTTACTAGAGATGCACCGAAATGAAAATTTCAAAACTAAAACAAAAAATTTCAGGCCGAAACCAAAAATCTTTATTTTAACTTTTTTAAATGTTTTAAATATTTTATTTTTAGAAACTTTTTAATTTTTTATTTAATCATTTTTTATTAAATATTTTTATTTTGTACTTTTAGGGGCTTCAGGAAATATTAGGGGTCAGACCCCTGATATTTCCATTTTAAAATAGAAAAAGAGATTGAGTCCTCAATCTCTTTTACTGCAGCCCCGGTTATAAGTGAACAGGAATCCTCTATGAGTGTTCTTGTTCATTCATAACATGAGAACAGAGTATGTTTACTATTACTTCAACTATGAATGAACAGGAGGTGATGTAAATCACTTCCCATTCATTCATAATTGAGGATATACCGTGGTTTCCCCGAAAAGTAAGACCTACCCCGAAAGTAAGACCTAGCACTATCTTCAGGGATTTCTGTAATATAAGACCTACCCCGAAAATAAGACCTAGTTCGGTGGTAGGTCTTATATTGCAGAAATCCGCTAGGTCTTACTTTCGGGGTAGCTGCACATAAACTGTGTAAAGACCGGCCGCAGCTCCTTCCCCGCCCACACGCCCCACCACAAGCGAGCCTACAGCAGTTCCAGCCCTGCCCACACGCCAGCTGGCCGCAGCTCCTGCCCCGCCCACACGCCCGCCTACACGCCAGCCGCAGCTCCCGCCCACACGCCCGCAGCTCACGCCCGCATGCACGATGGAAGCGACATCAGCTGGGACTGGCAACAGCACGCCGCCTTCCGGGACCTCGTCCAGTCCTCCCCCAGCCAGGTAAGACATCCCCCGAAAATAAGACCTAGTGTCTTATTTTGTGCAAAAAAATAAATAAGACACTGTCTTATTTTCGGGGAAACACGGTAGTAAAACATACCATGTCCTCAATTATTTACAAACACTCAGCGATCACTGACCACTGAGTGTTTGTACTCGCTCTGCTTCCTGACACGCTGTCACAGGAGGCTGAGAGAGCGGAGCTGGCTGTCTCCGCCCACACACTGATCTCCTCTGATCTGTCACAGGAGGCTGAGCAGTGCGGGGAGGAGAGATGCTGGCCGCTCACATCGATCTCCTCCCGCAGAGCTCGGCCGCCTGTGACAGTTTCTCTCCTCCCCGCTGGGACACAGAGCAACACCCAGAGGGGAGGAGAGAAAGAATGGATGCACCGCTGTATTGGCCAGAAAATGGCACTTTCAGCATTATGCCAAAAGTGCCATTTTCGGCCGATATGTTTCGGCGGCCGATATATTGGTGCATCCCTATTTTTTACATATACTTAGCTAAAATACCCACATCTGTCTTGCCTCCTGTAAGGGCAGCACTCAAACTGGATGAGCAAAGGGAAGAGATAGTAAGACACTACTACTTTATGTGCTATTTTTCTGGCTTTAAGTAATATATGATCGAGATAAACTACAAAGCGATGTGTTAGAAGTACTAAAGTGAGATATGACACAGACACATATATCATTTAAATAAATAAAAACTATAGACATCTGCAGATAAGAAAAATAAAGCACTACAAACCAGTTATTATCTACAGGCCACATTATACTGGATAACTTTTCTTTTCCATGAATCAGTCAAAATAATGTATGCCATTAGAAAGTAGACCCTGTGGCACCTCATATTCTGCCTCTCACCTGTAAGCTAAAGGAGTCAAGAACACAAGCCTCACCCCAAACGTGAGTATTTGGAGGGTGAAGGGCTTGCTGGATGTGAGAGTCTTTCCCCACTCTCCAACACAGATTACTGACAGACAGAACAGCCCTCTGGTGCAGATTCTGTGTGCGTAGGTGCTTGAACTCTGGAAGAAGAAAACAAGTTTCAGATACTTTTAATGTATACAATCACAGTAAATAATAAATGAAGAAAGAAGAAAACACAATGGTAGAGATTATTCTGTTTTCACACTAATGTTCAGCTGCACCGATAAACTAAATATAGAATTTGTTTTTTATAGTATAAAATAAAAAATTGCCTGCCAAGGCTGGCTCCTAAGGTGAATATCCAAACATGAGCAGAAGGCAGTATAAACATTGGCCTTTCTCCAAGCAAAAATAGGATTTCTGTACTAAACGTAAAATCCTTTTCTTCAAGTTCATTGAGGGGCACAGGAAGACTTCAATGACTCATTCACACTGGCGTTTAGAACATATTTCTAAATAGATATAGTTATTCAAACGGGGCATTTAAGTGTGTTCAGTTTAGCTGCGCTTAGAAAAAATTAAATTCTATGAATCCAAGAACCAATTACAAACTCTAAATGCAGTTAAATGCATGGAAATGCACGTGAACATGCGTAAATGCACACAGACGCGTCTATAACTGCAAAAAGGCAAGTACAATTAAACACAGGAGAAATAGATCTGGAAAGTTTAAAGTTTACTTAAATGAAGAAATGCTAATGTGAATGTTGCCTAACCTACTGGAGGAGTGAATATTAGCTATCCAAAAACTGAACACCAGCCCAGGAAAACCCCTCCTACTACCAGCATGCCTCAGTTTTGATGCAAAACAGTACCGAGGGCATGACCATCAGCACACAGTCACTCAATGAACGCTAAAGGAAAGGATTGCAAGTATAAACATCCTATTTTCTTTCTTGTTCCATTAAGGGACAACAGAAGATTATAACCTTCGGGACTTCTAAATGCAGTCCAACTGAAGGGTGGGTAACACATCAAGCAATCAACTGATACAAGAAAACAACAAAACCCAGGTACTGTATGTAGCCTACAGGGCCACCTAAGAGACTTAATGCCCAAAGCTGATATCAGATGAGGCCAAAACTGGTAGAACATGTGAAAAGACGACCAGATTACAGCCGAGCAAATCTTAGAAAGAGATGCTAGATGCTGAAAAGTCCAAGAAACACTTACTGATCTAGTACAGTGTGCCTTGACAGGAAAGAGTAGAACCCGATCCTTGAGACCAGAAGCTTAGATGATGGTCTATTTAAGCCACCTAGAGATGGTGGAATGAGAGCTCATGTACCCTCAGAGCATCCTACAGAACAGCAGCTCGCTTTAACTATTCTGCTGTTCTTTATAGATCAGATTCCAAAGGAGATCTGTTTCTCTGTGGATCCCTGTATACTTACTATTCACACTTATAATTATGAAACCCATTAAAATGGGTATATAACTTGTCACAAAGATTTATAGTATACCTTTTTCGTTTAAAAGAGTGTACAAAGAAATAGATTGCAGGCACTCAGCCAACTGCCCAACAATTTTACTTTTCTTACCCCTCAAAAGGAGAAAGACATTTCTGCTTCAGTACATTCGATACATATCGAAAAATAAGATCTGCCGAAAATACTTCAACTTTGTATTATATGTACAAAGTTGAAGTATTTTCGGCAGATGATCTTATTTTTCGTCACTGACGCTACCAAGCAAAATCAAAAAGGAGGCTACTGTGACTCACCCAATGACACAGATGAAAATCCCAAAGCAAATGGCTGGGCTTCCTCAAGCTGGACAGACACATTGACGTTAGAGATGTTTGAACTGAAAACGATTGGTGCTAATATCACAGGAAGAGGTCTAAAAGGAAACATATAGAATGAAAAATAAAACAGACATAATGAAGTCCATTTACAACACATCTTTTAATTATACAATGTTTCTTTCATAATGGGGGAGTTTTGTGCGTTGGTGACTGGAGGAATAGAAAACTTCACATTACAGCTGCAATTTCAACAAAGTTGAAGCCAACTGCAAACCATCACCCTCCCCATCTCACAGATATTCCCCACTACTGACCTCAGCTGGTAGCCTCCCACAGACTACATTGGCTTAGGCTGCTCTAGTCTCAGTCCTCTACCCTAAGCTGAAAAGTAGCAGGACACTGTGCCCCTTTTATTTTAATTCGAGTGCTACAAAAGTGCTTGCACGCAGTACAGAGGTCTGTCATGCTTTGCCCTTTGACAGTAGCAACAGAGAAACGCTGATGTATAGAATAAAGCAGTATTTGTTTTACTAAAATGACAGTAATAACTCAGAGTGTCTGGTTTGTCTGGTTAGTAACAGCCTGGTTACTAATACGTAGAGCTCAGTCTTCGGCAGAGGCTACCATGTGGGTACATGCTCCTGCTCCTGCACACAAGCACTTTAGAGCCAGGTATACACGCTTATATTTTCTTTGTTCAGCCCACAGGTTGAACAGAGAAAATACAGCAGATTCCTTCATCCACATTAGAGTGTGGATGGAGGAATGACCCTGCTGTTTGCATTGTATTCTGAGAGCAGCCACCGGCCGTGTCAGATTACCCGAACAGAGCACGCAGCTGTTTGGCTTCAAGCTCCGCTTGGCAGAGGATATTCTAACTGGTTCCTCCGATCAGCTGATCGAGGGATGCTGGGCAGAAGGATGCAGACAGCGGCACCCACTGTGCGAATTTCGTCCGGTTCATCAGGAACCGGACGAAATTCGTACCATGTATACCCGGCTTTACTCACAAAATGTATACCCGGCTTTACTCACATATATTTACAAAATTACAGCATTAACCTACGCCTCCTCGACATTAAGAGGTTAAAAAGCATGTTGACTTGGAACATATTTGCTGTGCAGTCTTCTTCCCATTTCCATAACCTTCCATTCACTATCTGAGCCCCCTTCCACTTGTTACATTTTTACATATGGAGTATCTTCCTGAAGAACACCTCATTTCACTAACAACCAACGGATATCCCAGAAAAGAAAAAAAAGAGAGCGGATTGGTTGATTGCAGAGCAATAAATGAACTTCTATATTAAATACACCGATACAAACACACACAGCCCAAAACCAAGTCAAAGTGAGAACTGCACAGTTTACAGAAGTGTCAGATGAGCAGTGGGGCACGTATGTGAAGAAAGCACAATTAAAAGATATATCACTTCAAAACATGGAAAGATAACTAACGGTATATGCGAAAGTAAGCATGTGTCTAAATGTATAACCTTAAAACTTTAACAGCAGGATACTTAAAACCCAACTGAACTTTTACATTTAACACGTTTCCAAGTGCATTAAACCAAAAGGTGTTCAAAGTTTACAGTTTGTTTTCTTTTTATGGAGTAATTTATTGTTAGAACATGGCTCACCATATAAAACTAAAACTCCCCCTCAAATATTATCACATCTTCCTGTGCTGATGGGTGGAAGTGGGCTACTGGTCTCAAAGAAGAGCAACAAATACAAAGGGAATAATCTTAAGAAAAATAATATGTATAATCAGAAAGCTCACCGATTATTTTTGGTTGAGGCTTTTGCGTTCTTGTGTAACTGACTATTCAGTGCCAGTAAGCTGAACCAATGAGAAAACTCCTGGTGACGGTAATGGATGATGCAAGTATTGAGAGCTACATTGCTCTGGACATCAATGGATGTGACCTGATGGGAAGCAAGAGTAAGAGTAACCAAAATGCATCTTGTGTGATCAAAGACAGAAATAAGCATTATAGAGATTCTACCCCTTCCCACTCTATCCAAACCTAAAAAGGAGGCTTTTTTTTTTTTTTAAACTTCCAAGCAAGGAATGTTAGGAGGGCTGATCATGAGCATGTACATGTTAACAAGATTTCATTGTTCAGAATAAACGGGACGGACAAGAATACGTCTTTGTTGTAAATGTCTATTGCACCAGTGTCTCCTAAAGTATGGATCATGTACTACAGATGCTACTTGAGCTCATTGTTGGTGGGACTATGCAGGGTGCTGTACAGAAAACGTATTCTGTGGTTGGACACTAGCAATGCAGCTAGGGAAAAGGTAGTAAGTTTTAATAGCCAATGCAGACATTACGAAAGCTGTGATGGTGGCACACGATTGAGCAAAAACTGCAAGACACTTTATAATAGTATAGTCTCTGAATTTGGCTTTTACTCTTGCCTGAATAGGCTCTTACCTGTACACTGGCTTTGAAGTGGTTCAAGCAGACAATTCTCTGTCGGCTCTGAGACAACAGCAGACCATCTGGACAGAAATTGGAGACAGATATTACAGTATTAAATGACATAGGTAAACTGTACGCCCATTAATAATGTATTATCCCATTTTGTCAAAAGAATGTTTTCTGTTAATATTCTATGAAGCAGCAATACGAATACACTGCAGAAACACTTACATTTAGACTAAAAGAAGTTCAGAATTCTTAAAATTAAAAAAAAAAAAAAAAGGGAAGAAAATACAAAATTAAAAAAAAGGGTTTTCTCGTGAATATTCACAACAACAAAGTTGTTTCACGACTTCTTTTGTGCATCTAGAAACATGGAGACCACCCCTACTCCCACTATACATTAAATAAAAGGTTCAGCTCCTAAGCCTAGCGAGAAACAGGATTACAGACACTAAAGCAAGTCAAATTTTAATTTATCTTGGAAATCCCTCGGAGTTTACCTTTTGGGGAGCACAGATATGGCTTATACTCTTACAGTGCATCGTAACTTAACTTTCCAAATATTCAACCCCCTTACCTTCCACTACTAGTTCAGAGGTCATTTGAGCCAATTCTGATGTGCCAATGAACCTGCGCATGGGCAACTGATCCTCCTCACGTACATAACAATATTGAAGGAGCTTTAATGTCCAGTTTAGGTGTCTAGGAAGAAGCACAGCATTTTCACTAAAGCCAATGTGCAGCATACAGAACATATCAGTCTTATTTATCCTTGAGACTTTACCTCTGTTGGCTGTTCATAGACAGGACCACAGTGCTGTTCTCAAACCCCACATCCAGCTTACAAGGAAGCCGCTCCACTAGCTGCAACCACTTGGGAGGTGCAGCATCTCCTGCGAGTGCAAATGAAACCAATCAAATGATCCCAGGTAAACTATTTACTACAGTAAATTTGAGAGCACTCTTTATACATTAGAGGCACCAAATAAAACATGCTGTTTCTAAAGTAAGAACAGTGTCCAAACAGTAATCAGAAAAGAGCTATTCTGTAGAATGGACAGTTTTACATGATCAGAATGCCAAAAGCAATATCCAAATAGGTAATGTCAGGAAGTGTCCAAATCCAGTAACTTGGTACCAACCTGTGTTTGCTTGTTCCTCATTGTTACTGCTGTCTTCAGTGTTGCTCTGCACTGCTGAAACCAGCTTCCTCTGCAGCAAGTCACTGTTGAAGAGACTTTCATGCACCTCAGCATGTAGGCTGCGCACCCTTACACTGGCTGAACGCAAGCGCTTTTCCCTGATGCTGCACTCCAGAGATAGAGCCAGGGACAGCTCTGCAAGACAGGCTTCATCCTGTAGCCATACCAGATAAACAATGATTATAGGAGGCAAGTTCAAGACAAAAAAGCATTTAACAGAAAAGCTTTGGGACATAAATAATATTATTCTTTAAGTGGAAATCCAGGGATTACAAAATTAACCCTTGCAGTCGGGCTACCCCCACACTGCAAGGGTTAAGTGCTCTTTTGATCTAGGGGCTCAAATAAAGAAGATATACTGACCTGATCCTTGGTTCCACCTCTCTGCTAGACCAGTGCCCGCAACCTCTTCTCCCCTAAGCTCCGGCAGTCTAAGGACTGCTGACCTCATCAAGTCTTATGCAGGTCCATTGACTAGCATTAGATGTGAGGACACCGAGGGACATACCACAGTCCGAGTGGAGAAGGAGAGAGGCGGGTGCTGACTGTAGCAGGACCAAGGATCATGCGAGTATCTTATTTTTTTGCACCCCTAGAATGAAATAAGCACTTAACCCTTGCAGTACAGGGATAGCTGCACTGGAAGGGTACATTTTATAAAATCCCTGGGTACTTCATTAAAGCATTTACAGTATAGTCAAACTTCCTGTACATGCAATATCATACACAGGCAGGCCAGACAGCACAGCCAGGTTGGTGACCTGTCTTTTTCAACTACACTTATGCAACATAGCTTGGTCACCTCCCGGCCTCCCAGCATAGACAGTGAAGAAGCAGACTGATGAGCTCATACCTCTGCCCTTTCCTCTAGTCATTAAATTCTGTGCCAGCAAAAGCCCATGCAACACACTTGATTGGTTGCCCTCACACTGTGTCTGAGTTTAGGAAGGCAAAACCAATGTAGGAATGCTGGTTCAGAGTCCAATGAGCATGCTAGAGGTGGGGGGGAAAATTGCTGGCTATAAACAATGTTGCCACTCCCTGGCCAGTGTGTGGCAGGAATTGTGAAAGAAGTAACAGAATAAGATTGTTAATCTTATATTTGGCCGCAAAATCAGGTCATGTATTAGGTACTGCACCTACTAGGGTGAGGCTAAAGTGGCCAAGCAGGCAGAAGAGCAGCTGCAGGTAGAAAATTACCCCCCACAATAATACATTTAATGTAAATATCAATCTCTTTCATTTCTGATAAGCTTATTTCCAAACCATGTTATTGATTAGGCTTTCATATAAATCATAGCATGGTGACTACATGGGTAGCAAATGTGAATTGTAGGGCTGTGCTCCTGAATTTGTGGTTTGCTTTATCATTGTGGCTTCCTCCCACAACCCAACTTTCACCCAATTCCTCCTTATGTACAGTCATGGTAATGGCATTAGGCTGTAGTAACTCTGGAGACAGAGACAAATGCAAATATGTTCTTTGTAAAGTGATGAACAACACAGCAGTGTTATATAATAGAGCTTACGCTGAACTTTAGTATTCCTTTTCACAAACTTCTCACCTGCTTACTGCTCTTTAGTAATTTGCTGGTTAGTTGGTTAAGGCTCAGTGTGTAATCCATCCTGAAAGACAAAAAGACAATATTAATTCCATGCACCCGCGTCTGTGCTTAGTTGGCCTCATCCACTAACATATATAGTAAAAACCATCAGTTCTGTGCCAGAATCAAACCAACACTGGACACCTACAACTGAAACATTGAAATCTGATTGCATGATAGGAGGTTATAGGATTTAAGCCACCATGAATAATCCATACTTGAAGCAGTCATGATTTTAGAGCAAAGTACTTAAATGGTTACAGCTTAAGTTTTCTTTTAGTGGCGAGTTTATTTTTTTATCCTCTCATTTCATTTCGATCCTAAATTTTCTTCAGAAAGCAAACAAAAAAAAAAAAAATCAGAAAATAGCACAAAATAACAAGTTTGCAATAGTAAATACATCACTGGCTGTAATTTACAACTTAAAGCTTAAAATGATCATTTAATAAAATGTTTGCCATAGCCGAGCATGAAGCAACATTTCTCAACCTTTTTTCAGTCATGTCATCCTTTAAAAATATGCTAAATCTCAAGGCACCCCAGCCTAAAATGTAGGGAGCAACGTATGGCCCCTCCAAAATCCATACCAGACCCTTATGCCAGATAGGGATCTGGTATGGATTTTAAGGGGGTTCCCCCTTCACAGTGGAGTTCCCTCTTCTAATCAGGAGTCCTCCTTTACATTAGGATCTAATTCACAGCAGAAGCCCCCTACTTTCACATCAGAGTCCCCCTTCACATCAGAAGCCTGCCTCCACCATGGAAATGCATGTTGCTGTACAAAACTTTTGAGGCACTACTCGAATATCTGACAGCAGCAGGTGCTACTATTCGAATACAATGTGCACAGCGGGAGATTCGTTCATCCGTACTCCTAGTGTGGATGGAAAGATCTGCGAGACTTTTAGGTGTACCCAGGTTTAGGAGATGACCCAAACACCAAAAGATTTTTTTTTCACAGCTGCAAATTCCATTTTTACTTGTGAGGCCTGTAAGTGACTGCCTGCCCTGTTGGGTTTTTTAAATGATTACCCAACTTCTGATAGTTTAGAACAGGGGTAGCCAAACTCCGGCCCTCCAGCTGTGGTGGAACTACAAATCCCATGAGGCATTGCAAGATTCTCACAGCCACGACTGCATCATGGGATTTGTAGTTTCACCACAGCTGGAGGGCCGGAGTTTGGCTACCCCTGGATTAGAACATCTGTCTAGAAACAGCTCAGCGGGCCCCTACTGAACATATTCAGCACAAGTATTCCAGCTACAGTCAGCATATGAAGCCCCATTGCAGTGCTTGGAGTACTGAACACAAGTTGGAAAAAACTTTAGCTAATACTTAAAGGGTTAGTTACCCTTTACTAAAAATTACAGTGCAGTCAAGGACCCCTATTAGTCTGCAAATCACAGTGCTTTGTTTTATTTCTATAACTGTAGGCCAAAGTGGGGCTTCCGCAAAGCCTGGCTAAAAAAGCAGCACCCCCCGAGTAATCCGCGCCTTCCTGCATAGAAGCTAGGATGGATGGTGCGAGTACTCTCTCTCATCCACAAATCCGAAATGTGCTGTGAGGGAGAATGAACTGCGCATATGCGAATTTCTGGATGAGGGAGAGTGCGTTTTCCACGTTCATTCCTGCATGATGAGGTGGCGTTGCTCAATGGACAATCAGTCCTGGCTTACAGGCAAGATGGTGCAGATCGCTCAGGATGCTGTTTTTGGCAAGTCATGCTTAGCCTACAGGTATGGAAATCAAAAAGCTCAATTTCTCTACAAAGCACTATAATTTGTAAACTAATGAGGCACCTTCACTAGGTAAACTAACCCCTTAAATAGGCAGCTTAAAAAAAAAAAAGGGAAAAGGAGTTGTAGGTAATTGCTATTTCTACATGGCAGATCTGCCTATAAATGGCCCTACTGATGACAGACACCTATAAATGTTTACTCGAAGAGTGCACGTTGTTCCCCCTGGTGTCGCACACATCTTTTGACCTAAACAACATAGGAGAGTGCAGGACTAGCTGGACAAAATCCAACTTTGATCTGTGGTCACTGCAGACCTGAACTCTTACTAATTATCCAACATAGAAATTGCAGGACTCAGACAGCTAGGTGAAACAATAAAGGAATCGGATAACTGCCATTGCCAACCTCCTCCTAACAATCCTAGTTGCATGGCTGTTTTGAGCTACAATACTTGAGACCCTGACTCAGACTCAGTAACCTACAACTTCAGAAAGAGAAATCAGCAGTGGCAGCCTGCATTTTGTATTCTCTCACTATAGGTTTATAGTAAAAATCGATCTAATGCCTAACTGGATGGAACGAGGTATCAAACAATAGCCAAGTTTTTTCATTTTTTTTTTCTTTAATCTCATTACTTCTGATCTCCTGCAGCTTCTTTGCAGCCCTTTCCTGTCTACATGCAACTGTCTCCAGATGCATATGTATATTCTTGCTCAGGACAGACTTCCTGATGGTGACAGGAGAGAAACAAGTCTTTAAAATGAGTGTCAGCATGGTCACGAATAGTTCCCATCGGAAACACATGTGACAAGGCAACGACGCAGAGAGCAAGTGGGAAATGGAAAAAGCATGGTCATCCTATGACTCAAAGTGCCTGAACAAGCAGGACTACCAGGTATATCAAATGACAGCTTTAGATTTTAAAAACCCTAAAAATTTAATCTGAATAATTGCAATAAAATGTTAAAGATTATATGAGATTTTAGGGATTGTGTTCACATGTAGTTTAAGCTGCCTTACGCAAACTAATCTCTTGATCTTGACAAAAATGTTTCTGTTTTTGGTAATTTGGTTATATGCTGTAATTTCAGAAGGTTCAGACAACAATCAATAATGCAATAAGAACCCTAGCGATTTAACAGGTTTCCTCAGATTTTCAATGCAATCCCCCCCCCATTCATTCAAGAAGAACTCTAAGCAATCTATATGGCTACAACTCCACTGCAAGGGGTAACTGCTTTTTCTTTTTTTTTTAGCTAGGGACTAAAAGGAAGAAAATACTCACCTGATCCTCGGTCCTGCGGTGGTGACCACTCACATCTCTCCCACTCCACTCTGAAGGTGGAATGTCCCTCGCTGTCCTCATATCCAACCGACGTCACGGGTCTCTAGGCCGCCGGAACCAGGGGGAGAAGAGGCCCCATGGACTGATATAGCAGCCGAGCAGGACCGAGGAATCGGGTGAGCATATTTTCTTAATTTTAGCACTGAGACCAACAAGCAGTTAACCCGTGCTGTCCGGGGGAGTAGCCCCACTGCAAGGGTTAATTTTTTGATTGCCTGGAGTTCTTCTTTAAAATACAATGGCCAACCCTCCAACAACAATCCATCCACTGTGTCTTGATGGCAGAGGAGTTTCTGTACACATTAACTGATAAAGATCCACAAAGGTTACATTCCTTTCATATCCTGCAAGTGCATGCATTAGGTATCTTGCCTTATATCAATACTAGTAGTTATAAGTATGTGCCTACTTTTTCCCATCGCTGTCCAGTATTACATTTATCTTCGTAAATGTGACATGCCACAAAGATTCAGACTCGGCCACATTGAGAACCATAATATTCACAGTGTCCAGATGTATAGACAGCAACTGCAAGACAGAGAAATATTAATAAGATGAAGTAGATATTACATTTCTGCTTATTATTTTTTTTAATCATTCTCCTTAATGATGCTCTTAAAGTGGCATTAAAGGATTAAAACAATTTCCCTCCCCCCCATGCTAATGTCAGCACTTACCTTAAATTATGTCTCTTAATCCGATCTTCTTTCCTGATGTTTTCATCTGTCCCTCCAGCGGTGCGGCGGCTCTCCCATCCAGCGCTGACTCCTCTGTCCTTGCAGGCACTTCCGATCCAGCGGTGCCTGCATGCGGGTGCACGCATCCATAGACTTACCTTGCGTCTCTGCTCGTCTCCTGGCCGAGAATCCGAACTGCGCATGCGCCCGCCCCAAGATGCTTTGCGGCCGGCGGAGCAGTTTCGTTTTCTCGGACGGGAGCGCGCGGCCGAAACAAGATAAGTGTTAAGCGCTGTTAAAGCGTTTTCTTTTTTTTTTTTTACTTTTTGCCTATATCTACTGCTTAATAGCAGTAGATATAGGCAAAAAAAACGGGAGGGTTTAGAACCACTTTAAGGCATCCATAGAAAATGTTCCTATAGCGCCCATCTGCCTTAAAACTTTGCAAAATTCAGTTCAACTGAATACACGCAAACTCTGCCTACAGTTCTTATGTAATAATAAAAGGAGAACTATGAGGTGAATGAAATTCACTCATCCTCATAGTTCGATCCGACGGGTGACAATGAAACTGTCACACGCTGGCTCAATAGAACGGGAAGTCAGTGAACGCATAGAGTCACTCGCTCATTTCTCGATCATGTCTAGATAGGCAGAGCCAGCTGTCACTCACGCAGCTGAGTGGATCTCGACAGTAATGTCGGGATCCGTCCCAGCTGCGGCGCTCTCAGTATACCGTGACCTACGATATACTGAGCTTTGGGTCACGGGAGGACGCTAGTTTATGTCCTCCCGTGACCCTAAAGAGAACTATGGGGAAAAAGACTTACCCCATAGTTCTCTTTTAAGCAATATCTGATCATTCCTTTCCAAGGTAATAGGTATGTTAAGAGCCTGACGAGCACAATGGTCCAAGACAGGTCATAGCAAATATATTCTTGATATTGACATGGCACACAATACCAAATGTAAATCCTTGATAACAATAATCTTAGAATATACTCTTTGGTTTATAACCTTGATTAAAGCATAAATTCATCTAGAACTCAGATTTCAGATATGGGTAGATGCCATATAGTTGAACTACCCTTCAGCATATTGCATCTCGCAGAGATTGCAGTGACAAGGTCTTTGCAACTGATTCCACCTCAGGCACAAAGGCAGCATTAGACTAATAGGGTATCCCAATATTAAAGTGGCATTAAAGGAGAACTATGAGATGAGTGATTTCCACTCACCTCATAGTTCTAGCCGACCTGTGACAATGAGACTGTTACAGGTCGGCTCAGTAGATCGGGAGGGTTCGCTCACCTCTCGATCCTGTCACGGCTCTCTGCCGTGACAGGGGGAGGGGCTGGATTCCCCTCTCCGATCTGCCAGCGCTGACTAGAAGAACGGACGGGGGAGGGGGCGGGTACAGCTGGCTCTGCCTCTAGATAGGCAGAGCCAGCTGTCACTCACGCAGCTGGGCGGATCTCGACGTCCAGGTCGTGATCCGCTCCGGCGTCTCAGTATACCGCGAGCTGTATCTCGCGGTATACTGAGCTTAGGGTAACGGGAGGATGCTAGTTTGTGTCCTCCCGTTACCCTGAGAACTATGGGGAAAAACACTGACCCCATAGTTCTCCTTTAAACTCAGGAGTTCAATCTTAAAAATGCAGTCAAGTACCTTCACTAGCAACAAGAATGTATCTTATTTGTGTATCACTCAGCTGTAGATCCTCAAACTCAAAACAACTTAAACGTGAGATTGTAGTCCATCAAGGGAGCGAGCTTGAAGCGGTGGCTACTTTACAACATACAAGGGGAACAAAAGTAGCCACCCTACAGCAGGAAGAACAGTGTCAGCACCAATTCAGAGATGATTTGAGGATCTACAGCCGAGTAATAAACAAATAAACTACATTTATGTTATTAGTTGAGGTACTTGAATATATTTTTAAGATTTAACTTTAGTGTCACTTTAAGAGTTGTGTTGGGCACTAAAAATATAAGCTTGTATATGGCATGACCTGTGGCAGAAAGTCAGTAAACAAACCAGTGCTGACAGATCAGAAGTAGGAATAGTATGGATTACGGGTAGAGAAAACCCCAGCCCAGGCTTTGCCAGACATGAACCCAATTCAAGCATCAGGGCTCATTTACACCACATCAGTTGAGTTGCATTTATCTGCTCAGATTAGCACAGGCTAAATGCCAGTGCATATAGAAAACAACTGCTTTCTACAGTATGTGTCTTGTTCCCATCATCTTGCTGCGTTGAGGTGTGTTGCATAAAAATGCAGATGCACTGCACTTTATGTTACCCCACTGCTGCACTGCATAGAAGTGAATGAAATATCATTTTGTAACATTGTAATAAAGTTTAAAAAAATTGTATCAATGCAAAGCACCACTTCTCGCAGCCCCTACACAACAAACACTAATCCAGGTCCGTTTTAGTGTATCAGCTGATGTGATCGCGCCCTCACTTGTCACTATCACTAGAGAAATTGGAAGCGTAGAGTTTGTAAAAGGGGCAATAAAGAGAACTTATGAGCAACAGATGCACTCATCGCACACAGACACTTTCAAAAAAATCTCTGTGTGAAAAAAGGCAAACGTTAATCTTTTTATGGGAGGAATAGGAAACAAAACTCACTTCACTCAGATTTACCATCAACCAAAACATGGAAAAAGCAGCAATGTGATAGGTCTGTCATACATACATGGAGCGGTCTACCGTTCTCAGAACCACAAATACAACTTACTTGTGATAAGACTTTTAACACAGATGGGCTAATTGCTGTTCCTTCCCCACTTCCACCGGGGGCAGCCTCTGACGAAGTGCTGGGGGTTCTCTGGCGAGGCAGCGATAATCCTTGAAGGTCTGTTCGAACACGCACCTCTCCGAAACACAGAGCAATGTAGTGACTGAAAAATAGTATTTATTTCTGAACTGGATAGAATTGTAGAGTATGAGCGCATAACATATCAATATAGAGGACAACAAGCACTCTCAGTTGTGGTCTAAATCAGGGGTAGGCAACCTCAGCACTCCAGCTGTGGAAAAACTACAAATCCCACGAGGCATTGCAAGATTCTGACAGCCACAGGCATGACTCCCAGAGGCAGGGGCATGGCGGGATTTGACGTTTCAAGCACAGCTGGAGTGCCGAGGTTGCCTACCCCTGGTCTAAATGGTTCAACTATCAGTCTAGATCAGGGGTAGGCAACCTTGGCTCTCCAGCTGTGCTAAAACTACAAATCTCATAAGGAATTGCAAGCCACAGGCATGACTCTCAGGGGCAGAAGCATTATGGGATTTGTAGTTTCAGCACAGCTGGAGAGCCAAGGTTGCCTACCCCTTGTCTAGATATTTTTTTGTATTTTTACTTTAATGTTATTTTTGGTTAATACGGGATCTGCTTAATGGTGCTTTATCATATGCGCTACAACAATGTGCCCCTGGTTTTGTCCTTTTTCTTTGTTTTACACATATTTGTTTGATTTTGTTTATGCTGGAAATGTTTATGCTGTGGAGGTTTAAAAAAGGATCTAGTCAAAAATAGAATTTGTGATGAACACACGAATACAATGGCTACATGCCGTAACACGTGTGTTGCAACCACTGGTTAAAAGAAGAAGTGCTCTCTATAAAAACCCCAAACAAGCACCATACAGTACACACAACACAGATACAAGCTCAAATGAGAAGGATAATACCAGGAAAGACAGGACACACAGGAACTACAAGGAATATGAAGTACTTACTGTAACTCATGATTCAGTAGTTTGCTAGACACCCAGATACTATCAATTTCCTTTAGAGAAAAAAAACAACATTACAGCGCTGATTTCAATGTTACTTGAAAGGAACAAAAACATTAACATTTCTGTCTTTTTATAGAAGAAGTCTGCTAAGCAAAACTCCACTGACCATAAAATACAACCACAGCAATTTCACAAAAACCCTTTCAGTAAAAAAAGCACAAAAAAAAAACCAAAACACAATGGCAATCTTCAGTGAATGTCAATCCTCTCAACCAGCATTCAATTACAACAACCAAATTGATCAGGACCATCTACCAACACCAATTCTGATTGGGCTGCCATGATCTGTTTGGTAATTTTGTCATTGAAAGCTGGATGAAAGTTGCCATGTGCATGGCCAGCGTTATGATTTACAGCGGGGGTGGGCAACACCAGCCCTCCAGCTGCTGTGGAACTACAATTCCCATGAGGAGATGCAAGACTGACAGTTACAGGCATGACTCCCAGAGGCATGCTGGGATTTGTTGTTAAAGCACAGCTGGAGGGCTGGAGTTGCCCATCACTGGTATATACAGTAGGGCTCCCATTACTCTAAAGGTGCCCATACACCTTACGACCATCGCAAGACTTTTGTCTTGCGATGGTCGTATGCTTATTGAAAGCTCGTACGATCTGCCCGTCCAAGGTGGGAACCCGCCCGCTGAGGGGCGGGCTTCCGATGACCGCAATGCCGAACGGGCAATGTGCTCTTGCGCACACCGGCCCGTACGGCTTTTATCGTACGAACATGCCACAAACCCGCCAAACATCGTACGATGCTCGGCGGGTTTTCGAACATGTCCGTAAGTTAAAAGTCGTGCGACCTTACAGTAGTAGAGGTCGCACGGATTCCACACACCTTACGATAATCGTACGATCTCGGGATTTCCCACGATTATCGTACGATTATCGTAAGGTGTGTGGGGACCTTAACAGTTTAAGATGTCTGGTCCTACTAGCTGGTAAAGACCCTACTCCTAACAGATTTGTTTTAAGTGAACCTTCAGAATTCAACCCCCTCCGTAGCAAGTATCAGAATATAATCATATACACTTTACTGCCAAAAGTATTGGGACATCCCTCCAAATCATTGGTTTCAGGTGTTCCATGAAATTTCCTTGCTACTAAATATTCCACGGTCAACTGTTAGTGGTGTTATAACAAAGTGGAAGCAACTGGGAACAACAGCAACTCAGCCACGAAGTGGTAGGCCATGTAAAATGACAGAGCCAGGTCAGCGGATGCAGTGGTGTAAAGCACGCCACCACTGGACTCTAGATAAGTGGATACATGTTCTCCGGAGTGACCAATCACGCTTCTCTGTCTGGCGATCTGATGGACGTGTCCGGGTCTGGCCATGAGAACGGTACTTGCCTGACTGCATTGTGCCAAGTGTAGTTTGGTGGAGGGGGGATTATGGTTTGGGGTTGTTTTTCAGGGGTTGGGCTTGGTCCCTTAGTCCCAGTGAAGAGAACTCTTAAGGCATCAGCATACCAAGACATTTTGGACAATTTCATGCGCCCAACTTTGTGGGAACAGTTTGGGGATGGCCCTTCCTGTTCCAACATGACTGTGCACCAGTGCACAAAGCAAGGTCCATAAAGACATGGATGAGCGAGTTTGGGGGGGAGGAACTTGACTGACCGGCACAGAGTCCTGACCTCAACCCAATAGAACACCTTTGGGATGAATTAGAGCGGAGACTGCGAGCCAGGCCTTCTCGTCCAACATCAGTACCTGACCTCACAAATGGGCAGGTTGTTATTAATTATTAAAACTAACTTCTCAGCATCTGAGGTTTATGGTTATATTAGGAAAGTTGCTGTAGCTGAATTCTGAAAACTTTTAACAGTGTGCTTACCCTTCAAAGCAGAGTGGGCAAACACAACAAATTATTCTGGGCATCAGGTGACGGAAATCAGCTCATTTGCAGATTAGCCACCTAACCAGCTTTAGAAAAACAGACATATTTTTGCAACTTGTATTAAGAGAACTGAACAGATATGTGACCTGTTCCATTAAACACCACTGCCAATGTCAACATATCAGGAAACAGGAAAAGGTTAAGACATGCTCAAAAGCGATTTTCCTTATTTACTGAATATTCTTTCACCCAGGGGATGCAAAAGGAACAGAGGAAAAACAGTTCCTGTTCAGCTCACTTCGCAGGAAGCTCATCAAGTTCTCACCAAGATTTGTTGCTGTTGCTTTCCAAACTTCAAACTGATGTTCTGGAACCCCAAGAACCCCAGGCTACCGATTCTTAACTCAGCCCCAAGTTTTCTCTGACACCAACCTGTGGCCAGGCGATAGAGCAGCCATCTGCGTAAAAGGACACAAAAAAAGATGTAATAATAGAAACACAGTAGAAAAAGACAGAGTGCTCCATCAGGTCTTTGGGTTTATGTATTTATTACTTTTCTCTAGGGCTGGGAAAATTAACGATTAATTCCTTGATTAATCGTTAAACTTTTTGATCGATTAAAATAATTTTGATCGAAAATGAAAAGACTCACCTCTCCGCCGGCTTCCGGGAGTCCCGTCGGAGATCCGGGACGTCACAGACATCGACGTCACCGGACTCCTGCCCCCTTCCCCAAGTGGCACCGTCGGCTAACGAAGGGAAGGGGGGAGGAGTCTGGTGACGTGGATGTCCGTGACGTCACCGGACTCCACCCCTCTTCCCTTCGTTAGCCGACGGAGCCACTTGGGCCGGGGAGTTTGCCCAAGAAGCACCAAGCTTCTGCCTTATCTTAAACTTATATATATGCACTATGTGGCTCTCCATTAACCCCCCTCCCCCATCTCGCTCCCAGAAAAGTGCCCATTGAAATTTACTGATATTATGTTGCAATCAGGTCCTTACATGAAATGGAATGCTGCGGCTACTTCAAATATTAAGCTAATACTTATGTTTAAATCACCCTTAGGGCTTTGCTGTTTTACTATACTATGTAAATACATTTGTAATCCAGCACGTTATTATTCTGAGTTGCCCCACTGAAGCGGCGGCCATATTGAGTGGGGCACGTCAGATTAATAACATGCTGGATTAGTGTGATCCTAGTTCATTTTATTACTTCATTGTTGCCTGTATGTGTATAGGCCAATGCAGTTGGATCTGTATGTGCGTTATAATTAATCGAAATTAATTGATGAAAAAAAAATTTTGATTAATCGAACACGGAAATTTTCATCATTACCAGCCCTACTTTTCTTTGAAACCTTTTTGTCTACAGAGTATATACATTGGAGTATGACCTATCTTTATCTCACATCTTTAAAGGAGAACTCCAGCTAAGAAAAAAGTTCACCCTTGCAGTGGGATTTCCCACAGCGGTCGGCAATCACCTCCGCTCTGGCTATGGAATGTCTCACGGCATCTTCGCCCTCACGTCTAATGCAAGACAATGGACCTTAGAACACTGGAGCTCAGGCAAGGAAGAGGCTGAGGGGACCAGTCTAGCAGCCTGAAGAGAACAAGGATCAGGCAAGTAAAGCTGGCCATACACTCTGCGATTATCATTCGGGAATTTTCCTTGCTGCCAAGAACCCCCTTTCGATTCTAGCTCAAATAGCCCATCGCGCACAGACCAATGTTGTTTCGATAATCGTTCGTTAGCAATACTAACTGGCCAAATTGCGTCGATCGTTAGAAAGGATTTGTCCTTTGATCATGTGCAGTGTTCTTGCTGCGTTCTTTTTCATACGAAAACATCACTAATCCATCGATTTTTGTACGATTCAATAAGTTTTCCAGCCTGGGCCGTTTGAGGAAATGCAGCCCGGAGTACAGTAAAAAAAAATTGTCGGGTTCCCATCTACTGATCGATTGTCGTTCGTAAGACCATCCGTGGACGATTTGCGACCGATAATCGCAAGGTGTATAGGCACCTTAATACAGCTACACAAAATGAGCAGTTAACCCTTGCAGTGCAAGGGTAGTCCCACTATAAAAAGGTAAGTTTTTACTTTTCCTGGAGTTCTTCTTTAAGTTCACTGTTCTTTGACTCAACAACTCTGCTTGAAGTCTGTGCTAAGCATCCATTACTATTGTGGTAAAATAGAAGTATAGTTGGTTGCCATTGCTGGCTTAGTTATGTAAATGTAGGTTGTCTTGCTGTCATGCGGATCTTCTTGTTTCAATGCTTTCTGAGTCTCTAATCCAGAAAACAAGTAGGCAGGTGGAAAGATGATATTTCAATTGCTGCATGCTTGTCCAGGTCACTCACAAAGAACCAAAACCAGAAAACCGAAATTGACAGTCCAGCAATTAACATTTTCAGATGGTCAGCACTTGATCTCCGTACTTATTACCTTTATAAAAAGGTATTTACAACTTTTAATACACATTTGTTTAATATATTCGAAGAATTTTGCAAATATAACTACTGGTCATACACTAATGAAAGCTGCATGGAAACCGTGCTGATCAGCGCAGAAAAAAAGCTCAGGGAGCAATTCGGATGGGAGGCGGTTCGGATCGTGCGGTCACATGACCGGTCCACACAGCAATGTATGGGATTGTTCATGTCGGCGGATCCGTGCGGCCGAATTACCCCGGTGTGAACGGGGCCTAATAAAAAAGGTGTTGTTTTGAGCAGACTTCCATCTGGCCGTTCACAAACGGCCATGGACGGAAGGTGGTTAAGGAATCCAGCTCCCTATTGAGGAGGACGATGGGTCGGGGAGAAATAAATGGGGGCAGAAGCATTTGGGCATTCTGACTCTCCAGAAACAGTTTACAAGGAACCATTCACATTTTTACATTTCAAAGCTACATTTAAAAAAGGACTAAGGCCTCATTCACACTACCGTATAATACGCTGCGCATGGATGCGCGCCGCGTTTTTTCCCCATATGCAAATAAATCGCTCCATACACATAGGTGCGTATGGAGCAGTATTATTGCGCAAAGATGCTCAAAAAAGAAAAATGGAACTAAGCTGTGTCCGGGCTCGGAATTTCTGCATATTTTACGTGCGCTCTCGTATACGCACGTACAGTAAAGTTTCTATTAAAAAGGATGCATTTTGGGATTACGTACAGTTTACATATATACGCATTTACAAATGTGTGAAATGTTGCTCTTGCATTGCGTGTGAATGAGGCCTAATGGTTTACAGGGCAGCTTGTATGATACTTATTCCTGTATCTTACAGGATACAATCCCAAACTTCTTAGGGCTTGTTCACACCAAATGCAGACCAGATATGCATGAGTTTCTGCACACGCAGTGCGTTATACTGCGTTTTTGATGCGTTCAACGCCGTTTTTGGTTTAAAATATTTTTTTTTAGTTTAGAATGGGCTTTCAGTGCGTTCCAGGGCGTTTGCATGTGTTTTTGATGTATTTGCATGCGTTCCAGAGCAGGTAAAATAGGGCTTGCTGCAATTTTTTTTACATGCTCTGGAACTGAACGTTGCGGTGTGAACTAGAGCCCAAAATACCATTAGGAATACATTGGACTCAGTTTTGATCCGTTCTGTAACTGCTCTGCTCCTGGAACACGCTTGGTGTGAACAAGCCCTCAGTGCATCGCTTTGTAAAAGTGATGCTGAGTACACCAGCGCTCATGCCGCATTGAAAACAGGTCCATTGCTGATCATGAGCAGTATTGCGCATGGATGCGCGCCGCGTTTTTTCCCCATATGCAAATAAATCGCTCCATACACATAGGTGCGTATGGAGCAGTATTATTGCGCAAAGATGCTCAAAAAAGAAAAATGGAACTAAGCTGTGTCCGGGCTCGGAATTTCTGCATATTTTACGTGCGCTCTCGTATACGCACGTACAGTAAAGTTTCTATTAAAAAGGATGCATTTTGGGATTACGTACAGTTTACATATATACGCATTTACAAATGTGTGAAATGTTGCTCTTGCATTGCGTGTGAATGAGGCCTAATGGTTTACAGGGCAGCTTGTATGATACTTATTCCTGTATCTTACAGGATACAATCCCAAACTTCTTAGGGCTTGTTCACACCAAATGCAGACCAGATATGCATGAGTTTCTGCACACGCAGTGCGTTATACTGCGTTTTTGATGCGTTCAACGCCGTTTTTGGTTTAAAATATTTTTTTTTAGTTTAGAATGGGCTTTCAGTGCGTTCCAGGGCGTTTGCATGTGTTTTTGATGTATTTGCATGCGTTCCAGAGCAGGTAAAATAGGGCTTGCTGCAATTTTTTTTACATGCTCTGGAACTGAACGTTGCGGTGTGAACTAGAGCCCAAAATACCATTAGGAATACATTGGACTCAGTTTTGATCCGTTCTGTAACTGCTCTGCTCCTGGAACACGCTTGGTGTGAACAAGCCCTCAGTGCATCGCTTTGTAAAAGTGATGCTGAGTACACCAGCGCTCATGCCGCATTGAAAACAGGTCCATTGCTGATCATGAGCAGTAGATTCAAAAGAAGACTGTGCAAGCTGTTCCAGTGGTCATTTCAACATGGTTCATTGCAAAGTGAACGTGAGACTTCAAATCTGCGGCACAACATCAGGATGCTACCGGAGTCAGAAGTCTATTGGAAAGCATGCAATGGAAGAGAAAAAAGTGGGAAAAATAATCATGCACTTTAAGTGCACAGCAGCATAGACATTGACACATTTACCTCTAGTGAAAACGAGCAGCGTAATGAGGCAGCAAATACAAGGATTAAGTATGCCAGGCGTCAAGCTGATACAAAAAGTGTTAAGATGTGAGATTTGTAAGGAAAGCTGAAATAACCGGCCGTCTATCAGAAAACTCACACAACTTAACAGCTGTATTCGGCATGGCAGTTCAGAAATAAGGTCAACAATGATAATAATGAGGACGTTATATAAAAGCGTAAAGAAGGTTGAATCCAACCTTTTTAATCGAACTCAATAATCGGCTAACTAATCGATTTTGAAAATAATCGTTAGCTGCAGCTCTAATTATATAGATACTAATATTGTATTTATATACTAATGTAGAGGAAAATCAATTAGGCACCTGGTATGTACTAATGATAGATATATACAGGTGAAACTCGATTCATTAGAATATCGTGCAAAAGTAAGTGCTGCAAAAGGGGCCCAAACCAAGTACTGAGTACATATGCATGCTTGTACTTTTCAGAGGTCCGATATTGTTCTATGTACAATCCTTGTTTTATTGATTGCATGTAATAATCTACTTTTTTGAGGTTGTGGATTTGGGGTTCTTGGGGTTTTCATGAGCTGTAAGCCATAATCATCACAATTATGACAAATCACGGCTTGAATTATCTTGCTTTGCATGTAATGAGTCTATCTCATATATTAGTTTCACCTTTTAAGTTGCATTAGTGAAATAAATGAACTTTGCACGATATTCTAATTATTCGAGTTTCACGTGTGTATGTGTATGTGTATGTGTATGTGTATGTGTATGTGTATATATATATATATATATATAGCATTTTTTTCTGTCTTTCACACATGTAGAACTGGTACTGCCATGCATTATGGATCCGCCCTTCAGGTCACACAATACTGGGCTGGTTGTCTTCTGTGGACAAAGGTTGTCTGCCGGTTGAGTTTACACAAGGTAGATCGCTGTACTGTACTCAAGAGATTAATGTAACTCATTTATAGAATCTTAAAACTTATACAGGGCTGTGCAATTCCTATCTCCCGATGCCTGAGACATGCAGAGCTAAACGTAGAGCGGGGCAGATCACTTGAAAAAGCCCCCCCCGCCCCGGCCATGGTAATCCAGCTTCAGAATTATCACCACCAACTTATACATTCAGAACACCTCAACAGCAATCAATGATCATGTTTATTTACCAATTATTAATCAAAATGTGAATCATGTCTCTTTAAACATCTATACTGTTAATGGAAGGTCTTTTGTAAACGGAATGAGCTTATAGGGATACATCTACTCAGCTGGTTGCTTTTATGAATTGGCTATGAGCCTCTTTTTAAACCAATACCATTAAATACACTTTTTTTACGTATTATTGTCGTCTGGAGTTGTCATTTTGGTGCTTCCAAAACACCACTTTTCTTTCCACTTTTTGTAAATCATTAATCGGGGGTGCGGCACCTAGTATCCAGATCCAGGCCAAAACTTCTCTATAATATAGGAAGTGTCACAGTGTGCAGTGAATGTTTGGTGAATGAAACATTCACTGCTTTTTAACTATTCCCCTAGTGTTCTTATGCCAGGCAGGTGTCCTGCCCAATGAATACCATTTACTAAAAAAAAAAAAAAATTGTAATAAAAAAAAACTGTTCATTCTACTTACATACCATCAGCACATAATGAGAATCAGGCAACTAGCACCTTCTGAAGGAGCTCAGCAATGGCAGCCTATACCATTTCCTCAGTACAAAATTTGCTTAAAGAAGAACTCTGGGGTTAAAGAAGAACAAGGGTTAAGTGCTCCTCCTCTGCGCCAGCGGTCTAAGAACCCGTGAGTTATCACGCACAATACAGTGTATTGGATGCCAAGAGACATTACACCACCTAAGGAGCGAGGTTGCAGCAACCAGCCGGATCAGAGGATCAGGTGAGTATATATTTGTTGTTTTAGATCCCTAGCCAAAAGAGCACTTAAAAGGAGAACTATGGGGTTAAGGCTTTCCCCCATAGTTCTCCTTAGGGTAACGGGAGGACACAAACTAGCGTCCTCCCGTCACCCTAGGCTCAGTATACCGTGAGCCGTAGCTCGCGGTATACTGAGACGCGGCAGCTGAAGCGGATCCCGACAATTATGTCTGGATCCGCCCAGCTGCTTGACTGACAGCTGGCTCTGCCTATCTAGAGGCAGAGCCAGCTGTACCCGCCCCCTCCCCCGTCCGTTCCGCCAGTCAGCGCTGGCGGATCGGAGTGGGGAGGGTGGAATCCAGCCCCTCCCCTGTCACGGTAGAGAGCCGTGACAGGATCGAGAGGTGAGCGAACGCCGGTATGTGTTCGCTCACCTCCCGATCTACTGAGCCGACCTGTGACAGTCTCATTGTCACAGGTCGGCTAGAACTATGAGGTGAGTGAAAATCACTCACCTCATAGTTCTCCTTTAACCTATTAAATGCCAGGGTAACCCCACTGCAAGGCTTAAGATTTCATGTGACCGGAGTTCTTCTTTAAAAGCTAAACTGGTCATAGGCTGCTCGAATTCTGGGCAATTCACAGGAATCGGCTGAAATTCTTACGGTACGTGGCCCTGTCAGCTCGACAAAACTCAATTACTCAAATGACTTTTGTTGAAGAAGCCAGGCAGAGCATTTTCAGCCAATCAGCTGCAGTCATCATTTATGTATTCCCCGTGAGGGAGATTCACCCTCTCTACTTGTCCTGGTGACCACCATCACTGAGGCCCAGTTCACATTGAGCGATTTAACGCGCGGTAATTCCCACGATATCGCGGCTATTTACCGCGCGATATCGCGCTCCAATGCTTGGCAATGGGGCAAAGGGTCCTGCTGTCGCGGGTCGCTACAGCAGGACACTTTTTGTAGCGGATTTTGCCGCGATTCAAGCTTGCTCAATGCAAGCATTTGCGCAATATCGCGCGATTTGCGAACCGCTCAATGTGAACGGGGCCTGAGAGGGAAAGAAAATCCCACATTTTGGATTGTCACCAGAACAGGAATAGACTCGGAAGTCCAAAACCTACTTACTACAAGGGATTTCCTTTGGCGGGTCGACCTCGATTAATCGATTATTGGAAAAGTTGACAACTTTTTCAATAGTCGATTATAATCGATTATGTCGATTAGTTGTTGCAGCCCTAGTCGACCGATTATCGAATCTACCGATAATTGGGTCCGAAATTCACACATTTTTAGATTATCGATATTGGTTACAAATACCGATGTTACCAATAATAATTGTGGCCATACACTGTGCCAATTCTTAAGGAACCGGCTGAAACGCGCGCATTGGGTGACGCTGTCAGCACCCCTTTGGCCGACATCCCTCAATCATCTAAGGAGCTAGTCGGAAAATGCCGGCTTTTTTTGGGTATTCCGACAGCGGCCGCCAGCATACAAAAGAAACAGCAGATGTTGCTAAGGTGTATTGGATGCCAAGAGACATTACACTAAGGCCTCCGCTCCCCCACAGTCACCTCGAACCCCCCATTCATCTGCTGGAGACTAGATTCCAGAGCCGGCAGCTCAATGTAAACAGCGGGCAGTGGGCGGTGCAATAGCCAGCCAGCTATTGGCTATTCAAAATGCATTAGCCAATAAAAGGCTGGCTATTGCACCGCCCACTGCCCACTGCTTACATTCAGCTGCAGAATTCAGCCGCCGGCAGATGAATGGTGCAGGAGGGCCGTGGGGGGTGGAGGCTCCCCTTTACTGCCATCAGTAGGGGTCTCGACCCATATCAGGCCCACTGCCCGCTGTTTACATTCAGCTGCCGGCGCTGGATGTAAACAGAATATCGTTACCTGATATCGGTTACCAGCCTGAAAGGGGCATAATCGGTATCGGTTCGGAAAAAAACATATCGGTCAACCCTTAATTTCCTTCACTTTCTCACTTCCTGTTGCAGCTATTAGACAGGAAGTGAAGGCAAATCTTCCCAATGGGATACAAATGGCAAAAAAACAAAAACAAATCTGCCAGGGGTTATAACCCTCGTTTACTCTATATAGAGCTGACGTTTTGGCAGAAGCAGCTCAGTACATAGAACTCTCAGTTGCTTCTAGTATCCCTCGCTCACTGGCCGAAACACTGCAGAACGTCCGTTGTCAGAGAGAGAGAGCTGCACCCTAGAGCCAGCAGAGTGATTTCTAGGATCCATAGTGTGTCATGGGTCATGAGATTGTATGGTACATGTAAACACACAGCAGGATACTCCCCTATATTACAATGCAGATCTATTCATGGCTGAAGTAAGGTGGTGCAGTGGAGCAGTCTCACAAACCAACATGTCAACTGAACACGTATACTGTAGCAGAAGGCAGCATGTTGTCCCCAATTAGATGTGGCAGCATGGAATAAAGAGCTTTACATTCTATGGAGAGAGGAGGACAGCTTCTAATGCTTCCTCAGGATCAGCACTGAGCGAGAAGATTTCTCATCTCCAACATTTCACGTGTCAACTCATGTGTGACAAGCGCGGACAGGTGTGACAGGTGTGACAAGCGTGACGCGCGGACAGGCGTGACAAGCGCATCCCCTAGACATGCGTGACAAGCGCCTCGCCTGGACATGCGCGACAAGCGCCTCGCCTGGACATGCGTGACAAGCGCCTCGCCTGGACATGCGTGACAAGCGCCTCGCCTGGACATGCGCGACAAGCGCCTCGCCTGGACATGCGTGACAAGCGCATCGCCTGGACACGTGTGACAAACACGTCACCTGGACACGTATGACAAGATTGTCACTTACACATGTATTTGATAGGCACATCATTTGGCCGTGCATGACAAACACATCACCTGGACACGTATGACAAGCACATCAACTGCACATGCGTGACATTCGCACATGTATAACAAGCACGACACCTGCACATGTATTACACAATGCATTATCTCCTGCAGAAGAGAACCAGTTCCCCCCCGAGATTAGGAGACTTGTACTGGAGGGACACATAGATATGAACTGCCTATCATCAGATTTGTGACAAGATATGAGACAAAACATACATGACACTTCATGTGTGGATGTGTAATAACCATGCACAGTGTATATGGAGTGGTGAAGGTACCAATGTTTTGGTACTATGGTGCCAGGCACTGTCATACCCTGGCTATTGCATGCATGGTGATGTAAGGATAATAAATCACCAGGGTATTTACCAAACCTGCCTAATGCAAACAATGGAACCATGACACATCATTACTTCCTGCAGAGGACAACCAGTTCCCAGCATGAGCAGACATGTACTGGAGGGACACACAGATATGAAACTACCCGAGACTGTACATACATGTTGGAGAATGGATCAAAACTGGAGCAGACAGAATCTGGAGCAGTGGCCCATGGCAACCAATCCGCTTCTCTCTTTCATTTTCAAAGACTAACAGGACAAACTGAAGAGAGAAGCTGATTGGTTGTCATGGGCCACTGCTCCAATTTTGGTAAATTGCTCCGGTCATGTCATGTGCATGTAGTATGGGATACAGCAGTGTTGTCAGTGTTATGATGCCAGGCAATTGCATGGTCTGGGTCAATCACTCAGCAGAATGAAGACACATACAGACCTGCCCAATGCAGACAATAGAAGGATGAGCTCGTCCTATGGCACACCTCCATCTCCTGCACAGGACAACCAGTTGCTCCCCAGCACACGATGGTTTGTACTGGAGGGGCACAGCTGGCTGCCTGTCACCAGTGCCCAGCCATGACACTTCCCCTATAGCAGTGCACAGTAATGGTATGTATTTGTCACGGTGCCAGGCACGGCTATTTCCAGTGACACCTCGGCGCCACGTCTGACAGCTCTACCTGGAAGGCAGCCCCAGGCCAGCTCCGAGGCCGCGCTCTCCTCCCGTGTACTCACCTTGCTAGGAGCACGGCGCACACAACCAGCAGCAGCAAGGCCAGGAGCAGAGCGGAGACCATCGGCATAGCGCCTACCCGAGGAGTCGGGCCACCGACACCGGCCGTCCGGTGCCTGACTGATTCACAGCGCTCCTGGAGAACATAGAAACCCTGCCTCCTCCGGGGGAAGCATACAGACCACGCCCCCTCCGAGGGAAGCATGCAGACTCCGCCCTTCAGGGGAGGAGAGGCCGCTGTCTCAAGAACAGGAAGTGAGGGGGTGGGCCTATGCTCTGAGTGAGGTAACCATTACCAAGTGCTTCTGCATCCTGTCCATCAAGGGTTCTCCGAGGTCCTAGATAGCAAAGTTGGGACCGCGCTGGACCCAAGAGAGTGATTACCAAAATGTCAGCAACGCCTTACAAAGATAAATACTAATGGCAGACTAAATAAAACAATGTATATGTGTGTGTATCCGTTCATGTATACCTGATATATTTTCTCCTTTATAAAGTGGAAAGCTAGAAGATAAGTAATTATTATTATAATACAGGATTTATATAGCGCCAACAATTTTATTATTATTATTCAGGATTTATATAGCGCCAACAGTTTGCGCAGCGTTTTAAAATATAAGGAAGACATTACAATCACAATACAAATCAAGACAAGATTGTAAGGAGGCCGCTGCCCGTGAGGGCTTACAATCTAAAAGGGAGGGGGAAGTGAATTGTATGAGAACGTGATGGTTGAGCGGTTAGGTTGAGGTGGTATAGGCTTCCTTGAAGAGATGATTCTTTAGGGAATGCCAGGACAGGTTGGGGTAAAGAGATCCAGAGGATGGGAGAGACTCTAGAGAAGTCCTGGAGGCGAGCATGGGAGGAGTTGACAAGGGAGTTGGAAAGCAGGAGGTCTTGGGATAAGCGGATAAGCGGAGCCGACGGTTAGTGTGTTACTTTGAGACCAGGTTTGAGATATATCCGTGGGCAGAGTTGTGGATGGCTTTGTAAGTCATTGTTAACATTTTGAATTGTATCCTTTGGGCGAGTGGAAGCCAGTGCAGGGATTGGCAGAGGGGGGTTTGCAGACACTGAGCGGTTGGTTAGGTGAATGAGTCTGGCAGCTGCATTCATGATAGACTGAAGGGGGGATAGCCTGTGTAGTGGAAGGCCAATGAGGAGGGAGTTACAATAGTCAAGACGAGAGATAACAAGGGAGTGGATGAGTAATTTAGCAGTTTCATTGGTGAGGAAGGGGCGTATTTTGGAGATGTTATGAAGGTGAAGGCGGCAGGATTTGGATAGCGATTTGATGTGGGGAAGAAAGGTGAGGTCCGAGTCAAGGATGACACCTAGGACCTTGGCATGAGGGGAGGGGTAGGTCGTTGTGTTAACAATCTCAGGGGAAATGTTAGGGGAGGAAATATCATGAGCTCAGTTTTTGAAAGGTTGAGTTTGAAGAAATGTTGTGACATCCAGACGGATATGTCAGTTAGTACAGGCCTCAAAATTTCCACTCGCCCCCTCGCAATTGGCGAGTGAAAATTGCGGGGGGGCGAGTGGAATGTCAGCAATGTTGCCTCGCCGGCGGGACTAGGGATGGGACACTACCGCCGCGGAGATCGCTCGCTCGCTTCTGTTTTCTCTTCTCTTTCTCGCCTGCTGCAGCTACAGAGCGGCCGAGCCCGAGAAGGAGAAGAGAAAACAGAAGCGAGCGAGCGAGCGATTGCCGCGGCAGTAGTGTCCCATCCAGAGCCAGAGCTAGCTCTCTGCGCTCATAGTTGCCCCACTCAGTCTGCCCCTCGCTTGCGGCCATATTGAGTGGGGCACTCATATTAATAACGTGCTGGATTAGTCTGACCCAGGGGCGGACTGGGCCCGGGGGCAGGGTGGCAATTGCCCCCAGGCCTCTTTGATACCTTTGCAAATGCCCCCCGCCACGGCAAGGACTTCATCTCTCCCCTCTTGGCCTCTGCAGCAGCAGAGCGACCGAGAGGGGAGAGATTAAATGCTTATGGCGGCAGTGGGGGGCGTTTGCCAGGCCTGAAAAGTTACTCGCCACCAGTTGCCCCACCTAACCCCTACCCTGCCCCGGACTTAACTACGCCCTGCAGAAGCCGGCCATCTGCGGTTCTGCAGTCTTCCTCTCCCACCAATGGCAGCTGAGGTGGGCGGAGGAAACTGCTGTGGCCACCGAGGAGCCCAATCGAAGAGGGCACAAACTATGGCAGTGGAGCATCTTGTTCTCTTCTCCGCAGTCTTAAAGAGGACTCATAGACGGAACTACAAGTAAAAGACACTTGGTATCATTCGCCTAACCTCTGCTTCTTAAACTCCTTTGCCCTTTGATCGAAAGACCTTGCTTCTTTGCAGAATCCGGTCTACATAAAGATACTGTTTATTGACACAAAGTGGCCTCAGGATTGGGATGTTTATGCCATTACATTATACTTAAACGCACTTTTGAACACATAGGGAGCCCATCCCCTTTTTTGATGTCTCTTCTCTTCTCTTCCTTCTTTCATCCCCCGGATTTCCAACGCCGTTTGGAGGATAATAGAATTTCACTGTCCATAACCACTTTATATTTTATATTAGTAGATGTGGTTTTTATAAGGATTTTTTGCACACTGGCTTGTAGCCTTCGGTTGGTTCAGAAGTACTATCAGTATTGAATGTCAGACGGTAGAAATTCACTCGTTTAAGCTAGATTTCATACCAGTTTTTATAATATAATTTATTTCTCACAAATAACTTATTTCACACGACAATATATATATTTATTCATTTATTTCATTTTTCATATTTACAATCACCTATCACCATATTGAACCAATATTTAATATTTAATTAGGCACGAACCTATTCCCCTTATTGACATGTATTCAAGTATACAGTTGCAATAAGGATTTGATCACTGGCACTGTATTCAGTTTGTGATATTTCACATTTCTACATATAATTCATAGATTAATTAAAAGGTGGAACACACACAACCAAGCGTAGCACACCGGCCCACACTTGACCACGTTGATAGACATTGCTGCAGCTGGTTAATCTTTTTAATAATACATCCTAGCACAACTACTTTGGTTATAATTGACACTGAAGGTGCGCTGAGATAGGTAGGAGATGAACCATGAGAAAGCAGAGTATTGGAGGCAAAGGGAATTAAGTTTATTAAGGAGAAGTGGGTGGTCAACTGTTTCAAAGGCAGCAGAAAGGTCTAAACAGAGGCGGCTTGACAAGTTCTTTATTTAAAAAAAATAAATGGATCCACTGACCTAATCCTAGGGTCAATCATGGGGTCCAGCGTTGTCCACGAGCAGGGCGACTTGATGAAAATAAAAAATAAGTATAAAATAACAAAAAAAGAACCAGACACCCACTGACCCATCTGCTAACGACAACTCCCGCCGCAGAATGGGATTCAGGCAGATGGCGGCAAAATATAAACAATTGGGCGGAGCTAGCGATGACACAACCGTTAGCTCCACCCAACTGTTTACATTTCTCCGCCACCTGACAGGACTTGGCTGCGTGAGCCATGATTGGGCAAAGTCATCATTACTTTGCCCAATCATGGCTCTCACAGTGTACTGTGCTGTGATTGGGTAAAGTCTTGCACCTGACCTGACAAAATTCAAGAAACTGTGAACCAGCACACCAGCACGACAAAGACTTAAACGTCAGTGAAAATCCATTTATTGATGTCAGTCATTACAAGCGCTTTCGAGGCCGCGCCATGCTTGGAACCACATGGCCCACCGGATACCCATATCAAATATCCAATGGAGTCACGATCCTATAATGAGCTTAAAATGATTGAGCACAGACCGGCGTTCTGCTCCTATTGATTCTGAAGGAGGCGGTACCTGACCAACCGCTGATGACCTGCGGCGCATGCGCAGTAGCACGGCCCACTGACACAGTGTATAGACGCTGACGGCTCTCTCTCTCTGCGGACGAGCGTCCCCGTCTCCATGACGTCCCCGTCTCCATGGATGACAATGTTGCTCTTACACTTTCCTTATAAATATACACTCTGATCTTTGATATGCAATGAGATTCTTGTATTGCTTCTGTTTGCAGTTCCTGTATCTCCTATATGTACTTGGCGGGAAGATGATGTCACTGAGACGCCGAGGGGTGGGGTTTCTGGATGATTATCAGTTTTATTGTGTGTATATACACTGAGTGGGCAGATTATTATGACCACCCCATCAGTACTTCGTTGGGCCACGAGATGACTCCACATGATGACTTCGTTGGGCCGCCTCGTGACTCCACGAGATGTTGAAAGGTGATGCGAGGAATCTGACACTGCACTGTTGCCCTTCTGTTGTCGTGTACCAGTCTTGCCACTCTCCGTTCTGCCCTAACATTGACTAATCGCTGACTGCCACAATTCGCACATTCAGACCCAGATTTTCGGCTGACAGTTCAGTCTTTAAACACTTTAACAACTGCTGCTCTTGAACATTTAACAAATTCTGCTGTTTTGCTGATACTCGCTCCGTGGCTCCGAGCACCAACAATCATCCCACGTTCAAAGGCTGTTAAATTGCATTGTTTATCCATATCTTCACAAATCACTTCTGCTGTGGTAGACAATCTGCTTCACTATTTATAATGGTCTGGCCCTCTAGCAACTTCAGCGCGAAATTATAGCTAATTATAGCTAATTAGCCTATAAACATCAGCTGGTCATAATAATCTGGCCACTCAGTGTATAGGTGGTGGTTTTTGATTGTAAGGATGTTTACTTTGAGCCTGATGAAGGGGACCCTGCGCGGCCCCGAAAGCGCTTGTAATGATTGACTAATTCCATCAGACCTGTGACTTTATCGGACTTCGGGGAGGGGGTGTGTGCTGAGCGTGCAAGCACCACTGCAGCACCAGGTCCGTCAAACTCATGGACCAATGCAGCTTATGAATGGCTCCTAGTCGAAAACTTTAACAGACTACCATGCATGTACCGGTCCAGACATCTGATGGCTACTGCACATGTGTGGATCCAACAAAGCCCCCTATCCCGCATGTTTTCACGTATAATGTTTATAAAGAAAAAAAGAAAGTAAGTAAGAAATAGTATATATTATTTACTTTTGTATTTATAAACATTACACGTGAAAACATGCGGCATAGGGAGCTTTGTTGGACATCCATCAGATGTCTGGACTAGGAGCCGCTGATAAGCTGCGTTGAGATTTACGGACCTGGTACCGCAATGCGCTTGTGCACACGGCCGGGCCCTTCACACGTCCCCGGAAGTCCGATAAAATCATGGGTCCGATGGAATAATAGAACACCAGCGGCTCAGAGTTTTATATTAATCTCTATTTAGTAAGGTTTTATAATATAATTTTATATTCTGGATGGTACGCGCTATGGTGTGTGTTTCTGTCTTTTGGGCATCATCTGGTGAGAACGCTGGCCATTTTAGGTTGTTAAGAAGTGATTAAGAAGAAGGTCGAATGTGGGACTTCCCCCTGGCTAATAAAAGCACTGTAAAGCTGGCCATACACCTATAGATTACCTGCAGAGTTTCTATGGTCAGATGGAAAAAGTGCAACAGATTCCTCCATCTACGCTAAACTGTGTGGAAGGAGGAATCTCCAACTGGGTCAAGCTTCAGTATCTTACTCTTTCCATCTGACCATAGAAAATCTGCAGATAATGTATAGGTGTATGGCCAGCTTTAGACCGACCCATCGTGTGTGGTGGAGGGATACGTTTCACATTGGACTTATATTTACAACCCCCCGCCCCCCAGTATTGGTTGTCATTGGCTGATTGTAAACATATCCCCCAGCGTTGGTTGTCAGTGGCTGATTGTAAACATATCCCCCAGCGTTGGTGGTCAGTGGCTGATTGTAAAATAACCCCCAACGTTGGTGGTCAGTGGCTGATTGCAAATATATCCCCAGCTTTGGTGGTCAGAGGCTGATTGTAAATATATCCCCCAGCTTTGGTGGTCAGTGGCTGATTGTAAAAATAACCCCCCAAAACTGGGTGCTTGCTCTCAGGCAGGACTTTCACTTAGACATAAAACTGGTTAATTTAGCACAAGGAATTCCTTGGGCTTGCTTGGTCAGACCCTTAAAGCTGAACTTCAGGCAAACATCTAAATGTACAGCTGAAATCAACTGCGTTGCTTGCCAAAATATCTTGTGTTTTAGTAGATGGATGTCACCAGCACACGAAAAATATTGCAATCCAAAGTGCTTGTTTATTCAGGACATCAAAACTAGCGCTTTCGGGGCCACGCAGGGTCCCCTTCATCAGGCTCAGCAATGACCTTGTGCTCAGACATCACATAACATTATATAGACCAACAGATAAGTGAAATGAACCAGAACAGAACAATTGCTGACGTCATGCCCGCCAAAAAGGTAAAAAGAAAAAAGTAAGCAGCTGTATGCTGACAGTAAAGCAATAGTAACCGCTTCATAAATGTATATATTGTTTGAAATTCATACCAGTACAAGGTATAATGACAGGCTGACAAAAATTGTGAAAAGACATTAACTTGAGGGAGGAGATCAGGCACCGCGGCTGCAGCTGTTACGGGCCTACTTTGTACCTTTTTGGCGGGCATGACATCGTCATGAAGCCCTCTAGTTCATACAAGTTTCTTCTTATTGAATGACAATCAGTGCCGTCATGTTCTTTTATCCTCACCACTTTCCCACTTGTAGTCTCTCTTTTCATCTACATCCTTTCCCCGCCACATCCTGCCCACTGACAGCACTTTAGCTGAAACACCCTTCACAGCTCTCATTTTAACCAATTCTGATTTTATCACTACACTGGGGGGTGGTTCACCTTCACTTTACCTATATTGGGACTTTATGACCAATAATGATCCAAAAATCATCTACAACTTGACCAGTCCTAGGTAATCCACATCCTGAACCTTACCTTCGAAATACCAAGACAGCTTGAGATGACAAAGCTGCGGTAGAAGAGCAAGTTCCCAGAGTGGCATGTTGGATCGTATAGTTCCATAGTGGCAAGGAAGCTAGAGAGCCCACAACTGCATTATACCATTTTTATCAAATCATGCTCTTTTTTTTATTTGTTATTTTTTGTAAAGGGAAAATGCCAGAGATAGAAGCCCAAGTCTTACTGCAATGTCTTGTACCCAGATAGCAAGGACAACTTGCCACAAACTTGTGGCAGGGTGAAATTGTAATTCTTGTTAACTTGCTGCACACATTCCTGGCAAGCTGTAGACTTGCAGAACACTTGCAGCACAAATTCTAGTTGACACTTTTTGAACTTGTAGCAGATTTGCTTGGCAAGTCTACAGCAAGAGTCCTGCAGGTCTTAGGAAGAGCCCTGCAAGTGTACAGCACTTTTGTAAAGCATGTTGATCTGGAAACTTGCAATGCAGACTTGCTGTAATTGTGCAACAAAATTGTGAAGCTTGGCAAGTCTGCAATACTTTAGCAAGTCATTTTCAAACTTGCAGCTCAATTGCTTGCTATCTGGGTAGTTCTGCAACAGCTGCAAAGGGCAGGATGTCCAAGGCTGCCCAGGAAACATTTCAAGGGTAAGTTGACTCAAAATAAAAATTTCGGTTACATGGGGGAGCCTGCTGGGCTGAGTCAGCCGTTGACTTTTTTATGCCTTGGATACTCCCAACATAGAGATCTCTTTCCGGGGCCCGCGCCCCTGCTGCCCCCCCGGTTGTTACGCCACTGCTCCCACCTACCTTTACTTGTACTAATGACTCCTTTTGCATTCTCCATTGCATAAAATAATCCCCATAAGATTTTAGGAGCAGGTCATAATGTTAACAGCGGGTGTGTAGACACAGAAATCTCACCAGCAGAGTCCTTCGTAGATATAGGAATCTTTCCGGTGATTTTGCTTTCCATCATGCAGCAAATATTAGATTTGGGTATTTTTTAGGCAGATTGTAAAATGTATAATCGGACAGTTCAGTTCTACACAATATTGTCCATAGAAGAGATTGGGCCTCTATGATTGACTTTGGAACTGTACATCCGAATCTCCCAATGACAGAAATGACAGATGCAAACAAATACGAATTTCCGATAACGAAAATTTACAACGAAATTCGTTAGCGTTAATATGTACAAATTTTCATTCCGGACGAATTTGCGTTGCAGCAAATTGACAGAGAAAAGAAAAAAAAAAGTTTTTTTTTTTTTTTACAGTCTGCAGTAGAAAAATAAAAAAGGTGCGTGGGGTTCCCCTCAAAGGCCATAGCAGGCCCTTTTGGTCTGGTAAAATTTTTTAAGGGGAAACCGCTCGATCATCGTGATCGAAACAGGCGGGGACGAGAGCGGAGCTGCTGTCATCCTGTCAGTTTGAGGATGACAGCGGCTCTGTGCATGGCCGAGCGGAGGATCGGTAAGTATCATTGACATTTACCGGTCCTCCGTGTGCAGCACAAACACTGGAGTGATCGTCTGATCACTCCAGTGTTTGTAAATAACTGGGGACACCTGGCCACCGAGACACAGAAGAGGGTCCTGCATGAGAGTCAGGTAAATCTGGACCGGGAAGGGGGATGCTGGTGGTATTCTGCACCCCCCTGATTTTTATTATGATGTATTGCTGGGACTTTTAGTCCTGCATATCTGGTGGCAGTCTGCTGTGTAATCATTATAGAGCAAGGCAGAATAGCACCAACTATGCAGGACAACATGTCCCAGCAATGCATTATATTTTTAAGTAGGTATGCACCAGTCGGTGCCAATACTGGGCATTTTCAATACTCATACTCGTGAAAATGTCCCGATACTAAACACAGATACCGGTGTTCTGTCTAGAATACTGATGTAATCGAATTTGCCGACCTCAGCATCTGCGCCTGTGCACAGGCTAGTATGATCGAGGAAACAGGGATCCGTCTGTGTGCAAACGCAGATACTGGGTTGGCGTTCTCGACAGAACACCGGCACTACATTTTTAAACTGAAGCGGCTGCCTGAGGTCCCACGCTTGCTGGGGACCTCGACAGCCTTCCTTTTAACCACACAATTTCATGGCGGCGGGGTGTTGGGGGGGCCCTTCATAGTTTCTTGCCCTGAAGGTTCTAGTTACGCCACTGAATTCCAGCAATACATTATATAAAGCTGCATCGGCGGATCCAGGGATATCTGGATCCGCCGCTTACACTCTAATGTCCCCCCCACAGTCACATCAGTCTCTGTAAAGAGGAGCTTACACTCTAATGTCCCCCCCACAGAGACTGATGTGACTGTGGGGGAGACATTAGAGTGTAAGTTCCTCTGTACAGAGACTGATGTGACTGTGGGGGGAAATTAGAGTGTAAGCTTCTCTGTATAGAGACTGATGTGACTGTGGGGGGGACATTAGAGTGTAAGCTCCTCTGTACAGAGACTGATGTGACTGGGGCTGCAACAACTAATCGACTAAGTCAATTAAAATCGATGATGGAAAATGTTGTCAACATTTTCCATCATCGATTAGTCGGCTTTCGATTAGTTGCCCCTTTCCCGGTTCCGCACGCTTCACACCACACGCCGCACCTCCTCCCCGCCTCTCCCAGCTCTGAGCTCTCTCCTACCACTGCCCGCTAAGACGCTGCCCGCCAAGATGATCACGTCGTTGCAGGGAGACTGCAGTGTGGGGGAACGGCAGCTGCCGACAGTCCCAAGATCTCGGAAGAAAGTAAAGTTGCTTGAAGAGTGTGCAGGTAAGACTACCCCCCACATGCTATATAAATGTATTGCTGGGATTTGTTGTATTCCTCTAAAGCTGATGGTATATTGCGCTGTGTAGGTTCCATCAGCCATAAAGGACCACAAATCCCATAAATACATTATACACTGTATTTATAATGTATTGCTGGGATTTGTAGTCCTCTATAGCCGGTGCCATTCTGCATTGATTGCTGTATAATTTTACATTTCACTGTATTGCACACCACACTTTTTTTTTTTTGCTTCCACCGCTCTAAGCTTGACTGACCCGATTGGCTCAATATTCTCTGTACAGCGCTGCGGTATATGTCAGATGACTGAGCCGAGGTGAAAGCCGTAGCTGGCCGGCCGACAGCTGGGCGGAGCCAGCCGTCATCTCACGGCTGGCTCCGGCCACTTGTAGAGAAATCAGCGTCCCTGGTTACCAGTTAACCAGGGACACTGATCTCCAGACAGCCCAACTCTCCCGGGCGCTCCGGGAGTCTCCCACTCCCGGCCGCCCAGGAGAGAAACACGGAGCCGTGTCAGAATAAACAAAAAATAAAAAAATTATATATTTGAAGACAATTTTGCATGTTGTGGCAAATCATGACGTCTAGGAGTTTTTTCAATATTTTATTTGTTTTCAGCACACCAAAATACATGGCAATTAGATGAAAATAATCAAACAGCTTTTTAGTCGCAGACCTGTGTAATTGTACATTTGGAGCCTATGTTTTGTAACAATTGTCCTGTAGTTTTCTGTGTATTGTAACAATGTCGCAGCTGCGGCCTGTGTATTATAACTATTATCCCATTGTAGCCCGTGTATTGTAACAACTATCCATTATTGCTAATGTAAAATTTGCACCATTCACATGACAATTTGTTTAGAGCTTTTTATTTTTGCGATTTTCACATTGTTGTTTTTATATTGTAATCAATGTAATGTATGACTCTGGTCTACAGGCAACCTGCACGGTGTTCTACTTTGCTGCACGGCTTTTTGAGTAATTGCCTCTGCAGAGAACTGTTCCAACTGCTTCTGGCACTGAACATGACTGCATCAAGCTGTTTGCTGTATAATTATTTTTTCATTCAAATTTAGAATACTAATGTAGCTTTTGCTTGGTATGCAAAGCATTGCCTGTAGCTGGATTCCATGTATGTAGAGCATTCTTCAGCAAGAGAGTGCAGTCATGTCTGTAATCTCTGTTTCTATGCACGCACCAAATTGCCTGGGGCTGTTCTTTTTGTCTTAGTCTCTAAATATGTATGAGGAATCTTGCAGTTATGTGGCTCCTTTCTTCATACTTTTATTATTTTGTGGAATAGTCTGTGTGACACTGGTTAACAAAATCGAAGCAAACTTGTGACACTTAGATGAAGCCTTGTTTACACTTTCACATCAAAAGCATGCTGATTCCATAAAATTTTTTGCACATTATGTTTGCATATTTTTCTATTAAAGCTAAAAGCAGAACTCCAGGGAAAATTATTTCTAACCCTTGCAGTGGTGCTACCCCCGCACTGCAGGGGTTAACTGCTCATTTTGGTATAGGGCTGAAAACCTAGTTATACTCACTCGGTCCTCTGATTCGGCCTGGCTGCGACAGTTCTCCCTCCAGCCTGTCTCCTCCTCCGCTGCAGCAATCATTTTCCCTAGTGTTCTTCTTAAAGGAGAATTATGATTTTCACTCAGCCTCATAATCTGAGCCGACCTGTGACAATTAAACTGTCAGAGGTCGGCTCAGTAGATCGGGAAGTGAGCCAACACATACCTTCGCTCGCTCACTTCTTGATCCTGTCCCTGCAGAGAGCAGTGACTGTCACTCACGGCTCCCTGCAGGGTTCCCCCCCTCCCCTGTCCGATCCTCCAGTGCTGACTGGCGGAAAGGACGGGGGAGGGGGCGGGCACAGCTGGCTCTGCCTCTGGATAGGCAGAGCCAGCTGTCAATCACGCAGCTGGGTGGATCTCGACAGCAATGTCGGAGTCTGTTCCGGCTGCGGCGTCTCAGTATACCGCGAGCTGTAGCTTGCGGTATACTGAGCTTTGGGTCACGGGAGAACGCTATTTTGTGTTCTCCCGTGACCCTTAGGAGAACTATGGGGAAAAGCCCTTAATTTTTTTAATTTTTTTTTATAAATTCTTTATTTTTTCAATTTTTCAAATTTACACCATACATAGAAGAACGGTGCAGGCAAAGAAAGAAGGTATACATGATACAATCGTTACAACTATAAACCAACCTGGTCACTTCAAAAACTGTCAGACAACAGACAACTAATTGTTTAGCCATACAGGCACCTAACGGTGGACAAGATAAAGAAGAGGGAGGCTGCTTTCTTGCTCATGTAATGAGACTAAAGATAGGTAGTCAGGTGTTTATGCCGGCCATGCTGTCAGTTAGAACCTCTGATATAATTAGTTAGTCCTTTAAAAAGCCCTTTAAAGTATAGTGTACTGTACACTTATAATACCTTCCCTTGTTCCCCTGCAATTATAATTTTCCTATCAAATCATTTTGTTTTTCAAGAAATACCCTGGTTTGAGACCCTATAATGTGATCTGTCTGTTGCTCCGAGAATGGTGGGAGGGGACAAAAGGCTTCTGTAAGAGTGACAGCTGTCTACCCCAGATCTTTTTCTAAATAATAATATAAAAGAACATATACCCGGGGTTGCCTTTTGATGTGCCTGCTTCTCCCTGCTACCCACTGGGGGACTGCAGACTTTAGCTCTGCAGTCTGCTGATTAATTGCAGGCGCAACTAAAGGGAGGCTGGGGATGTGTTCTTCATAAAGCTCAGGAAAAAAATGGTTGCGGTTAGAAAAAGCTAAGAGCTGCGAGAGGGGAGCCAATAACACTTCAGTTTAGGGGGAGAAGCGATTGATGAATGATGGAGGTTGAAGTATAACAAGAAATGAAGGTGAGCTCAAGATAGCTGCTGTAGCTTCAAAGGGTTATACTTTAGAAATGCAAACTTACAGGTAATTAAGACAATTCAGTTTCAACATTGGAGAGGACTTGCTACAAGTGTGAAGAAAAAAAGGAAAGATCGGGGTTTCGTATCTAAGCATTTGTTAATGCATATACTCAAGATAGATACATCTGTTGTACCACCGGAGCTAAAATCTGGGGGTGTCTCTTTAGGAACACTCTTCTTCTTGAGGAGCCAATGGATGTCTTTCTCTTGTGGGTTCCATTAAGCCTCTATACAGACCTGTGGACTGTGGTAACATGCAGGGAACCGTCCCTTTTACTGTATGTTACGGAAACGCACAAAATGGACTGCATTGTGTTCGTTTTGATGAAACCCCAATGCGCCTTGCCAGCACACTACAATACATGTGTGTTTTAGTGCACCACAACGCACAGTTGTGAATTGCCTGGGCATTGTGGCATACTGTGTTAATAAAATGCTGCAGGTCCTTTGAAAGCTGTATTGTGATGTGTTGGAAACCCGCTCAAAATGGATGGGCTGCCTCACCAAAACCGCACCTAATATGACACATTAATATGAGTGTGGTGTCATACCACAATGTAGTGAAAATGTCTGAATGGTGCCTAAAACTAGCAAATTTATTTAGGTATCTAGGTATTGTCTGAGTGGCACAACAGGCTCAGTTCATAAAACCACAATATTATTGCTGTATTTTATGTGCTATTTTATATGAGTGAAGTTGGGTTTCTTAGTTGGTTAAAGGCAATACTGCAAGAACAGTTACTACATGCTCAGCACCTCAAACTGGGCTGTTTGAGGTGCTGATAAAATAAAGAGACTTTCAACAGATGCAAATCTATGATACATTTCAAAGCCATCTGCCAATGCACTTGGTCATCGGGAGATAAAAACTGCTGCAGCCCCGAAATGCTCCCGTCTCACTATTGACCAAGCTTGCCGTCCAATCCACTTTGCTGCATCTTCAGGTGGAGGTCAGCAAAGACAGCCTGCGTATTCTTCTAAGCAAGCTCTGTCAGATCTCTGTTTAGTAACTCTAACTCAAACAGCCCCGTTATAGGTGACAATAGTCCAGTGATGGAGCAATAGGAATGTGTGGGAGAGGGTTATTCTCACACTATCTGTAAGTGTCAGAGTCTTGTATGTCACCCAAGAAAAAAGAAAACTTGCCGCACTCCTTACCGGGATTCCCATAATATGAAAATGGGTGCTTGAAATGACTGCGGATGGCGCCGCCACATGTAGACAATAGGAAGATGTCACGAGCACACTAAAGGATAACAGCAATCAAGTGCTCATTTATTGACAAATGCTGTCTCACATTAGCAAGCGCTTTCCGGGCCACACAGGGTCCCCTTCATCAGGCTCAGGGACCCTGTGTGGCCCCGAAAGCGCTTGCTAATGAGAGACAGCATTTGTCAATAAATGAGCACTTGATTGCTGTTATCATCGTTTGGTGTGCTGGTGACATCTTCCTATTGGTTTGTATGTCAGCCAGTCCCCTGGCTGTCTCTCCTCATGCTCTCCTGGCTGTCTCTCTTAGCTCTCTCTCCCTTCTGCTGGCAGGGGAACAAGTGCAGGAACACGAGATGTCACTCCTCACTATCTCTCCTTCCTCTCTCTCCTGACTCTCTCCTTTCAGAAGCACCACAAATTAATATTGTGACAGGGTATATGACTCAGTGTATGTCAGTGAGATGTTGAAAAGGGCATCGTTCCCTGGCTAAGACGGGGTTAAGCAGTTTCTCAACAGGTACATCACCTCTCTGTTAATTAGCCTGCACCTGTTATAGAAACAGTGAGAGCTCAGAAAGAGAGCTCAGAGAGGCCGACCAAGGCTGCACTGGATGGAGCACCCTCCCAATGCCGAGGGCATGTGGCCTGGTATGGTGGTGGTGGAGGAGGAAGGGAGGTGCTCACTTGTCCGTCCCCCTTTCCTGCCCTGCCAGGCTGCTGCCCAGATTAAGGGTCTGGTATTGGATTTTAGGAGGGACCCCGTTTCTTTTTTGGATTTGGGGTTTCCCCTTAAAATTCCCTACCAGACCTAAAGGGTCTAGTATGAATTGCCGGGGAACCGCACGCTGGTTTATTTATTTATTTATTTTTTTACTCAATTTGTTTGTTTGTGGTGTCAGAAGTTAAAAAGAAACAAAGTAAACATGTAATGCCAAATTGACTTTCACACCCAATCCCGAAAAACAAAATAGCGAAACAAAATACATTTTTTGTTGGTTTACGTCTGTATTTATGCATGAAGATCCGTGGAGTGCGGCTGGTTTGAAGATGAGCAAAAACCCTTGTTTTCAATGTGATCAGTTCATGCATGCAGTTCTGTTTTTCAGAGCAACACTCTGTGATGCAAACCATTGAATGGCAATGCCACTGCAGTGAATAGAACTGAACGAAAAATCACTTGTTACATTTCAGTAAACTTCAAAAACAACAAGAAAAATTGTGGAATGTATCAGGACCAATTCATCAGCTCTGTTCCTTCCAGCGCACAACAGTGTCTGTGCCTTCAGCAAGACTAGCTGGTGCAAACCAGCCATAAATCTGGCAAGACCAGCAGTCAGAGTCAGCAGTGCTGTTTCTCAACAGGCATTGATGACAAAAGTTAGGTTTTTTCAAGGTACTGCTTAGGCACAGTTAACAAAGCAAATCAGAGTTGGAGGTTGCTGATACCAGAATCAGTTTAAATGAATCAAAACCAGATCTTGAAATTTGGCAAAACCAGTTCTTGTGGTGTCTCTATGAGGCCGTGCCTGCACCTCTAATTTCCATGTGCAGCAATGTGTATCTTTGTTCCTTTGTGGCTGCACCAACTCCTTAGTATCTCATTACTGAGAAGACCACTCCAGCTTTCTGTACACTAACTATTCTTTGTACATGGTGATATCAATAAGTATGATGTGGTAGAAGGGGTGAAAACAAATACAGTGTATGTGAGGGCACCTCTGCTAGATAAGCTAGAAAGTGTGTGCAGAAAAACCTTTGTCCTGGTGACAATGGGTTGCGGCTAATATCTGCGATACATTGTAGCTCAGATATTAGTTTACACAAACGCACCCCATCCTCGTGAATTATTTTACTTCTTCCAACAAAGAGAAATGAAAACACAAGAGAGAATACATTTTTCTTTCACAAATGCTGTATATTATTCGGTTTTCAAGAAGACAGAATATACAAACAAATGGACAATACAATAAGATATGACAAAGGATATATCAAGGTAACAAATAAAGAAACAAAAGAAAGAACAAATGCAGCAATCTGCTACAAAACTGCGGTAGAAACAAAATCTGACCATATGAGGTATGGGGTACAACCTGGATAAATCGGAGGAGTTAGGATCCCCCAGGGAGCTGTTGTTGGATAACATAAGCTCAAAGAGGAGGGACTCCAAGGTAAGTGAACTGGGGTTCTGAACTGAACTGAACTGAAGGGGTAGAGAGCATATTGCTGCATCTTTTGGAAAAAAAAACTAAGTGCAAGAACAATCTGCACCTAAACCGCCCTTACACTATATCATTCACTGCTCCGCCCATTCCCATAGATAAAATACTAGTTAGGCCTATTATCCCTAATTAAAGCTGCCTTGTTACTGGTCAGTTTAAGACTGCTTAATCCTCTGCAGGATCTTCATGTCTGTAGTAAAATCCCAGGCTGTGCGCTGTCTTTAGTAAATTTGGGCCTGGCCTTGCGCCATCTGCGGCCCCTTAATTCTTGTAGTAAAACTCCTGCTTCTACTTTTTCTCTAGTACATTTTGGCCAATTCTCCCTCTTTGAAAATGTCCTGCTACTGGCCAATTTTGCACAGTTGGATCATCTGCAGTCTCTTAAATCTATGGGTCCATTTACATTTTTGGAGGTGCATTAAAGCTTATTGTGTCGCATGTTAACATGACTTGTGTCAAGACAGCCCTTGAAAAAAATGGTCTGTCACGCACCATAATGTCCCGACAATCAAGAAGTAGATATAAAGCCCAAACTTTTATTTTTAGGTAAGATAGTGTAGGGAAGTGTTAAAACCCATATTAAGTTATTTGTTGCTGTCTGTGTCCCAATCAGAAGATCCCCCTTCACTTCCTGCACCAGAGATGCAACATGAAGCGAGAGTAAACCTCTGCAAAGTAAGGCGAATTCCCCTCTTAGTGCTCACTAGGATACGTGTCCCCATTGGAAGTAACACGCTCACCTTGTGTTCGGAGGCCAGCAGTGGCAGCACATATTTCTCTCATTATCTCACCTCCTGAGAGGACAAACCTGGGAAATGTGGTCATAAAGGTATACATATAAACTGGGCCGCTATAAGAAGCCACAAGCACATCCATTTCCAAATGTTTGTCTAGCTGTTGACATGGAAAACAAACATATTTCTGTTTAGCTGGGCAGATATAGTAACTTATGAAACATTGGAGTGACCAGATGGAGTCACAAAACTGAATTAATAAATGGCTGTACAATAATATTCAATCTGTCAATAAATACAGCATTTCAGTTCATTTGTGAAGCCTGGAGTCTGGACTACTCAATGGCCACTAGAAGAGTCATAGATACCGTCCAGAATGGTTTATCTTCCAAACCTGAAACCACAGTATTTTAAAGTAAACCTGAAGACAAAACTTTCCAATAGTTTTGGATAGAATGGAGCGGGATTAGAACACCTGTCAGGTTTTTATTGCGATCCGTGCCCATTAGGGAGATTCACCCTATTTGTCCTGCTGAACGTGATCACCGAGAGTGAAAGTGGAAGAAAAATTAAAAATTTCAAGCTGTCACCATAACAGAAATGGAGGGGAAATCTTACAATGGGGACACTAATTCTGGTGACAACCCGGGATTTCATCTCACTTTCTGTTGACAGGGAAGTCAACTTACCTTTTTCAAAATGAAACAAAAAGTTAACGCCCAGGTAACGTTAGCCATACGCAGTCTCATTTAACTGAGCATACATTTCACAATCAGATTGTACAATTTCTTTTAGATCTACCAACTATATCGTACAAGGCCCAGACTGGGTACAACCTGAATGAATTATTTAGGTGGCCACTCACATTACACAGTTTTTGGTAAATCTAAAGGAAATTGCACAGATTGCAACTTGGTCAGTTTAAGATTTTCCTGCCATGGAAGGCTACACATTTCTATTATTACAGGTTTCCGGTAATCAGAAAATATGTAGTTGCCTGAAATTTGCTAGCCAGCATCATTTTGGTTGGTGCGGTTTTGATCTTCCTCTATACGCGGTCAGATAGTTGCATTATTGTAAAGATCTGAGTCTTTGTATGCTCATCCTGGGGGGTGGTCATTGTGCCAGGTTGTGAAATGTTGTCACATTGCGGATGTTTAGATATCCCCTGGACCTGAATGAATCATTCACTAGGCAGGGGCTGTGCAGTTGAATGACCTTGGTATTCAGTCATTCAGATTGAGCGAAGGCTGGCTGGCTGAAGTCATTCAGCTTCTGTGCTGCCACCGCTGCCTAGTGAATGTCTCTTTTAAGGCTGGGCATAGATGTAAACATCAACAATATGAAGGCAGTGGCACAATCGCAGAATGACCTCGCCCTTCAGTGATTCTAAATGAATGAATGTTTAAAGTGTGTATTACAAATCATATAGACACAGGTGCGTGTACCTCAATTTCAGAGTTGAGATGCACTACGGACCACAGTGTTCTGCGAATAGGGTCCGCAATGGCAGGTTTCCATTATTATGGCAGTAAAGTGTCACAGCAGTTTTTAAGAGTGCAGATAAAAATTTCTACATCACGTTGATATTTGACGATGAATTCTGAATTGTCTTCTCTTTTGTGTAAATAGGAAAATCTCTTTTTTTCAGCTTTGGTTTTTAATACCTGTACTGACTTGCACTTTAAAGCAAGTCAGGGATCCATGGGATACTTCTTTCTGTTCTGTCAGTTTTATCAAATGAGTCACGTCACCTTTCCCAATAGCGTGCAACACGAGCCAACACCAGGGATTTTGGAGCCACCTGCAATGTAGGAAGCAGTGGCAGGGGAGCTCTGGCAAGGTAAGTATCAGGAGGTTTAGGGGACATGGTTACTTTGCCCTAAATGAGTCTCTTTAGGCCACATTAACACCTGTGAATGTCTCACCAATTCCTCCTCATGAAAACCTCTACACATTTTAATTGCTGTCTGTGTTCCCATTAAAAAAAATTTCCCCTGGCTTCTATTCTAGGATGGGCATACACTGCTAGCGTTTTATCTTATCAGCTTCGCATGCAGAAGGAGAAACAAACACTCAATTCCCCCATCCATTCTAAAACATAAAGAAAACCTGAAAAATGGAAAGGTTTCTTTGTACAATACTGATCCAGGGTTTTATCCCTTTGCTGATTAGCAAAATGAAAATGTTCCCGAAAGAAACATGTAGGCTGCCATCTTTGACTCCTGACAATGCTACTTGCCTGGCTATATTGCTGGCCAAGAGCTTCAAATCTTTCTTAGTTCCTTGAAAAAGTATGCAGTTCAGTAAATCCAAAATAAAGATCTTACAGGCAGCTCTAGCTCTGTAAGATGGTAAGTATCGGCCCCTTCTTCGGGACGCAGAAGCGATCTGGCGACAGGTAAGTCGCCAGGATCGCTTCTGTTGTAAAGCCGACAGTCGGCTCTACAAGTTTAAACAGAGTCCCGGCGGCAAAAGTCGTCGTCAGTCACGAAGGGGTTAAATGGTCTTCCCGATTTGTTTTTGTTGCATCTTTTCAGCAACAGGTTCTCTTTAAGTAGTATTATGCTATTACAGTTGCATATGTAGCCCACTACACTTCTTAGAATGTGACAGATTGTAGAAAGCACTATTATACATTCATCGTAAATGAATCTGGTTTATAGGAGTGAGGGTGTACACATACACATATATGGTCTAGTGCCTTGATTGTGTTGGCATTGCATTTGCTCAGTGTCAGTTTAGAAACAATCTCTATTGTGAACAGAACAGTGCATACTATGAGCTTCAAATTAAAGCGGAACTCCAGGAATTATCTAGTTTTTAAACTTACATTGAGCCAGCTTGGTAATTATCCACGTGTCACGTCGACAGGGCCACTGGGGATGCTGAAGTTGCCTGTAGTAGTATGTGCTGCATACAATCAGTGCTGTCCTGTTCCAAGTGCTGCTGGAGCGACTTGTCATCTGTACACTGAACTCGCTTATTCCCATACTGCTGCCATTCAGCAAACATCTTGTATTTTTTTCACTAAAGACAAGGCTTTTTCTAATTGGATAAGGTGATAATCGTGACATCATCCACTCTCCTCTAATCAGAGACTACCTTGTAATCTTCTAAAAATTACAAAATGTTTGCTGACTGGCGGAGGTACGGGAGCAAGTGGCTCCTTGTGTTCAGCGTACAGACAGCAAGTCGCTCCAGCAGCACCCGGCACAGGACATGACAGACTATATCCCCAGCGGCCCTCTGGATGTAACACATGGATAACCGCACACAACCCAGCTAACCTAAAGTGTATTTTTATACCTTTTGCGGCCAAAGCTTACCTTTATGAACAATGTATACATCAGGTTTTGAGCAGTCACGTGCCTGGGAACAGAGATTCATTCCCCTTCCTCCCACATAATAATTCTGGTGCCTGGCTACTGGCGCCTCAGGCACCCAGAGCTGTCACACAAAGAAGGTGAGAGTCCTCAGCCCTGCAGCTCTGAGCCACAACTTGCACAGGGCTGCAGCAGGCAAACAGAGTGCAGGGGGAATTAAGGGAAAGCATATTCAGCTGCTAGTATTAAAGTAAACTTGTTGCTTTTCCATGCATAGGCAAACCACAACTGAGGGAGTGCTGAACACAGATCATATGCAAATGCTGGCAATTTAAACAAGCTACTAGCAGGCTTCCAACAAGATTTAGAACTGGTGCAGCACAACACACTTAAATTTACTTCTCCTATTTGCTCCATTTTCATCTGCTAAATATACCATTACGTGCTTTGTTATATTTGTTCGATAAGTGCCATATTTACCTGTTGATTTTGCCAGGAATCTTGTGTGCTGATAACGTTATGTACTCTCTATGCCTGTACGCAAGGAGGGGTTATGGAGAAGAGGAAAAAAATCTGTGTTCTTTGTAACCTCTGACAACACATACTTAGGAATTCGGAACCACAAATACATAAATCGGCATCACACAGGTATGTGTGGCGCGGAGGTGTCAGTAAGTTAATTTGTTCACATTTTGTGAGAAAGTAAACTTACCCTTTAAAGAAAAAGATAGGATCATTCTAGATTTCTGGTACATCCACCTGTATTTTTCCATACTTGCAGTGTATTTAAAGGAATAAACATGGCGGAAAGTGAATGTATTTTAGAGATGTACTTAAAGGAGAACTATGAGGTGAGTGCTTTTCACTCATCCTCATAGTTCTAGCCGACCTGTGACAATGAAACTATCACAGGTCGGCTTAGTAGATCGGGAAGTGAGCGAACACATACCGGCGTTCACTCACTTCTCGATCCTGTCACGGCTCTCCGCCGTGACAGGGGAGGGACTGGATTCCCCCCTCCGATCCTCCAGCACTGACTGGCGGAACGGACGGGTACAGCTGGCACTGCCTCTAGATAGGCAGAGCCAGCTGTCACTCACGCAGCTGGGCGGATCCAGACATAATTGTCGGGATCCGCTTCAGCTGCGGCGTCTCAGTATACCGCAAGCTGTAGCTCTCGGTATACTGAGCTTAGGGTGACGGGAGGACGCTAGTTTGTGTCCTTCCGTTACCCTAAGGAGAACTATGGGGAAAAGCCCTGACCCCATAGTTCTCCTTTAATAGATTTTTTTTTGCCTTGACATATGCGTTAAACGTCAATGCTTGCTTTGTATGGCATCATAGGATACGGTGAAGGTATACAGATTATTATTAATAGCAACCACATAGTGAACAATGAAAGAAAGAAAAGTGAAGAAGAATAATACAATTGGTAGCATTTGGCATCACTATGATTTTTGCCATATGTTAAAGGTGTCTGTCAGTAAAAACGGAATACAGGAGTTGGTAAGGCATACACAAATGTTCTCGAATTGACATTAACAAATAGAATTATTATTTGAACCCTTTGTATTTTAAACCACTTGTTGCCAAGAATAGGAAGAAGGATTTGTTCTGCTGATGCATGGCCATACTATCAAACAGCATGGCCCCATGCTCCCTTAACATTAAAATATCAAATGATAAGAATAATACCGACATAGGGATGCACCATTCAAACCGTGCCCCTGAATTCATTGCTAAAATCTCTGAGCTTTACAGGTTTTCTGAGAAATCCTTGCCGAACTCAACACTGTGCGGTTAAGAAAGAAGACTGGAGGACTTTATAAAGTCTAAGTTGCGGCTGTCATAACTCAGAGTGCATGTAGTCAGTCCTTGGAGGCTCACTCGGTTTCATGAAGATGCCTTCCATTACTTTCCAGTAGTTGTGCTGACTTGCGTACGTCATGCCGTGCACTTCTCTCTGCCCATTTATAGGACGCCCATACTGTTCCCCTGTGATAGACAACAATACGTTGGTTGACACATGTTTGAACCGCACCTCTTCATCTCGCTGCCAGTATTCTCCATTGCAAACGACAGTCCAGTCATCTAGGATGTCTCCTTCCCCATCATCTCCAAATGCACTAACTTCCTGCACAGAGAAAGGAATACACACATTAAGCAGAATAATGAACATGGACTACCCTCTAAAAGGAGGTTCTCCTGTCTTTCTCTGCTTAAGACCCGAAGCAATGCCTATCCAATATTTTGATGCACTGTCAGGTCTGATATTTTTAACCTCAGCTTTTTACTGCTGCCCGTGACTCCATTACCCCTTAAAAGGAGAACTATGGGGTTAGGGCTTTTCCCCATAGTTCCCCTTAGGGTAACGGGAGGACACAAACTAGCATCCTCCAGTCACCCTAAGCTCAGTATACCGCGAGCTACTGCTCGCGGTATACTGAGACGCCGCAGTATACCGCGAGCTACATGGAAGCAGTGCCATTGAATACAATGCACAGCCATGCCCCCTCCCGCCCCAAAACCCAAGGGGAAGTTTCTCAGCGAACGCGGTGCGTTCCAGCAGCTACCGCTCTGGAACGCACACGCTTTCCGTGTGAACAAGGCCTGAGGGCAGGTTCACACAATTTTCCAGACCAGATCTGGTCCGGAAAATGGTGTGAACCTGCCCACAGTTCCATCGCATTCAAAACCAGACAAAATGAGGCATGCAGTATTTTTCTGATCTGGAAAGGATTGCACTGGTGTGAACAGAGACCAGAAATAGTATAGGGATACATTAGGATGCATTTTGGGTCCGGTAATGATCTGGATGTGGTGCCCTATAGGTTTTACAGTCATGTTTGTTAAAGAACAACTCCAGGAATTGACCTTTGCCCTTGCAGTGGAGCTACCCCTGCACTGCCAGGGATTACCTGCTCGTTGTCTAGGGTAAAAAAATCTCTCCCCCTCCACTGCAGTGGTCTAAGGTCCTGTAAATCATCATGTCTATATTCAGTATATAGATATCAGGTCGAGGAGGATTCCAATGCTGCAACAGGAGGAGGAGACAGTCTAGGGCAGGGGTGCCCATCTTGCCTCAGGCGCAAAAGGAGCTGGCTACGGCTATGCTCCCGTGGTGCTCGTGCGGCTGCATGTGTCAGACGCTGCAGATGGAAAGGTGCAGGACACCCCATGTGCAATGTCGGCCACACGAGCACCACGGGAGGACAGGACGCCAGGACCTGTAATGTACTGGAATGCACTGGAATGTAAGCCGTCCGACTCTCTGTGTTCCGGTGCGGGAGGGGGTGTGGAGCTGTATTGAAGTCAATGGCATCGCCCACAGTGCGATCTCCCACACTCGGAACGCAGGCACATTAGTGCCTGCATTCCGGTCCAGTGCGATCTGCAAAAATAGTGCTCGCATATAGTGGAACACAGGCACTAATGCTGCGCCCACGCCCCCTCCCGCCCCTGAATGCAGGTGTTTTTTCGTTGGTAGATCTCAATGAGCTCGTCATTTGAAAATTAGATCTCCAGACGAAAAATAGTGGGCGCCCCTGGTCTAGGGGGAGCAATGTGCCAGCTGGCTGGCTCTGAGCTTTGGGTGAGTAGAACTTTATTTTTTAACCTAGACAAAACGAGCACTTATTTAAATTCCAGAAAACCAAACTAATAAAACCACATTTTTTTAAATGTTAAGAGATGTTTGTAATACATTTATGAATGTTTTTGACAATTAAGTGGTTTTAATCATTTTTTTTAAAGCAATCATATATTTGTTAATGATACAAGAAAAGCCCTAATTGCCCCTTTGCCAACATGGCCATACTTTGTTAAGTATGGCCATTAAAATCGACGATGGAAAAGGTTGTCAACGTTTTCCATCGTCGATTCGTCGGCTAAAATTCAAATTTCCTGCTCGCCGCTCACGCCACGTCGGTTAAGCCGCTCGCGCCTACGCCGGTATACCCGCTCGCCGCTCACGCCCGCTGCTTACACCACGCCCACGTCGTAACTTAATAATCGGCTAACTAATCGATTATGAAAATAGTCGTTAGCTGCAGCCCTATCGCACACTAACACAGCTTACCTGGTTTCCTGATAACGGAGAGGTGAAGTGATGGCTGTGGAGGTTGCGTCCAGTACTGACATGTGTAAAACGGATAGACTGTCCGCATTTTATTAGTGTTCCCCTCCCGCACACGGTGGAGGTTTTTCCACGGACTTTCCAGTAACTATTGCCATCATCTGCAGCAGTGACTCCAGTCACTGACTGCTGACCACTGCCTAAAGAGAAATCATAAAATGATTATCAAATTGAACACGGATAAATCACTATTTCATTTTTAAGCTGGCTATTATGCTAACTACCTAGAATGCAACCTCCTGGGGTCTATTTCAAAGTTCCACTGATGAGGAAGGGTGCCTTTTCTCTGGAACCTCAAAAAGATATGGTTCCTAACAGATCCAAGTAAACTAACAGGGTTATTCACTAAAGGGTGAGGAGTTTGGAGAAGGCAGGAGAAGTGAACAATCTAAGACAACATAGCTGATTTGGAAAAATTCTCCCATTCATCTCACTTTCCAGTTCAGCTATGCTGTCCTAGATTGTTCACTTCTCCGGCCTTCTCCAAACTCTTCACCCTTTTGTGAATAACCCTGTAAATGTTCAATTCTACTAGGCTGGCGACCTGAAAAATGGATAAGACATCATTTGAGGCCCCACATTGTTTTCTATCGAGCAATCATTGTCGCACTTAAAGCTGATCTCCAGAAAAATAGTAACTCCTCCCCCTGATCTCTGAAATAGATAAATATCATGTCTAAATGCCCTTTTAACTTACCGTAAGTCGCAGTTATGTGACGCTTTAGACTGGAATCTTCTTCTTCCGTTTATTTCCACTGTGGTCTTTCCTTGGGTGCAAATGTCACTGCCTGGGTGATGTGGGTACTTCCTGTTGGATGTCTAGTGGTGGGGTTCTCTTATGATCCAGAAAAGGAAAGACATCAGCACAAGGGGTCTGTTGGGGACCGGTCAGTGCTCCGATATCTGCAGCATTGGGTTACCAACCCCCGTGCAGACGAGGGAACAGTGCAGGTGAAGGAAGCAGGACGGAGGATTTAAAAGAGAACTATGGGGTAAGCTTTTTTTTAAAACGTTTTCTCTTTAGGGTCATAGGAGGACATATACTAACGTCCTCCCGTGACCCAAAGCTCAGTATATAGAAAGCTGTTGCCCGTAATATACTGAGAGCTCCGCTGGCGGGACAGATCGCAACAATACTGTCAAGATCCACACAGCTGATACTATCAAGATCCACACGCAGTATACCGCGAGCTGCAGCTGGCGGTATACTGAGACGGCCACAGCCGGGACGGATCCCGACATTACTGTCGAGATCCACCCAGCTGCGTGATTGACAGCTGGCTCTGCCTATCTAGAGGCAGAGCCATCTGTACCCGCCCCCTCCCCCATCCATTCCTCCAGTCAGCTCTGGAGGATCGGAGAGGGGGAATCCCTGCGGGGACTGACAGTTACCGCTCTCTGCAGGGAGATGATCGGGAAGTGAGCGAGCAACGATATGAGTTTAAACACTTTCCAATCAATAGAGCCAACGTGCGACAGTTATAATGTCACACATTGGCTCTAACTATGAGGATGAGTGTAAATCACTCACCTCATAGTTCTCCTTTAAGAGAGTATAATACCAAAGTCCTTCTGTGAGTGCCACATGCATGTGTTCCCTGCCATGGCTCCATCCTCAGGACTCCTAGGTCACTAAAGAAGGCACAGTGACATTGGGGTCAGAGGATAGAACCATAGCATTTAGGAACACATTTGTTAAAATGACACTAAAACTCTGGAGTTCAATCATAAAAATGCATTCAGGTACCCTAACTATTAAAGGAGAATTATGAGGCGAGTGCTTTTCACTCAACCTCATAGTTCGAGCCGAAGTGTGACAATGAAACTGTCACACGTCGACTCAATAGATCGGGAAGTGAGCAAACACATACCATCGCTCACGTCTCGATCCTGTCCCTGCAGAGAGTGGTGACTGTCATGGCTCCCTGCGGGGATTCCCCCTCCTCCCCTCCAGCGTTGACTGGAGGAACGGACGGGGGAGGGGGCGGGTACAGATGGCTCTGCCTCTAGATAGGCAGAGCCAGCTGTCAATCACGCAGCTGGGTGGATCTCGACAGTAATGTCGGGATCCGTCCCGGCTGTGGCCGTCTCAGTATACCGCCAGCTGCAGCTTGCGGTATACTGAGCTTTGGGTCACGGGAGGACGCTAGTTTGTGTCCTCCCGTAACCCTGAAGAGAACTATGGGGAAAAACACTTACCCCATAGTTCTCCTTTAACAAAAATGTATCCTATTTGTGTATCACTCAGCTGCAGATCCTCAAACCATCTCTGAATTGGTGCCGACACTGTCCTTCCTTCTGGAGGGTGGCTACTTTTGTTCCCCATGGTCCCTGTGTGTGTTGTAAAGTAGTCACCACTCCAAGCTCACTCCTGTCCTATGACTACAATCTCAATACAAATTAGTAAACTAAAACGTGAGATTGTAGTTTATCACATGAGTGAGCTTGGAGCGGTGACTACTTTACAACACACACAGGGACCATGGGGAACAAAAGTAGCCACCCTCCAGAAGGAAGGGCAGTGTCAGCACCAATTCAGAGATGGTTTGAGGATCTACAGCCGAGTGATACACAAATAAGAAACATTTAACAGTGAAGGTACTTGAATGCATGTCTAAGATTTAACGCCTGAGTTTAGTGTCACTTTAAATACAGTGCTGTTCTCAATAAATAGGCCATTTGTATATTTTAAATGTGTGATATGGCTGTGGAAAGACCATATTTCTGCTTATAACCAGACCCCTACATTTCACTAAATAAATCACTATTACAGAACAACTCATATGATGTTTTCACATTCAAGTGCATCTAAACCCCAAACTTTTTTCCCAGGTAGTGTTGAAGGGTTAGAATCAACCAGCGAGAATTTAGCTAGCCACGTCCACATAAATCAGTATATTTCTCCATCTTAAACAGCATAGATGGAGGAATATCTGCTGCCGGCTATTGCATTCAGGCAGCCGTAGCACCAGAGGCTGTGCGAATACCCGAATAGTGACTGCATCTGGCAGAATACAGTCACTGTTCGTCCACTGAAATTCGAGCCGTGTATTGACAGCTTTCCCCCGGTGACCTGGTCTGAAACTGATGGAACATGGAAAATGTTAAGGAGTCACCAGAATAGAAATAGAAGGAAAATCTTTAAATGAGATGTCTGCGTCCGAGAGCAATAGGTTGTTACAGATGTCACCATATTGAAGTGAAGAACACGTCTGTTTATTGACACTTTATATCAAAACAAATAACATTTCGGAGCCACACAAAGCCTTCATCAGGCTTGAAATGAAGGGGACCCAGTGTGGCCCCGAAACGTTATTTGTTTTGACATGAAGCGCCAATAAACAGACGTGTTCTTCACTTCAATATGGTGTCCTGGTGACATCTGTAACAGGTTTCAGTATTGGCGGCGCTATCTGCCGTCATTTCAAGCACCCATACTGACAGGGATACCCGGTAAGGAGTGCAGCAGTATTCTGTTATACATACGGGAGCCACAGGTTTTGCATGCAGCCCCACTGTACATGTCAATGATAAGCTGTGGCTGTACGCTGGTTAATGCTGCTCCAAGCGTGCACTTCTGTACAGATTAAGCCGTATGCCCCTGGAAGCGTTCTGTGCCCGGGGAATAGCGCCAAACTTGCACACATGTACACACTCAGAGCACTGTTTACCAGCGTACAGACGCAGCCTGTCATTGACTTGAACACAAGGACTGTATGCAACACCTGTTATTGCCAGGAGCAGAGATTTGGACGGTTTTAACGTACACGGCTATCTGTGCTCGTGTGAAACAGACCTGACAGGGGTAACATTTTGGAAGATAGGATCCCTCCTTGAATTGTATCTGTACCCTTGATTTCCTAAAGCGCTGTGCCAAACTGTTGGCGCTATGTAAATTTAAATCCTTATAATAAGTGGTTGCCGCCATTGAGTGAATGGACTTTCCTCGTGAACTAACCACAAAATTGCTGGCACTTTATAAATCCTGTATTATAATCATAATATGTGGTCACAGCCATTGAATGAATGAATTACCTTTCCTAATGAACTGACCACAAACAGCATCAAAAAATAAACAGAAGACACACAATGTAGACATGACTAGGCACTGCTGGCTGAGTGACGTCACACCCCTGCCATCACAGAGATGCAGCCCTAGAGCCTTACCGGAGCCGTATCTGACGTCATGTGAGTGCAGGCGGACGTTGTGCTTAGTGTTGAGCAGCTTGACCACCGAGCCGCAGGTCACCACTGACAGCTCAGAGGCGAAGGTCTGTGGAAGTAACAAGGGGGTGATAAACAGCAGGAGAGAGCCCGCTCCTTCCTGCGCCTTCATCATTGCTCTCGCCGCCGCCGGTTGGGAGCACACAGGAAACGTACCTAACCTGACCCGGAAGTGAAGCTACCAATTCGCCATACCGGAAACTGTTAGGTCCATACTGCCATTTTGCTTGCTGGCAAAATGACAAAGCTCAATCTCGTAGATAGCCGTTGCTAGTCCAGGCTTTAAAACACAGCTAGATCTAATTTATTATACAAATAAACTGTTTATGTAATCGTAGAATGGAACGAAACGTTTCTTAGCATAACATTAATAGTGGACTATCTGCAGCATTTTAACCGCTGAAGCACTAAAGATCTCTATAGTGTGCCAACTGGAAAGCCACAGGAGGTTTCGGTCTGCATATTTCTTTACTCGGTAGCATTTGTTTACCACAACATGGCCTATGTTACGCAATGTAGTATGGCTGTGCAGAACGCATGCGCCGGATGAATCTACAGCTTCGCAGGCGCAGTAGAACACGAGTCTAGCGTAGGTACGCCTCCGCGCATGCGTGCTGGGGGCTTCGGCCGAGGGAGCTAGAGGGGGTGCAGTGCGGACGGAAGTGGCGTCACATTGTGGTTCTCAGTCTTCTCCCTTCCGTTTGTTTCGTTGCTGGAAGTGGGCTCTCAGTTTTCACATTGCGGTAGAGGAAGAACCGAACGGGAACAGGAGGCGCCTGGCAGCTGAGGTGAGGCACCCTTCTTCGTGTGCTTGGGCCGCCATTCTGGGCCCTGTACCTTTGCTGCCACTTCCAGAGGCCTGACATACCTCTGGGCGATGTTGCGGAGATAGAGCGGTCTCTGCATTGATGGTGAGGCCTGAACACACAGCTCTGCGGCCTACTCGGTTCTGACAGCCACACACAGGCCACTGGGGGCTTTCCCGACAGGCCGTCTCTTTTCTGGGAGTAATTGTTCTCTTTGTCTATAGGTAGACATATGTTAGTGCGGGTGTCATTGTGTTCTATAAACACCTCAGGTCTAGTTCTACAGTTTCCTGACCCATGTATTCCTTATAGCTGAACTGCAGACAGAAAGCAATGCAAATTCCTGCTGCTACATGTTCAATAAAAATTAAAAAATAAGTGCACTTTTTTGGGGTGCCTGTTACCCTGACCTAAACCAATCTCCGCCTACGCAGATGTGTACTTGCCTCAAACCAGCGACTCCTGTGATTGTTTACATCCTGATTCACCTGCACATTACAGTCCCATGGACTTGTAAGGGCTGTGCCCCAAGGGAGGGCTGTGCCCCAGAGAGGACGGTAGATGGTGAAAAATACAGCCCTATAGAGGACCATGGGGCTCTAATGCATACGTGTGGCCAGGATGCACACCACTGGTGACAGCGGCTGTCGGATAGAGGTAAGTATTCATCTATAGAGGGGGAGGGTAGGATCTGTCAGGGCAATGTGACTGAAAGAATAAGTGTGCTTCGTCTGGAAGTATCTAAAAGAATTGTTTACTAGAGTGTCAAGAGATCGGGATGTTTCTCCCATCCCAGCAGTCTAAGGCCTGGTTCACACCTGGGCGTTTTGTAGCGCGTTCGAACGCTCTGCAAAACGCTTAAACACCGAAATCCCATTATTTCCTATGGGTATGGTTCACACCTGGGCGTATTACAGGCCGTATGAACGCGCTACAAAACGCCCTATGCCCAAAGAAGTACAGGAGCGTTTTTGTCGCGTTTCCATTGGGATACAGCCAAGTAGCCCTCGGAAACGTGCGTTTGTCACGTGTTTTTACCGCAAATCGTGGTAAAAACTCGCGTCACGAAATGTGCGACAACACGCATATTCGATACGCCTAGGTGTGAACCCAGCCTAAGAAACTCTTACAGGCGTATTCACAAAAGAATTTGGTGAAGGCAGGAGAAGTGAACAATCTAGGACAAAATAGCTGAACTGGAAAGTGAGCTGAATTGGAGAATTTTTCCAAATCAGCTATGTTGTCACTTCACCAAACTCTTCAACCTTTTGTGAATAACCCTGTTAGTGAGCCTTGACCCCGTCAGCTGTATGAACACAATGTATGGATGCCAATTTGGCCGATTTTTTTTTTTTTTCTTCGATTAATCAGATAGAAAATGAAATACCATCCTTCATTTAAAATAACATACACAAATGCAGTGTTACAAACATAAAGTTTACTTTAGAATCAAACTGCATGCACCATTTTAAGCGGTAAAATGGCAAATATTTTTCACCTTGGCCCTTACATTCAAACACCAAATGTATTTTTTTAAACATTGCACTCTCAGCACTGTTGACATATCTTTGTGTCATTAGACATAAAGGAGGAGGCAATCAGAATGACAATAAAGAGGTTTAAATTCTGATTACCCCCAAACACAGTGTGTGATTTATTCAGGTTTAAAAAGAATGCATAGTGTTGCCAGATTTCTCTATTATAGCAAGAAAAACATATCTTTTGATTTGACCTATTCTTGGTAGCCCGAGACATATAAAATCTTGTATATCAATTAGGGATGCACCGAAACCACTTTTTTTAAGACCGAATACCGATACTTTTGATCAAGTACTCGCAGATACCAATTACCGATACTTTTTCTTAAAGGGACATGTCACATTTTTTCTTAAGCAATACTTACTAATGCTTTAAGGTCACTTTCTTAATATTATGATTCATGAGATGACGAGGGAGCATGGCGCCGGCTTCCCGGCCAATAAGAATGCTGGGCGCTGCGTCATTACACAGCGCCCGGCTTCCGGATTTGCTAGCTTCCTGGAGCTTTTTCCTGGCCTATCAGGAAACCGTGCAGCGTGTAATGATGCGCTGCCCGGCTTCCTGATACAGGAAGTACTCGTGCTAGGTATCGGAGCATTTGGGCGAGTACGAGTACTCACCCAAATACTCGGTATCGGCACCGATACCGATACTAGTATCGGTGCATCCCTAATATCAATATTGCATTTTATGTCTTCCAGCCAGCAAGTTAGTGTCTTTCTAACTTCTATTTTTACTGCACTGCTGTGAATACAGGCCTGAGTTCCAGGATCTCATGTGCACACACAGCTGAGCTTTGCAGCAGAGACCGGGCCATTATCACTGAGAGGAATATATAGGCAGCAATTGCTGAACGTTTTCTGACCATGCTAGTTGCCGGCAGTCTGGATCAAAAACCTTTGGTATTCGTGACTCATAACATGTATGCAGATCAGAAAAACCAGAGCGAAGGCAGGACTCCCAATCTGCATACTTATTTCAAGACATGACAGACCAGGAATGTATATTAATAGGATGGAGAGGTCAGCAATAGCAGCCTAAATGTTTAGTATAAATTCCTTAGTGTGAGGAGTCTGTCAGCAGATCTAGTGCTGGGATCTGTTTATTATTAAAGTAAGAATGTTCTAAAACTTTGAATTACGTTTGTTTATAAACTTGCAAAAATACCAAAAGCAACTGTATTTCTTTTCTATTCCTGCTGAACTGCTCCTGGTATATATCCACAAAGTAAAGGAAATAATATAAAGCTTGCTTAGTTTGCTATAGTTAGTTAGATTAGAACTTTGTGTGTGCCAGTTTGGGAGCCCTATGGGCCCATGGCATGTCACATACTGCTAACCTCTGTCTGGATCCATGATCTATTCTAGTGGCATGTTTCACAGATCCATCAATGAGGACCAGTAAAGGGTAGTGGCTTACTTTATGCAGTTACAGACAAGGAACCATAAACCTTACAACCTTTTACAAATATAATTGGTTGAAACAGTAGTAGATCCCCCATCTGTTATCATGGCTTTTAGTATACTGCAAAGCAGTTTATATGTGACGTGTGACTGGCATATAAGTTCTTTTATGTAACCCCTATGCTGCTGCTGTGAACCTACTATGGGCCTTATTACAGCTGTTACACCAACCTCACAGAATCAGAACAGTGACCTATACCCCTTTTTTTTCAGTTTATTGATCCAAAATTTGAGTCCGAGACAGCGTGTCTGAAAGGATTCACTTCTGGCTTTCTTTCTTTTTAGACACCCATAGAACCCTGGCATTCCTGTGTCAAGGGTGAACTTTGCAAACAAAGATCATGTATATGTAGTTAAAATGAAACCGTAGTTTAAATTCTTCCGACCTTTAACCCTTTGGCTGCTACGGATGTGTCTTGTACATCACTAAGTAGAAGAAGATAGGTCACCAGCACTCAAAAATAATTCAAAATGAATAAGTCCTTTTTATTGGACAATTGTGTCACGACAATCAAAAAGAGCCGACGTTTCGGGGCCACGCATGGTCCCTTCCTCAAGGCAAAAGATGTACATCACTGACAGCGGGCACCTTTAAACAGACTAGCCACTGGGACTGTGTTTACATTTGTAAAGCCGACTGCCAGCTTTACAGTGGAAGCTCA
>NW_017306449.1:432466-434679 GCF_000935625.1 Nanorana parkeri | reverse complement strand
ATCTCCTCCCTGCTCTAAGGAACCGGAAGTGACTCTTGATTGCATGGCTTAGCTGTAATTGCTCGGCCCCAGAAGCCGAGCAATAAGCTATTGGAGCGTGATCTGCTCCCCAAAAGCTCATTAGGAGTGGAAAGGTGACACTAGTGGTGTTTTAGACTCCTAGTGTCACCTTAAAGTGTACCGCTCACCTACAATGTGTTATTACATAGGGGACTTGTAAGCCCGCTTATGTGATAGCAAATAAAGTAAAGTAAACCAATTTTTTAAAAATAAGATCAAATAAATGTAAAGATAATTGTAAAAAATTAAAAGTCCCCTGCCCCTCGAGCGTGTACATATTAACATAAATGTTGGGTGCACCTACGTGCGAAAACGGCAATCGCGCTAGATATGTGAGGTGTGGCCGTGTGCGCCATAATGAGAGAAATAATTCTAAGGCCAATATTCACAGATCTCTCTAAACTGATGAGCGGTATGGGCTTTTAAAGCTATGCCTATGGACGATTTGGGGTAACATATTTTGTTGCAGTTTCATGGGCGCTCTTTTAACCTGGGTATTTACTTGTCCTAACCTCATGTTTTATATATTGCAATAAAAACATTGGTATTATAGAGCGTTTTTGGGCTCTAAAATTATCTTTAAAAAAAATGTTTTGGGTTTGATAAAGAGTTGTGCTAATATCGTACAATTTAACAATTCTTCACCATTTTATTCTAGAGGGCCTGTGCTTTCACAAAATATATAATGTTTGGGGGTTTTAAGTAATTTTTAGGCCTAAAATGTGGATTGACATGCATGCAAAAAAAGGTCTTGGCAGCAAAGGGTTAAGGGTCTGTTTCCTTTTTTGTTTTATGTTAATGCATGTTATGTTGTGCTTTATAGTGCGTTGGTTTAAGACAGCCAATTAAAAATGAATGGTCTGCCAATGTACCCTATTATGGTAAAAATTGTACTTGACCCTTGTTTGTAACGCACTGCTGTGTGTGCCTTAGTGCATAGGGGTGCAGTTCAAAATAAATGGCACTGCTGTAAGCCATGTTGGGTTTTACCACTTGTATTAACACAGCGCAAGCATGTAAATGGGCCCTCAATCAAAGTCAAATTGACCAGAACCATTCGTTCCTCTTGAACTGCCTTCTCCTTTCTAAGTTGGTTCTCCATGTAACCTATAAAGGATGCATCTTCATCACCAGCCTCGTTGTGGATTCTCAATGGAAAATACACTGAGAACACTCTCCAGAGAAGAGAAGTTAACCCTTGCAGAGGGGCTACCCCTGCACTGCAAGGGTTTACTGCTCGTTTTGGTCTAGGGACCGGAAAACAGATTATATACTTGCCTGATCCTCTGTCCTGAGATGGTGAGTACTCATAAAGTCCTCTTTAGAGTTCAGTTGACCGCTAATATGGGGCTGACAACACAGCTTGGTATTTAAGTGGTATAACGGAGGAAGTATATCATCTCATTACAGAAAAACCTGCGGGCTGAACGATGAAAAATAGACCCAATTCCTCCATCAACTCTAACAGCGTGTTGATCGAGGAATCCCGCTGTTTTCATTGATTTCTGTCAGAATAATTGACCAGAGCAGGGAAACTCATTGGCTGCCGTTTCTGATCAATCGAAGATTTTCTGACCGGCTCCTTCGATCAGCTGAACAAGGTATGTTGATGGAAAGGGCGCCACCAGCTGCACACACTGTGAATTTTGGCCGGTTCCTCAAAAACCGTCCGAAATTCGAACATTGTATGGGCACCTTTAAGCCGGTGACACACGAAGTCGTGCAGAGTGAAGCAAAGCTGTCGGGCACGGAGCTTTGCGTGTGATGCACGAGCCGATTGGCTAAACATGACATTTTTCATGTCGGCGCGCTCAGCTATGCGTGCTCTTGCAAGCTGACATGCCAGAGAGCAAATTACATGACACACTGCACGCGAAGGCAGCGCGCCACCAATCTGCTCTGCTTAGCGTACAGTGTGTCACAGCCTTTAGTCTAAAGCAGGGGCGCCCACAATTTTTCGTCTGGAGATCTACTTTTCAAATTAGCTCAATGAGATCTACCAATGAAAAAACACCTGCATTCAGGGGCGGGAGGGGCGTGGCAGTGCATTGAAGTCAATGGCACAGCAACCTCGCCCCCAGTGCAATCGCCCGCACTGGGGGCGTGGGCAGGGGACGTGGCTGCGGTGCCATTGATTTCAATGCACTGCCACG
>NW_017306449.1:431095-432230 GCF_000935625.1 Nanorana parkeri | reverse complement strand
CCCCCCGCCCCTGAATGCAGGGAGCCGGCCGGCTTGCGTTCCAATGCGTTCTAGAGGCGTAACACTCTGGAACGCAGACTTTGTGGTGTGAACGGGCCCTCTCTTCTCGCTCTCCTCTCTCTCCCCTGTTTCTATCTATCTCTTCTCTCACTTTTTCTGCTGTCTCTCTCCTCTCTCTCTCTGCTGTCTCTCTCCTCTCTCTCTCTGCTGTCTCTCTGCTGTCTCTCTCTGCTGTCTCTCTCCTCTCTCTCTCTGCTGTCTCTTCTCTCTTTCTCTGCTGTCTCTTCTCTCACTTTCTCTGCTGTCTCTTCTCTCTCACTTTCTCTGCTGTCTCTTCTCTCTCACTTTCTCTGCTGTCTCTTCTCTCTCACTTTCTCTGCTGTCTCTTCTCTCTCACTTTCTCTGCTGTCTCTTCTCTCTCACTTTCTCTGCTGTCTCTCTCCTGTCTCTTTTCTTACCTCCACTGCAGCAGCTTTCCAAGTCTCCTCTCCCCTTCCCGTCTGCGGCATCTGTCAAATTCAGCCGCAGGAGGACAGGACACAGGTCAGTGAGCCAATCGCGATTTACCAGTTTTTGCTTTGCGATCTACCTAATGGGCACCCCTTGTCTAAAGCTTGCTGGAAAATGAAAACGGTGTATTGTTATTGTACAGCAGGGCACAATATACGGTATACATCATGTGTCCATTAAAGTAGAATTAAAGGGGGGGGCGTGGCCGGCGCATGGCGGAGTGAGTCGCATTTTCTCTCTGCTCCCGTGCGTGGTGCCCCTTACAGCCTTTCTACAGCTCCATTAGCGCTATACAAACCGGATGGGTACCAAAAGACACCCCAAAACACCTTCGGGCACGGGTGGACGTAAGTCCGGGAAGCTTTCCACCTTCTTCCAGACCCCGCAGAGGTCGCCGCGTTCACCCGTGGACCCGCCGGCTGGATTGGGCCTAGTGGAACAGGCCCGGACCTCGCCACGTGCGGACTCCACTGCTGGACGAGATAGCGCTCAGGCCGGTATATTGCCACCACGGCTTGGTCTCCCCCACTCCCCGTCGATGGCTTCGATATCGGAGGAGTCGGTGGATCCGGCTGATTCTGGCCGGGAGGAGGGTGAGGATGACCTGAAGTCCTATATCCGCTCT
>NW_017306449.1:427235-431060 GCF_000935625.1 Nanorana parkeri | reverse complement strand
GCCTGGATCAGGGATGTAGAGCCCGCCATGACTGCCACCGATTGGGATAAGGTCTTTATATTCACGCACCGCTTGGCAATGTCTTGTAAACTGCAGGAGCGCAACTTTAAGCTGCTTACCAGATGGTACTTCACTCCGGTGCGATTACACCACATGTTCCCCTCGATGACGCAGATCTGCTGGAGGTGCCTTAACGCTGAGGGTACCTACCTACATATGTGGTGGTCCTGCCCCCTGGTTAAGGGATTTTGGGAGATTATACTAGATATTTATGACAAAGCACATGCTACAACCACACCGAATACCCCTGCTCTGACCCTGCTAACATTAATCCCTACCGCAATCTCGAAAGCAAAGAAATCGACCTTGAGGTTCTTCCTATTTGCAGCCAGACAAGTTATCGCGGCTCATTGGAAGTCCACCCAAGTGCCTTCTTTAACAATGTGGCTGACTTGCATTAACGATACTATGCGTATGGAAGAAATGGTAGCTATAGACGCAGACCGCAACGAATCCTTCCGAAACCTGTGGTTGCCATGGATTTGCTTTCAAGACTCAGTTGCTCTCCCTGCCTTGTTGTCCTCAGCACCATAGTCGGGACTAGTTGTACCACTACTCTCTGTTGACATTGTATATTGTAGGCCGGGCTATGCCTCGGGAACCTACTTGTGGTCCCCACCCACCGTCACGAGCAACCTGGTCGTCCTCGTACCATACCATTGTCTGTATTTGTATTGTGTTGTCCTTGTTTTGTCTTGTCTCGCGTCCACTGATCTGTTTCCCCCCCCCTCCCCTCCTCTCTACGTTTAATGAGGTATACGGAGCCACACGGCACACCGCAGTGGCAGATGATCATATGCTTTTTATCGCTCTAAGCTCCTCGTTGGTTACTATAACTGGAAGATTCCTCTCCCATAAGGAGTCATTTGAGTGTAATAGGTCCTGTGGACCGACTTGCCTGTATACCTGTATGTACCCTGAAAATATGCTATGTATGTTATATGTTTTTACCCTGTTTAATACGAATAAAACTTTATTTGACTAAAGTAGAATTAAAGCACCGGTCTGACACATCCAGGAGCCAAGATACATGCTCATCAGGTTATAAAAATGGAATTCCTGGTCAGTAATTATTTAGGTGGAAACAATTTAGGTTGTTTTGTGACCAAGCAGTCAGACTGGTTATTAAAGGAAGTCATATTGGCAAGCCTTTTAGTGAGTAAGCAGCTGGACCTAACTAAGCACACATCTGTGAATCTCAATGGACTGCACTTTTGCAAGAGTGATACACTGGCTGTCCACAAGGAATATGCACTTTGCTGATTTCTACATATTTGCTATTGTACATGTAAAAAGCACAGCTGTGATTCATTTGTTTTGGTTGCCAGAGAACAGAACCTAGGAACAGCATGTGTTTTATACAAGGCTAGATGATTTAGGAAGCCATTTAGCCAATGTGCGTCAAACATCTAGTGTTGCTTATTTTCCCTCCCTGCTGATGGCCATATCCCCTGGCTCCTAGGAACATACCATCTGGATTCTGCAGTTTTCCCTGGACATGAGTTCAGGAAGCTTGTGCCTCTTCAGTTTGTAATTTTGTGCTGTAGCGTTTTCATTTAATGCAACACTTTTACTGCATAAGCCCAATGCCTACCCTGTCAATCATTCTGGTAGGCCAGAAGAAAACATCTACCTAGAGATTAGCAAGCTCCAGGTATCATTGCTCTTGCACCCCCTACATGCCTCAATTTCCTTTAGTCCTGCCCCTGCAGCCCCTTGTGTCTCAGTATGGTCTTTACTCCATTTGCTCATAGTGGACTGAGTGAGCAGTAGATATGGCAAAGGGGCTCAATGTGGCTGGTTATAAGGGAGTAGTAGTTGTGGTAAATCCATGCAACAAATTTGTCTGATAGGTGTAGCCAGGCTAGTGGAAGCTGTGTTGTGGCCACTATGTGTAGATAACACCATAAAATAATTTTGCGTGGTCTACGTCTGCGTACCTGGTGCGCAAATCTGAATTTTTTAAATTCCATTCTCAGAACATTGCCAGCTGTTGCTTAGAAGAGAACTAAAGCCAAACCTTTTTTTTTTGTGCTATACTTCTCTTTTGGGTCATAGGAATGTACTTATGTAATCCCGTGACCCAAACTCAACATATAGCGAGCTACTGTACACCTTATGCTGACCGCACAAAGCTGCGCTGCCGTTGAAAAAGATCCCTACACTATTGCCAGGATCCACCCTGCTTCATGATTGACAGCTGGCTCTGCCTCTCTAGAGCTTTAGCTAGCTGTGCCCGCCCCCTGTCTGTCCCTCCAATGAGTGCTGGAGGAACAGAGGGGGGCGGGATTTCTGTGGGGAGCGACTCAAACTATTGAGAAGAGTGCATTTTACTCACCCAATACTTCTCCTTTTAACCCTTTCGCTGCCAAGCTCTCCAGAACGCTTTTAACTACATCTGGCCACACAATTTTTGCAATGTTTCCCATTGATTTAATTTTCTACTGCTGCGTTGCTAGCGTTTGTAAGAGACCTACAAACCATATATTTTCTGAAACCACAGGCCCGGTAGAATAACAAAATGGGGCTACTGTGATGGGTCCTGTGATCATTTCGCAAATGTTTGTCAAATCATTATTAAACCGATAAAAATACACAATTGCATAAAAGTACATTAAGATCAGTATCATTGCAGGAAAAAAACAAAACTTTTCTGACTAAATCTAAAAAATAAAACTACGGATTTAATAAATAACAAATATTTGTATATTTCAAATTGAGCCTTTTTGCAAAACAGTAAATAAAAATGAAGTAACACAACTGTAAATAAGCGACTTATATAAAAAATTGTTTGTGCACTGTGTTGGTGTGTGTTGTGTTTAAAATGATGCAGGCGTACATTTAATCACAACACAGCGTATCAACGCACGGTAATGCGTCACAACACTTTGCCATGCACTGCTACACAGTTAAATTAATGTTATTTTAAAAAGAAAAAAAATCAACCACTGCGATGCGTTCTAACAACCCAAGTGATGAGGGCGCATGGGGCAGGCTTCCCGGCCAATCAGGAAGCGGGCAGCATGTAATGACTTGCTGCCTGTCTTCCTGATACCGGAAGTATTGGGCTAAGCATCGGAGCATTTGGACGAGTACTCACCCAGATACTCGGCATTAGCACCGATACTAGTATCTGTATCGGTGCATCCCTAGTTTTTTACAAGTCAGAAGCTTACAGTATTTGCAGCAGCTAACTTTTTTAGTTTTAGTGAAGTTCCTCTGAGCTCATGTGCCGCTGTCGGTGCTTTGACCTTGCCAATTGCTCAAATAGTTTTTTTTTCTACCGTATTACTGGATTGTTTCTTTGTGTTGACTGTGAGTTTTGATTTTGCTGTAAATGTATTATTAGATTGGCCTTTTATTGTAAACAAACAATGAGAGGGAAACAGGATACAGAAACCAAATCGGGTTTAGAAAGAGGAACAGAAACCTGAAGTATTAGGTTAGTAGCTTGAACTTGGAAATCTGGCATGTTCAATCACAGATGGAGGTCACATTACAAATACTTTTATTATAGTTCTGCGTTTTATCCTTGAGATTAGTCGAATGTTGACCCTGATAAAAGCGCTTGCATTATTTTCTCTTGCGTAACTTATTCAGAAAATTCAGTACAACTGCACTTTATAGTCGGCCTCGCTTCTTGAATATGCCAAGCCCTGGTTTACATTCTTGAATGATGAAAATAGGGTTGTGTGATTGCTCTTTTAGTTGTGATTTATACAGTATATGCTAATACAAAACTTAAAAAAAAAATAAATAAATATA
>NW_017306449.1:399836-426883 GCF_000935625.1 Nanorana parkeri | reverse complement strand
CGCGTGGGTGGTAATGTCACTTTAACCACTATTAATAGCCTATCTTTCACTTCTCTTTGAATATAAATGTACTATAATCTGTTAATGGTGTGTGATGTCCACCTATGTATGCATGGCGTCCATGATTGGCATGAAGCAGAGCGTTACATTTGAGGGAGACTCATTCTCAATGTTTAATTTTTTTTTTTTTAGAGAAACAGCAACTGCTGAAATAACCATGTCTGGTTTCGTGGAGAGTGAAGCGGAGGAGTCTGAGGAGGAGTACAATGAGGATGGAGAGGTGGTACAGAGGACCACTAAGAAGTTTGTAGAGGAGGAGGATGATGGTGAGTTTCAGTACTCGACTATCGTTTATCCATTAACAGGGTAATGTTGAGAGTGGATGCAGGTTGTTAATTGTTACAATTATTTGTACGTGAAATGATAGATATTTTTCTACTTTGTGTATATACAGTATGTGATGTGGAATAACTGTTGCGCTCCATAATCTCTCACAAGCTGCCATGCCCTGTTCTGCTTTTCTGTGCTTCTGAGTTCCACAGAGTGCTTATAAGCAAGATCAGTCACACAGAGACCCTACAACTGACTGTACTAGTGTCTGTGCAGCCAAACCCATTTCAAACAAAAAGCCCATAGACACAGGCACTAAATGTGTTAAAGGAGAACTATGGGGAGAGTGAAACCGAAGTTGGAGCCGACGTGTGACACTGCAGCTGTCACACGTTGGCTCTATAGCGCTAGAACGTCTTCCTGCAGAGAGAGGATGATTGTCAGTGCTGACTGGAGGGACAGATGGGGGGGGGGGGGTACAGCTGGCCCTGGCTCCAGAGGGGCAGAACCAGATGTCAATCAGGCAGCAGGGTGGATCCTGACAATAGCCTGCTATTACACTATTTTGGGTCGCAGGAGAACATTAGTAAATATCCTGTGACTCAAAAGAGAACTAATGCCAAAAAAGGTTAGGCCATAGTTCTCTTTGAAGAACCTCTTTGGGTGTTTTTTCTCTCATGGATTCTCATGCAGCGTTTGCTTAACAATGTTGTTGACTGGGTTGATTGACATATAGCCAAAGAGTTACTGGATGGAAGGTTACAAACTGCATGGGAATTATGAATCTGCGATATAGCAACTGAGTACAAATATGTAACTGCCTTTTAGGTAAACATGATCATAATAATTAGGGCTGTCCCGATACCATGTATTCAAAACCAAGTACAAGTACTTTCCCCTCAAGTACATGCCGCTACCAATTACCCATCCGATACTTTTTCTTAAAGGGACATGAGACATTTTTTCTCTCCCGTTCATTGAAGGACACAGGCAACAGATCGTAGATCCTGAATGGTAGGGTAATATCGCCACCTGCAGGAGAAGGACGCTAGGCACAAAACTAAAGACCAATTACAGCCTAGGGGCGGCCCCTGCCGGTGGCCAAACCCCCCACCTGCTGACAAGTCTTTTTGTACTCACCGTAAAATCCTTTTCTCTCCGTTCATTGAAGGACACAGGCCCCGCCCTCTTTATGGGGTGTACACTCCTAACTGCTTGTTACTAAACTGGAGACTTGTCAGCAGGTGGGGGGTTTGGCCACCGGCAGGGGCCGCCCCTAGGCTGTAATTGGTCTTTAGTTTTGTGCCTAGCGTCCTTCTCCTGCAGGTGGCGATATTACCCTACCATTCAGGATCTACGATCTGTTGCCTGTGTCCTTCAATGAACGGAGAGAAAAGGATTTTACGGTGAGTACAAAATCCTATTTTTCTAAAACAATACAGACTAATGATTTAAGGGCAGTTTCTCGCCAGGGCTGAATACAAATCTCACCAGGCTGCGATCTCACCAGGTGGCAAATGGATCTCTCCAGGGTTCTGCGGGCAGTGGCTATGCTGATCGGGCGGGTGCCAGTCAGAGAAGTGATAGAACACCAGCCTGAAATGGTGGGTGGATAGTTGAACGGGCAGGTGCCAGCTCCAGGGCTGTAGTGTGCTTTGTGGGGCTGTCCATGGCTGTGCCTGCACCGAGGAGGAGATATAGATAAGGACACAGCTACTGCCAGGCCCCCTAGCATGCTGCCTGAAGTTCCCACAAGCATGGCCACTGCAGATGAAAAATTGAAAGGGCTGGTATTGGCCTTAAGAATCTGGGCATTTTCACAAGTACAAATACTCATGAAAATGCCCGGTAAAAGCACCAATACTAGTATCGGTATCGGGACATCCCTAATAATAACCCTTTTTAATGGCGGCTATTATTTCATAATTTTGGTTTTGTAAATAGATGAGGAGGAGGAAAACCCAGAGGATCAGGATGAACAAGGAAATTTGAAAGGTTTTATTAACGATGATGATGATGAAGACGAGGAAGAAGAGGAGGAGGACAGAAGCGGTTCTGATGCGTCGGAGGATGACGTCGGTCACAAGCCAAAAAAGAGATGTAAGTCATTATTTAAAAAAATAAAAAATAAAGGCATGATGTAAAGTCATTCATGGTTACATTGTCATCAACATCACTTTCTCCCTGTGAACTTGCAGCGTTTGATGACAGACTGGAAGACGATGATTTCGATCTAATTGAGGAGAACTTGGGTGTTAAAGTCAAACGTGTAAGTAACACAAGTATCATTTTATTTACTTGGGACATCTTCTCTTTTTTTTTATTTTTTTTATTTCTCTCAGATATTGGCAGTTAATTTCTATACAAGATTTGTATTTACATGGCTCTCTATCAATACAGCAAAAGTTCAGGCGTGTGCGAAAGATGTCCGAGGATGAGGATGAGGAGGAAGATGCTGGGAAGGAAGAGCATGAGAAAGAAGCCATTGCTGACGAAATCTTTCAGGATGGAGAAGATGAGGATAGGCATGATTCACATGGTGACCAACCAGTTATTGATGGTGATGGGGAGGAAGAGGAGGATGACGAAGAGTCTGGTAGGACCATTTAAAAGCACCTAATGGTAATGGTTCAAGTCAAAAGTGTAATAAAGAGCAAACTTGATATTATGTTCTTTGCTTTGCAGACATCGATGACTTCATTGTTGATGATGATGGGCAACCATTAAAGAAACCTAAATGGAGAAAGAAGCTTCCAGGATATACTGATGCGTAAGTTACGGCACTACAATCTGTAATGTTATAAAGGGATTGCTTTGGTGATGCAGATCTGCTTGTCCGTAGTACTTCAAGTGCAACTGAAGCCCAAACTTTTTATTTTTTTTGGATAGTGGAGAGGGATTTGAAGACCTGTTTTTATTGCTGTACGTGTCCCTGTTTGGGAGATTCACCCTCTGTCTGTCCTGGCGACCGTTATCACTGAAAGTGAAAGCAAATCACAGATTTTGGATTGACACCAGAACAGGAATAGATGAATGGGGACACTAGTTTTGCTGACCACCAGGGTTTTCCCTCACTTTGGAGGGATGACTTCTCTTTTCCTGTTGTTGCTATCATAGAGGAAGTGAAGGGAAATCTCCCCAATACGACACAGACGGCAAATAAAAACTGACAGGGGTTGTAACCCTCCCTTACTCTACCCCCCCCCAAAAAAGTTACATTTCCTATGTATGATGGAAATGTAATTCTGAAATGCCACCTTTTGATCAAAAGACACTAAGTAATAGAAACAATTACATTTGTCCCCCTAGTTTTATGTATCTTCACTGTTGCATAACACATTGTTAAACGGTCAGCCATTTGCCAACCTTTACAACTTAAACATTTTTGTGTTAACATCCTTATCCTTCTGACTACTTGGTGAGATACTGACTCAAAACAAGTGTGCAACTTGGGGCTTCTGACTTTGCTGGCTGCATACTTGTTCAGTCTCTCACTCCTTGAGTGGTATAACCAAAGCATGGGGGCATCCCAAGTGATTTCTTAATTGATAACGGAAGCCCCTTTTTTTTGTTGTTTTTTTTTCTTGCCATGGCATGTTGCACAGAAGAGTGGAAAAAAGTATTTCTTAATACAATGTTTAGTTAAGAACTATTTTTATTTTACTGCTGTTCAATTATCCTGGCTTGCACGAGGAAGTGGTGCAATCAGCAAGATCTGAAATTAGAGCACGGATTCTTGGGAGCTGTAAAGGAGGGAGTATGGATATTCTGAGATTTATGAGTCCTAGAGGTTTAATTCTGAGGTTTAATTCAGATACTCATTTGAACGTAGGAAGCCATTTGGATCGAGTGATGAAACATGTTCAACGCTTCTAAAAAGTCTAGCTGAAGTGAAAATATATCGGCCGACAATGCCACTTTTGGCATAATGCCGAAAGTGCCATTTTCCTGCCGATACATCGACACATCACTGCTTTCTTTCCTCCCTGCTCTGTGTCCCAGCAGGGAGGAGAGAAACTCTGATAGTCGTCCGAGCGCTGCGGGAGGAGAACGCTCTGAGCGGCCGGCGTCTCTCCTCCCACACCGCTCAGCCTCCTATCACAGTCCGGCAGAGCGGTGTGTGGGCGGAGACAGCCCGCGCTGTCACAGGAGCCTGAGCTCTCCTCCCTACATCGCTCGCTCAGCCTCCTGTGACAGCGTGTCAGAGAGGAGAGCGGTACAAACACTCAGTGATCGCTGAGTGTTTGTAGATAATTGAGGACATAGTATGTTTACTGTGTCCCCAATTATGAATGAATGGGAAGCGATCTACATCCCCTCCTGTTCATTCATGATTGTGGTTATAGTAAACATACCATGTCATGTTATCAATGAACAGGAACACTCATAGAGGATTCCTGTTCATTTGTAACAGGGGAAACAGAAAAAGGGATTGAGGACTTTGTGTCCTAAATCTCTTTTTCTATTTTAAAAGGGAAATATCAGGGGTCTGCTTAGACCCCTAATATTTCCCCCAAGCCCCTAAAAGTAATGTAAAAAATAAACAAATTTAATAAAAAATGAATAAACATAAATATAAAAAAAATTAAAACGTTTATAAATAAAAATTAAGTATTAAAAAAATTAAAATGAAAACCTTTTCGGTTTCGGCCTAACAACAATTTTTTTTGTTTTTGTTTTAAAATTCCGTTTCGGTGCACCTCTAGTGAAAACCCTAACAAACGTATTTCAAAGCAGCTAAAACTAGAAATCCCATTCTAGCCACATTTGTAAAGGAAACCTGTCATAAGAGCAACATGGAGTCTGTCATTCCTGACCTCTCCTGAAAAAGCTTGTTGCATGGCTGTTTATGCTGACCTTTTTGCTCCAGTACAGATCACTGATCTGGAACAATATATGAATAAGGACATCTGACTTTCCTGATGTACATATTGGTTCCACATCAGGGAGACAATGGGTCATCATAACTTCCATTAGCATTGTTAAAAGGAAACCCTCATGTTTCTTTTGGAGTTTATTCAAAACTTGCCATCATATAAAGTTTAAAAAAAATTTTTTTTTAAATAAAGTGTTTTGTCAGGTTTTTTTTTGGCCTTCTATGTCCAAAGCGAATGTGTTTTGTTTTCCATAAATGTAGCCAATTGTGCCATGTTGTTAAAAAAGAAACAAAATGCAAGTCGGTTAGTTATTGTAGACTGTCCCTACAAAATGATTTGCCTTCCCAATCAGCTTTTTAAAAAAATATGATGTTGGCTCTTTATATTTTTCCAAAAATCTTCAATGTGTTTCTTTCAGGACGTATACCTTCCTTTTGTCTGTGCTTTGACTATTGTGTTTATTACATTTTCAGGGCTTTGCAGGAAGCCCAGGAGATCTTCGGTGTGGACTTTGATTTTGACGATATTGAAAAGTACAATGAGGAGGATGAAGAGATGGAAGAATATGAATATGAAGATGATGAAGCAGAAGGAGAAACGCGTGTCCGTCCCAAGAAGACTGCTAAGAAACGCGTGAGCAGGCGAAGCATTTTTGAAATCTATGAACCCAGTGAACTGGAGAGTAGTCACCTGACCGATCAAGATAACGAGATCCGAACAACAGATCTTCCAGAAAGATTCCAGGTACATACTGCTTGCTGTATTCTTCTCTCCCGCTGTCCTTTTAACAGCCAAGGTGCTGGTTAGTGTAACATAACATCCACGGTTCTCTCCTGTCCACCCTGGTTCCATCCTTACCTGTCAAGCTGCACTCTACTAGATCTGTGAATGCTTCTTGGCCTTTTTGGCATCAATCAACTTTTCAGGCGGCAAATCTCGTCTTCCATTTGCACGTTCTTCATCTGATGCCAGCTTCTGGTTCAGGTGGCTCTTTAAACTACAGACATTCCCCAGTTCTCTACTGTTTTCCCGTGCCTGTTAGTATTTATCTACAGTGTTGCACGCCCCTCAGTTGTACTGCATTTGGATGTTCCGAAGGTTGAAGATTTCCTGTGTCCCTCAAAAGTCAAGAAAGAAAAAAGGAATTTGTCTACTCACCGTAAAATACTTTTCTTGCAGTCCATTGAGGGACTTAAGTCCCACCCCTCTGTGTTTTTATCATGCTTTTAGTACTGAGACATGCTGGTAGTGGGAGGGGTTGTCTTGGACTAGCCTGCAGTTTGTTTGCCAATATCCAATCCATGGGTAAGCAGCATTATAACACAGAAGGTTAAATAATTTTTGTGCTTGATGAACTCTAAACAAAGGATTTTACAGTGAGTACAAAAATCCTAAATTTTATTTTTGTTTATCTACCCATTTGCTATTTTTTTAGTGGGACTTCCTTTTGACATATGATTTTGATTATTTCACCCTAAAATCCTTTCTTAAAGAACAAATTCAGGAACATAGGCCTTGGTGTTCTACGTTTTGGCCGATTACGTTTCCTGTGGTTTTGGGATAACATTTTAGTAATTATTTTGTTTTTTTAGTATTGCCATTACTCCAGAGTTCATGGTTCTTGTGCATAGGGGTTAAGCCTAAAACTGGAGAGGCAAACGCTTGCCTGTTCTTGCATAGGGCCCATCCTCCTAACTACAGTGCCTATGTCCCAGAGGTCCACTGTGTCCCCTGATGACCTCTTTGAGAACAGTACTTGAATTGAGTACCATTTTTCCATTAAACCTGGCTAAAACAAGTACAATTGTGAAAGTTATTTGTTACACTTGGCCATAATAAATAATGTAATTAATTGACATACAAAACCATTTTGGGCTCCATTTAACATCTATATGTTTTAAATCAAAAACATAGATGGCATAGGCATTCTAATATATCGCATATTGACTTTGTGTTACTGGCAAGTGATAGTAATTCCTGTGGTTGTTTAATTTTTCCTAACTAGGTAGCTCAAGAAATCTGTTTAATAATGTAATTTGTGTTTTGTAGCTACGTACCATTCCTGTTAAAGCTGCTGAAGAGGATGAGCTCGAAGAAGAGGCTGAATGGATTTACAGAAATGCTTTTTCTACACCAACAATCTCTCAACAGGTAACACACCTGCCTTTGAATTACCATCATCGCAATCAACCTTTGTTCACTTGCTGTGCTTTTTTGAGACTTTTTATACCACTCTCCCTTCTTTGCTTCCTGTTTGGCTTATTTTAATCAGTTTCAGTGGTAGTATGCACTGAAATTTCGGCCGACGAAACATATCGGCTGAAATTGGTACTTTGGCCGAAATACCGGAAGTACCATCTTTTGGCCAAAATTGTTGTGCATCTCTAGTTTCTCTCCTCCCAGCGGTGCACTGCTCTATCACAGCGCAGCGCTGTAAGCGGCGTGTCACCGGATGCTGAGCTCTCCTCCCGCACCGCCCTGCCTGGCCTCCTGTGACAGATCAGGATGGAGAGTGGTGTGGGGTTGAAGACAGCTGTCAAAGAAGACCCGAGCTCTCCTCACTCCACCGGCTCAGACTCCTGTGATAGTCAGGATGGAGAACGGTTACAAGCAGTCAGCGATCGGCTGATTGCTGACTGTTTGTAAAACAAAATTGATGATCTAGTATGTTAACTGCGTCCTTAATTATGAATGAACAGGAAGTGCTGTACATGACTTCCTGTTTGTGGACATAGTAAAAATACTGTCTGCGCAGGTTATGAATGAACAGGATCACTCCGTATAAAGGCTTCCTGTTCATTCATAACAGGAGCTGCATAAAAAAAGATTTAGGAATGTGTGGACTGTCTTCAATCTCTTTCTTCTTCTTTTTTTTTTTTTTTAAAGGGAAATATCAGGGGTCTGATTAGACCCCTGATATTTCCCAGAGCCCCCGACCGTAAAGTAAAAAAATACAAATACTTTAAATTATAAAACTAAAATATTTGTAAACATTTTTTTAAGTTTTAAAAACAAAACGAAAACCTTTTAAAAAATGTTTTTATCCAAAACATGTACAACAAGAAAAACAGCTGGAGCTCCAGATGCATTATGTGTCTAACTTCTTTTTTCTGAACTACCAAAAGTAATAGTGTAGCTTTTCTTTCCCTGAAATTAAAATGTGTTTCCTATAACAGGAGAGCTGGGATTACCTGGAACGTGGACAAGTTGGTGCCAGTTTTAGTCGCAAAGGACCCAGTACTATACAGAAAATCAGAGAAGCACTTAATTTCATGAGGAATCAGCACTTTGAGGTATGTGACCTGCTCTTAACTAAACCAGCTTGGTGTGCTTGACCGTCTGCTTTTACATGTTTAAGATGTGCAAATTGCTTACGAGAAGCAATGCTTATGTATTTAAAAAAAAAATCTTTTATAATGTCAAGGATCCATTTCTAGGATCTCCACATGAAAACTTTATGACGTGTAGTATTATCCCTCACTGATTACTTAGTTAACCACTTGGGTCCCAGCCACTGTTTTAAAAGCGTAGACCGGTCTCAGCGGCTCCTACGAACCTTTGTCAGTACTAGCAATAGAACCACTGGCTTTTCTGAGAGAGCTCAGGGCCAGTGCTAAGCCCAGGAGCTGAAAGATCGGTCCCTCAGCTTCTGATGCTTCCACAGCTTGCTAAAGAGTGCACTGTGGAAGTAAATGTAAACACTACTGTACACTTCTGTTTTTACATCGGGAGTGTAGTGACATCACGGCACTTCCTGCCAGTATGGAAGCTTCAATACCTGAAGTCATCATATGCTTACTGTGTCCCAAGTTATGAATGAACAGGAAGTGCTCTATATCACTTCCTGTTCATTCATGATTGTGGACATAGTAACTCATGTTTAGACACCTAAATATTTCCCCAAAGCCCCTGACAGTAAAGTAAAAAAATTAAAATAATTTAAACTTTTTTTTAAAGGTTAGGAAAAGTTATTTTTGGTTTCAGCCTGAGAAATGTATTTTCAGTTTTACAAATTTAATTTTGGTGCATCCCTAATTATAGTATATTCTAAAAATGAAAATAATCCCAGGCCACAACAATGACATGGAACGATCTGGTTTACATTTGTGTTCACTGCGCAAGCATCAAATGTTAACATAAGTGAATGCAATGACATTTGAATCTTTTACGAAAGCAAACGTGAAAAAGGAGCCTTTGTGCTAATTCATGAATTTAAACTCGTCAACCCAACTTAAACTGATCCTATTGTTACACTAGGATCAGTGTTACAAACTAGTCGTCAATCACTGGAGCCTTTTTTTTTTTTATCCGATTAACCGATCGAACTTAATAATCGGCCAACTAATCGATTATGAAAATAATCGTTAGCTGCAGCCCTACACACGTTCACTTTTAGCTTTATCGTTCTGCTATGTTACTTTAAAAATCTCAGACTTTGTTGATTATATTTTGGGGTAAATATGCGGGCTTGAGCAAATTATGCAAACATTACGTTGGAAAACATTACATGAAAAAGCAGTTTACTATTGCCAGTAAAAACCAGGAAATCCAAACTTGCTTTTAAATTAAAACGCTATCTGTCCCAAAAAAGATGTACAGTACATCAGGGTAGACTAAAAACTAAAACATAATAACTTGGAGAACTGAGATATTGACAAAATTAAAAAAAAACTTCTCTTGGCACATAAGGGAATTTAGGATGAAAAAAGCCAGTGGTTAAAAAAAAAGGGTGTTACTGACATTGTGTCTGATTTATAAAACTTTTGTTCAGCCACATGATGAGCGAATGCCGTTCGCACGGCATTCCCGCCATTAGATGGGGCCGAGGAGCATAGGAACAGATTTAGCCCAATGTATGACTGTGCCAAAGTTTTATAAAGCAACCCCTATCATTAGTGTAATTTTAGATCATATTGCCTTTTGCTCAGGTTCTTTACAGGTCACCAAAGCTTGTGACGAATCTAATTATTTGAATGATGCCATACCTATTGCATTATTTTTTGCTGAGCTGGCAGATACTTTCTCATATTAATAGTGTGACTTTTTGTTCCAGGTTCCTTTTATTGCATTCTACAGAAAAGAATACGTGGAACCAGAGCTCAATATTAATGATTTGTGGCGTGTCTGGCAATGGGATGAGAAGGTACATTTTTATACCTTGATAATCAGATTTGTTTTAAGGTGCCCACACACCTTGCGATAATCGTATGATTATCTCAAGGTGTGTTGAAGGCGTGCGACCGTTTCTACTGTACTGTACGGTTTCTACTGTACGGTCGATAATCAGATTTGTTTTAAGGTGCCCACACACCTTGCGATAATCGTATGATTATCGCAAGGTGTGTTGAAGGCGTGCGACCGTTTCTACTGTACGGTCGCACGAATTTTATCTTAGGAACATGTTCGAAAACCCGCCGAGAATCGTACGATTGTCGGCGGGTGTGTGGTATGTTCGCAAGATAAATGCCGCACGGGCCGGTGTGCGCAAGCGCACACTGCCCGTTCAGCATTGCGGTCATCGGAAGCCCGCCCCTCAGCGGGGCGGGCTTGCGATTATCGCAAGTACGATCTGCCTGTCCAAGATAGGCAGATCGTACGTTTTTTTAAATTACCTTAAAACCCTCGCAAGACAAAAGTCTTGCGAGGGTTGTAAGGTCTGTGGCCAGCTTTATATAGCTTGCTGATCGTATTCAGAGCTGTACTTGGGTTTTGACTGATTCCTCTAATGCTGCTAGACTGTTTAAAGACGCTCTCATCACCAACCGTTCCTTTAATTCGAAAAACCTACATCTGTGTGAATAAGGCCGTCCCTTATTCCCAAAACCCAAGCTTCAGCAGTTCTGTAAAGTGGAAGATGAGTTCCGACACTTTATGGTGTACCAGATCACTTAACAGTTGTTTTATAGCTAATGTAATTTCAGTTTTACTCCTGATGCTTATTGCGGGCGGGTCTGGCAGAGGTGGGGAGGAGGTGCGAAGCACAGCTGTGAACAGGGACAACTGATCGGAAGCCGATTAATCGATTATTGAAAAAGTTGACAACTTTTTCAATAATCGATTATAATCGATTATGCCGATTAGTTGTTGCAGCCCTAATTTAAAAGCTTTAATTATAGTGATTACAGGGTGATCCAGCATGTTAACGTGCCACTCAAACAATTATTTCTGCTGCAAATCTGTTCAGTTTCAAACACAGTGACACGGTTACATTTCAAACTCAGTGACAACTTGTACAGCTAACAATTTTTTTTTTTTCTTTAGTGGACCCAACTTCGATTGAGAAAGCAGAATCTGATGCGCCTGTTTGAGAAGATGCAGGCCTATCAGTATGAGCAGATTGCTGCAGATCCGGATAAGCCACTTTCTGATGAGATAAGACCTCTGGATATGGCAGACATGGACAGGTAACTGGTAGATGCTAATTTTATTTACGGAACTTTCCTTTTCTTTATTTGCCTTACAGCATGCCATCTCCTGCACATAACATCGAGCTTCTGGTGGGGAGTGAGATGCGACTCAAGTATTGTATTTCTCCAGTCGCATCACCCAGCCCTCCCTCCTCACCACTTGGTCTGGCATTTTTTTCCCCAAAAACACAAGGCATTCTGGGATTGGAGGAGAAATGTTGCATCCCTGCCCCCTCCTCTTCTCTTCCAATTAGAGGATGCATTGTATTCTTTGATGATGATGATGCCCGGCATTTTGTGAATGGCCAAGGGGGCTGCTGATGCGGCTGGAGCATTTCACTTGTCGCATCTCGCTCTCCCTTGGAAGCTCGGTGTTATGTGCAAGAGACAGCATGCTGCAAGCTAATTTTTTTTTATACTTTGCATCGACTCTGGAGTTTGGTTTTCAATGTGAACTGCTGCTGCTCCCTCATAGCACAAAGGTGGAGGTTCAGAGACTTGCTTGTAGTCTGTTAGTGTGGAATAGTTTTATTCAGTTCCTATTAAAAATGTAAAGCATAGTTGTGATTTTAGGTAAGACCTCATGGGCAGGGCCTTCCTTACCATCTTGTCTTGAATGGTATTGTCCTTATATTGTAAAGCGCTGCGCAAACTGTTGGTGCTATATAAATCCTGTATAATAATAATGTTACTTATTTGTGTAGGCTGAAAGATGTCCGGTCAATGGATGAATTAAAGGATGTGTATAACCATTTCTTATTGTACTATGGGAGAGACATTCCGAAAATGCAAAATGCAGCCAAGTCCAGCCAGAAGAAGTTGAAACGCATCCCTGAAGAAGGCGAGGAGGAAGGTCTGTATATGATAAGAATCCAAGGGCCACTGTACCATTACGTCTATTTCATAGTACAGGTACAACAGTACAGAACAATAAAGATTTAAACACACTTAAAGTGTCATTAAACCCTCAGATTTTTTAACATAAAACAATACTGTAATGTGCGCCTTAGGCCCCGTTCACATTGTGCGATTCGCAAATCGCGCGTTTGTCACGCGATTTGCATTTTGCGCGATATCGCGCAAATGCTTGCATTGAGCAAGCGAGAATCGCGGCAAAATCCGCTCCAAAAAGTGTCCTGCTGTAGCGACCCGCGACAGCAGGACCCTTTGCCCCATTGAGATGCATTGAAGAGCGATATCGCGCGGTAAGTAGCTGCGATATCGCGGGAATTACCGCGCGATAAATCGCTCCATGTGAACGGGGCCTTACTGTAATCCATGGTTGTTTCCCTTCTCTTTGCTGCTCTTCCTTTTAAATCTGTATCTGTTCTCATGCTGGGCAGTACTTCTGTTTTGCAGCAGACTGCCTTGTCTCAGGAATGGATACACGGTGTCTGTGTATAGGTTTGTAACCTGAGCCAGCACTACAGGAAGAGGCACTCGGCTGCAAAGGGAAGTTCTCCCCAAGCATGAGAAGACATGAGGATTTAAAAGGAAAAGCAGCAAAGAGAAGGGAAACAACCATGGATTACAGTAAGGCGCACATTACAGTATTGTTTTATGTTAAAAAATGTGAGGGTTTAATGTCACTTTAAGGAACAAAAACGTGGTTTAACAATATTGTAATCTGGAAGATACTATACACAGTGCAAATTTTGGCCAGTTCTTGATGAACTAGCACCTTTCATTGTCAACAACTTTCCGCTGATTGTCAGCATCGGCATCTAAACATCAGCACCTTTCTGTTCAGCATCCCTCAATCAGCTGATCGAAGGAGCTCGCTGGAAAATACTTGGCCAAATGGAGCTGACAGCTTATCAGCTGCAAGCTCCGTTCAGGTATTCTGACAGTAGCTGGTGGCCACATTCAGAATACAATGCAAACAGCAGTGGATTCCTTCACCCTCACTTACAAGGAATCTGTTATGTTTTCTTTGTTCAGCCTGCAGGGTGAACAAAGAAAATGTTACCGTGTATACCCAGCTTCAGTTTCAGATAATAGAATCAGTAAGAAGTGCACTTCATTGTTGAAAATGGAACAGAAGTGTCCAATGCATATTTTCAGGCTAGCCAGCAACAAAAACAAACTAATCTGTTTAACTACTCAAATTATAAACGGAGGTTTTAGTTACATTTGCAAATATGTGGGGAAGCCACATAGCCACCTTTAAAAGTGGGGCTAGGCATCAGAAGCCCAGACATTAACCTTAACAAGGCAGCTGAAGACTTCCATTGTGTTTCCGCTCCACGTGCAAAAAAAGCAAATATGATCTAGGGCAAATATAGATTATTTTCTTTATTAATTGTCCTAGCCTTTGACTCTCCATTGTAACTGTTAAATATTTTCATTTGTTTTTTAATTGCTTTAAATGATTTCCAGGGGCTGAGCCTGTAGAACAAGAGGAGGAGCAGAAGGGACCAGAGTTAAAGCAGGCTTCCCGTAGAGACATGTATTCTATCTGTCAAGGAGCTGGTCTTGGTAAGTATCCTCATTTAATATAAAGCATATCACAACCTTTTTATGCCTTTAATGTTGTATTTATTGTTTTAATGCACTGACCTTGAAGGCACCTAGTCTTTCCAATCATGTGAAAAACAAATTCCTGTACACTTATTTCATCCAATTGAATACACATTTACGACATGACTGGATATAAGAAGTCAATATTCACACAACCTATTGTGTGAAGATCCTGGAAAAAAGATTTAGTAAATTCCCACAGGTGTAAGCCATTTAGGTTACCACTGTATTTTTAGGTTATGGTAAAAACCCTGAGCAACAAGATGAAATCTGTGCAGTCCTAGTTGACTTTCAGACTCCACACACACAGAACTTTAATAAGAATTTAACCCAGGATTATATGTGCAAAGCCTCAGTGCTAATTAATAGGCTACCATGCTGTCGCTTGTGTAATAAGAAACCTATCTTGTTCTAGCCACTATCGAGGCTTTTAGCCTTGCTTTAAAGGAGAACTATGGGGTAAGTGTTTTTCCCTATAGTTCTCCTAAGGGTCACGGGAGGACATATACTAGCGTCCTCCCGTGACCCAAAGCTCAGTATATCACGAGCTCCAGCTTGCGGTATACTGAGACCGCCGCAGCCGGGACGGATCGTGACATTACTGTCGAGATCCACCCAGCTGCGTGAGTGGCAGCTGGCTCTGCCTATATAGAGGCAGAGCCAGCTGTACCTGCACCTCCCCCGTCCGTTCCTCCACTCAGCGCTGGAGGATCGGGGAGGGGAGAGGGGGGATTCCTACAGGGAGCTGTGAGTGACGTTCACAGCTCTCTGCAGGGAGATGATCGAGAAGTGAGCGAGCGACGGTATGTGTTCGCTCACCTCCCGATCTATTGAGCCTACCTGTGACAGTTTCATTGTCACACGTCGGCTCGAACTATGAGGTTGAGTGAAAATCACCCGCCTCATAGGTCTCCTTTTAACAGATACTTGTGTATCAAATATCCGCATCCCTGGTTTTAGGATGCCATTTACCAAAGTCCAGATTCTCATAATTAATGGAGTCCAATTTGTCTTATGAAATCTCACAGATGGCTTGGCAAAGAAGTTTGGTCTGACACCAGAGCAGTTTGGAGAAAACTTGCGAGACAGTTACCAGAGGCATGAGACTGAGCAATTTCCAGCTGAGCCTTTAGAGCTTGCCAAAGATTATGTGTGCAGGTTAGTTCAAGCTTTTGTTTTACAAGTGATTAAACATCTGTTTATTGCGTGTTCCTCATGGTCAAAGCACAATGACATCAGATCAGAAATTCACAGTTGCTTATTAGGTTTCCTATTGTTGTCACTATACCAATACCACACATAAAACCGATTGTAAGAATTTGGAAGGGAAACAATATTTAAAACCGTCTAGGCATAGACATTTGGCAGAACTCCAGTATAAATGAAGTTTGTTTATCCATGTCTACGTGAAACGTACTCTTTTCATATTATACCTTTTTGTTATAGTCAATTCACAACGCCTGAGGCAGTTCTCGAAGGAGCCCGTTATATGGTGGCACTGCAGATTGCTAGAGAGCCGCTGGTTAGACAAGTCCTGAGACAGACCTTCCAGGAACGGGGCAAAATCAACATCGTGCCAACCAAGAAAGGCAGAAAGGCAAGTGTTTGCTTTTTGACCACGTTGCTTGCAAAGAAGATGTTGGCTTTCTTTATGTTCACTAGGGTACACAGCATAGCTTTGGTTAATGTTCATTCTGTTTTTTATATGTGCAGGAAGTAGATGAAGCCCATTATACGTATGCTTTCAAATATCTGAAAAATAAACTTGTGAAGGAGCTTCGGGATGATCAGTTTCTCAAGATGTGCATTGCTGAAGAGGAGGGTTTGATTACCATTGAGATCAGCATTGATATGAAGGATGTGGAGGGGTAAGTGTGGAATATTGTTTGCTGTAGTGACTGATTCTGTTGCTTCATTGAAGCCAAATGTTTTTCCTGGCACACAACTTGGTTGTAGGAGCTTGGGCAATAGTCATTTTCTTTTCTTATTTTTTGCATGTACAACCTTTGATGTTTAGGACAGCAGAATGTACAGCAAGGTTTTTCAAACCACTTGCAAAGCTGTCAGTGAGCTTCCAGAAACGTTTTGAAGGATTCTAACGCAATCTTCAGTTCCAGTTTGAAGTAATGAAACACATCTAAATGGGAATGCTGGCTATTGCTTAAAAAGACTTGCTGGCATCCTTCAGCACTACATGAAGCACTGAATGCTGAAGCCTGCAAGCAACTTATTTAAAGGGAAAAGCTACACTCATTCAATCTGTGTATAATCAAACTGGAGCTAAATGTTGTTATAAGCTTCAGCTGAGCTCCCCAAAGCTTGCTGAACACTTTATAAAAAGCTTTCTGTACACACTGCACTTAAGGTGCCCATACACTGCACGATTCTCGTACGAGAATCGCGTGAAATCAAGGGGGCGGGCTTGCGATGATCGCAAGCACGATCTGCCTGTCCAAGATGGGCAGATCGTACGTTTTTTAAAGTACTTTACAACCATTGCAAGACTAAGGTCTTGCGATGGTTGTACAGTGTATGGCCACCTTTATACCTGCTTGAGAACATGTGGTTGATTTACTAAAGACTGTTCACTTTGCAAGGCAATTTGCACTTGGCTGGGGAAATTTGCCCTTAGTGTAGTGAATGGCGGGAAGCCCTGCTGACTTCCGTCACCCAATCATGTTCAAGAACAATTTTTATATTTTTTTGTTTATCTTGCATATGATTGGGTATTCTTTACAAAGTGAAGTTTCACGAAGCTAAGGGAAACTTCCATTGCGAAGTGAACAGCCTAATTGCCTTTATTAAATCAACCCGCATGTGTGCAAAGCCATCTAGGCATAAGATACTGAAGTTTGCTCTTCTGTAGATGGCTTTGATTTGCAGCGGCTCCTCCCAACACAAATGTGTGTGTGTGTGGGGAAGAACATTTGCCATGGTTTCTTTTTTTAAATATGAATGTGTAATTGGAAATGAAATACAGTACATAGATAACCTAATAGCCCCTTGATGTAGTAAACACACATTTTGGATGGATTTTACCACTATAATGAATATTGTATCGGGGCTTGACCAGTTGCAGTCTTTTTTTTTTGTTAGAATAAAAATGTAATTTTAAATAAAAAGCAACCTTTCTATGGTAGTGTTAGCTCATCCCTTTCCTTTGTCCTTTTTTACTTTTGCAAGACAAGTTCATCTGTATGTAAACATGAGGAACAATGTAATCAAGGCATTTGAAAGAAGAAAATATATATACAGATTATACAGATAGAATGTAATTTAATATTTGTTGCTGCAAGTAAATTATTTTTATTTTCTTCCGTATGCCACAGCTTTGGAAATGAACAGACCTATTTTGAGGAGATCAAGCAATTCTACTACAGAGATGAGTTCAGCCACCAAGTGCAGGAGTGGAACAGGCAGCGCACACTGGCTATTGAAAGGTCCCTAAAGCAGTTCCTCTACCTTCAAATGGGCAAAGAGTTGAAAAGTAAGCTTCTCCTTGAGGCCAAAGAATATGTTATTAAGGTGAGTAAGGCCAACTGTAATACATTTTCTAGTATTAGATTGACCTAGAAATGAAAATACCTAATCATGGTTTCTAAATATTATCTTTGACAGGCATATGATTGTTCTCTTTGTGTAATATTTAGTTTTCATTATATTAGGCATGCAGCCGTAAAATGTACAACTGGTTGAAGGTGGCCCCATACCGGCCAGATCAACAAGTGGAGGAAGATGATGATTTTATGGAGGATAACCAAGCCAAAGGAATCCGTGTACTGGGCATAGCTTATTCTTCAGCAAGGTACTGTATGTTTGTTTGTTATGGAACTGTTCTTTGCATTCTTTCTCTCCTTCGTATTTTATTTTGGTCCGGTTCACCGTTGCCTTACTCTTTTATGTATGTTTTCCAGAGACAATCCTGTTTTTTGCTCTTTAATTAATGGGGAAGGTGAGGTCACTGACTTCCTGCGTTTGCCATACTTTACGAACAGAAAGAATGCTTGGAGGGAGGAGGAGAGAGAGCGTAAGGTATTGTGGACCCTATTAGGAATTCATTATGCACAAACATTTGCAGACTTTTTCTACTAATGATGGTATCTCTTACATCTGGCAGGTACAGGACATGGAGAATCTAAAAAAATTTTTGATCAGCAAGAAACCTCATGTTGTTGCCATTGCCAGTGAGAATCGGTAAGATTGCCTTTTATTTAAATTTACTCTTTGACTGCGAATTTCTCTCTTTTTAATAGGGGAGCCAGCAGATCACAGTGTTTAATCTCCTATGGCGATACTACTACAAAGCAAAATGCAAAAAGGTTGCCCCTTCTGCTGTGGGCTATACCACTATGCTCAGGAGGTGGGACCTTCTCTTAAGATTCATGAATTCCAGAGCTCAGCTTGGGACTGTTCTTTCTGGACTACAGTATTTTTCTCTCTGGCTCAACCCAGTGTCACACCAGAGCCCAAATCTAGAGATTTACTGTGTGAATACATGGGGGAACTGGGGCTCCACGGTCTGCTGTGAACACCTTCCTTCCCATGACTGGGTCTCCTAACATTTTGAATGACGTTTCTTTACTTGGTCTTGATTTGCAACTGTATCCCTTTTTGTATTCTGATTTACAAAAGTTTGATGTCTTGGTTCTCACATTGGTTTAACTTTGATAGCTGAGATTAAGACTTCTGTTGAATTTGTTGTTTCTTTTCTCCAGAGATGCACAAATGATGATTGACGATATTAAACGCATTGTTCATGAGCTAGAGCAAGCACAACAGATGTCTTCTATTGGGGTGGAGATGATTGATAATGAGCTGGCTGTTTTGTATATGAACAGTAAAAAATCAGAGGTAAGTATGAAACCTGAGACCTTGGCAAAACCATTTTGATTGCTTTTAGCTACATCATTTCAAGTAGATAATTAGTAGCTATGTTTGGCTGCTACATTTTATAGCATGGTTTATTTATTTATTTTTGATTACAGACATAAGATTAGGTTTTTAAGTTCAATGCTCAGGTTTTTTTTTTCACTGCCTTATCTCGCAGAGTGATTTCCGGGACTATCCCCCAGTTTTACGCCAGGCAGTTTCTATTGCTCGCCGTATCCAGGACCCCCTGATTGAATTTTCCCAGGTTTGCAGCACTGATGACGACATCCTATGTCTTAAACTCCACCCATTGCAGGTAATGTATACCTCTACTGCCAGCCTGTTTTTTTTGCCTTTTGAATGTAATAGCTTAGCTTATCTTTTTATTTTTGTTTCTTTCCACCCAGGATCAAGTAGTAAAAGAGGAACTGTTAAATGCCCTGTATTTTGAATTCATCAATAGAGTAAATGAGGTGGGAGTGGATGTTAACAGAGCTATTGCTCATCCATACACACAGTCCCTGATCCAGTATGTGTGTGGCCTTGGACCACGTAAAGGCGCTCATTTGTTGAAGGCAAGTACAATCCTTCATGACTGTTTAGAAAAAGTTGAATTTATTAATGGTTTCAAGATGTTGAGAGAAATCGCATTCAATAGCAAATGCAGTACTCTGAAAAATTGCATTTATTTTGCTTTGTTTAATGTCCTTATGGCTTCATTTTTTTTCTATTGTTATAGATTCTCAAGCAAAACAATACACGTCTAGAAAATCGTACTCAGCTGGTTACAATGTGTCATATGGGTCCCAAAGTTTTTATCAACTGTGCTGGTTTCATCAAAATTGACACAAACTCTCTTGGTGATAGGTTTGTACTTTTATTTTTTTGGCAGTAAAGCGGTTTAAAGTATATATAAACTGTAAATGAATGAGTCGTCGTCTTCTTAGTCAGTGTGTGCAATGCTGCACAAAGAAATTAAACAGCATAATGAGAACAAGTTCTTGCAGTTAGATGCAGAATGGGTAAAAGCTAAACCCTGTTTAATCGTTGTTTTTTATTCTATTATTCCAAATCTGTTCTTTGAGCATGGCAGCCATATTTTTATTATTGCAATTTCCTCAATATTAAAAGGTTTAGTGTACCTACAACATCTGTCTTTAGGAAGTCCAGTGTTATTTTCCAACTTATCCTGACCTTCAAGCCATTAGTCTTTTAATTCCAGTTGAGCCAGTGATGTTTTTGCAATTTAGACTGTTCTGGTAGCCTTTATCTATTCCTGATCTAGAGTAGTAGTCTTGTCTTGCTATCAAACAGGAATGTCATCTTTTGCAAGCACAATTCCTTATTTGGGACTGAGATAATATATAGGATTGGTACATTTCCTGTAACGTTCTAATATTGTAGCATTTTCTTCATATAGTACGGATTCCTATATTGAAGTATTGGATGGCTCACGAGTGCACCCGGAAACCTATGAGTGGGCACGCAAAATGGCGGTTGATGCTTTAGAGTACGATGAGTCTGCTGAAGATGCCAATCCTGCAGGAGCCCTGGAAGAGATTTTAGAAAATCCAGAGAGGCTGAAGGACCTGGACTTGGATGCTTTTGCTGAAGAACTTGAGAGACAGGTACATTTTCTCCACTCTATTTTCCTTACTTTTTTCTTCTCTCTGTAATATAAAGCATATGTAAACCCTAACGACAAACTTCTCTTCTCCCCTTTAGGGCTATGGTGATAAACATATCACATTGTATGATATTCGAGCTGAGCTAAGCTGCAGGTACAAAGATCTTCGAACAACTTACAGGTCAGCTAACCCTGAAGAGGTCTTTAACATGCTGACTAGAGAAACACCAGAGACGTTTTATATAGGTGATTAGCTTTTTTCCTGTTTACGTGGCACATTTGGAAAGATTTCATTTTGGAAATTGATTTTCTTTCTTTTATTGTCTTGTTTGTTAAAATGTAATTGGCCAACTGACATGCTTTCTTCTCCTGAGCCATATTACGAATCCTTTTTTGTTTTGTTTTTCAGGTAAATTGATCACTTGCTGCGTTACTGGTATTGCGCATAGACGACCCCTAGGAGAAAGTTACGACCAAGCTATAAGGAATGATGAGACGGGGCTTTGGCAGTGTCCATTTTGCCAACAAGATAACTTCCCAGAGCTTAGTGAGGTATACGGTCTAGAAAAATAAAGGTAATGTGTTTTGGTCATATTTTATGTAATAATCAGGTGATCAATTTTTTTTGTAGGTGTGGAATCATTTTGACAGCGGCTCTTGCCCTGGTCAGGCTGTCGGTGTTAAAGCCAGGCTAGACAATGGTGTGAGTGGCTTCATTCCAACCAAGTTTATTAGTGATAAAGTAGTGAAACGGCCTGAAGAAAGAGTAAAGGTATGTGACAGTATTGTAGAGAGACTGGTGTTGTGATGGCCATTATGGGTTGAGTTAAAGGACAAGTCTGATTTTGGTTACACCTTTCTACTGTAGGTGGGCATGACTGTCCATTGTCGGATAATGAAAGTAAACATTGAAAAATTTAGTGTGGACATGACATGCAGAACCTCAGACTTGATGGACAAAAACAATGAGTGGAAGTTGCCAAAGGACACTTACTATGACTTTGATACAGAGGCTGAACATCTCAAACAAGATGAAGAGCTGAAGAAGAAACAGCAGCGTACAAGTGAGTAAGCTTCTGGCTGCTGTCCCACTGGAATAGAGTTGGTGGACATGAAGCCATAGTTGAGGATTGTGAATTTGATTGGTGGTAGTTGTTTGTGTGTTTTTATTAGGTGTTATTTCCATGTGTGCTTATGTCTCCTATTATTCTGTGATGTAGCAATATTATAGTTTACATACCCTGCCTGTAGAAGTTTGGACACTAAGAAAGGGGCACTGCATTTCATGCCCATTGGAACTGTTGTGCCTAATTAGTTTGACATTCTTTCTATAGAGCTTCTCTGATCTAGCTTAGTTTTTCAAAACAATTTTCCATGTTTGAATTTTTTAGTATCTGGATAGCTTTCCTGGCAAGTATGCAGGTTTGAACATATTTTAACGATAAGTACACTTTAAAACTAAGTGCACTAATCCTTTTTGCCCTTCCCTCCCCTCTTGACCTAACAGAGGGGCAGCCACTTCAGAGGGGTGCACACATAACAACAGAAAATGATATCCCATGCAGGTACCATCCAGTCCACAGCGTCAAGGTCTCTCGGCTCTATTTCTTATTACACTCACACACATACATGCACTCCGCTTTCAACTCTGCTTTATCTTCTGTTTATTTTCATTTTTTGGGTGAGCATCTTTCAGTGCACTGATTATCCTAATGACTCTATTATGTGGAGTACGTAGAGATAGGGAAATATTTTTCAAATGGTGGTGTCATGTGCCAGCCCCGGAAATAACCCATTCATGTTAGCAGAGGATCATTGTAAATGTATTGTTGCAGGCACTCTATATGTACATGTACTATATACTACATATAGAGTGCACTGAACAATAGATTTACAATTATCCTCTGCTAATATGAATGGGTTAAATGATCCGTAGTACATGATATGTAGCCCTGTACCCCCTTTTCCACTTACAGAGCTAGGTTATTTTTCTTTTAAATAAATATTAATGTAATTTTATTGGTATCTATCTACCAGTAGCTGCCTCATTTCCCACCCTCGGCTTATATTCGGGTCAATACTTTTTCCCAGTTTTTTTGGGTAAAATTAGGTACCTCGGCTTATATTCGGGACGGCTTATACTCGAGTATATACGGTACTAATCTGAAATTCTTGTGCATTTCAGCTTACATAAAACGTGTCATTGCACATCCTTCTTTCCACAATATTAACTTCAAGCAAGCTGAAAAGATGATGGAGACAATGGACCAGGGAGATGTGATTATTCGACCAAGCAGTAAAGGGGAGAATCATCTAACAGTCACATGGAAGGTCAGCGAAGGTATTTATCAACACGTGGATGTACGAGAAGAGGGGAAGGAGAACGCCTTCAGTCTGGGATCAACGCTCTGGATTAACACTGAGGTATGGGGAAAAGAGCACTGCAAAACCCATAAAGTTACATTTAAGTTGGCTTTACTTTTATTGATAACAAGGTTAGACTGTTTAGTTAGAGAGATACTGCTTGGAGATGGAACGTTCAGCTGAGCTCTGTTTTGTTCTCTCAGTAGTGGTCTGTGCCGTTTTATTTGGCAAACTGACATGCTTGCAGAAACATATGTGCTAGAACAATGACACTGTTCAACCTACTGCTGTCAGAGTTGTTAAATGTGCTTTTGAATGAATGCCATCGCAAAGCATACGTAGTTTTAGAATTCCTCCTAAATGGTATAGAAAAGGTTATGTATACGCTCACGGTCTTTTCTGTTTGTTTAACCAATTTCTTTTCTTGTAGGAGTTTGAGGACTTAGATGAAATTATTGCTCGATTCGTGCAGCCCATGGCATCTTTTGCAAGAGATCTTATAAACCACAAATATTACCAAGACTGCAATTGTGGTGATAAAAAGGTTAGTGTGTCTGTGCATTTGAATTTAGTAGGGCTGTGTAAATTAACGATTAATTTCTCGATTAATCGTTCATCTTTTTGATCCATTACAAATTTTTTGATCCATTACAAATTTTTTTTAACTTTCTGCACGATCGCCAGCCAAGGCATTGGCCTATACACATACAGCACAGCAATGAAGTAATAAAATGAACTAGGATCCCACTAATCCAGCACGTCATTATTCTCAGTTGCCCCACTCAAGCGGCGGCCATATTGAGTGGGGCACGTGAGATTAATAACGTGCTGGATTAGTGTGATCCTAGTTCATTTTATTACTTCATTGCTGTGCTGTATGTGTATAGGCCAATGTAGTTGGGTCTGTATGTGCGTTATAATTAATTGAAAATTAATCGATTTAAAAAGAATTTCGATTAATCGAACACGAAAATTTTAATCGGTAATAGCCCTAGAATTTAGGTCTTAACATTGCACGCCTAATTGTGTAGTAGGGACAGATTACAGTTACACTCCTAATCTTACCGAGATTTTACAATAGACTAGAACATTTATGAATAGTCTCATATCATTGTATACAAATGTGGTTTGTTTCAGAGGGAGATATTTAAAGTGTTTCTAAATCCACAAACCTTTTTTTTTTTATATTTTGTTATTGTTGAGGGGGCCAGATCCCCCTGTTTTTTTTTTTTTTGTTTTTTTTTTTTACTGCTGCTTGTATCATCATTGTAGATATTCACCCTTTCTATTTTCCCTGGTGACCACTGTCACTAGGGCTAAAAGTGATGGACAATCCAAAAGTTTAAGTTTTCATCAGAACATGAAGAGAGGGAAAATCTTCCAAAAGGGACATTTAGTTTAAGCGGCAAGAGTGGATTTACCTCACCATGGAGAGATTACCTCTCACTTCCTGTTGTGTCTACAGGACAGGAAATGGTGGGAAATATATCGGATGGGATATTACGGGTTTTAAGCATTACCCAAATTAATCGAACAAGAAACCTTTGCCTTTTGGATACACTTTATCTGTAGGTTAATTTTGAAAGTATAATTCATAAATGAAACCAAAAGGATCTACGTTTTAAAGTATTGAAAATAAACGTTTGTGTTTAGGGCTGCAACCAACTAATCGATTAATTGATGATAATCGATAATGAGAATAGTTGTCAACTCCACACTGGAAGGAGAGCACAGCAAGCAGTGGGTTGGTGCAATAGCCAGCCTGCTATTGGCTATTACAATTTGAAATGGCCAATAGCAGGCTACATTTTCCCTCCAAAAAATCTAGCACTTAAAGGCCATCTAAACCCTCAACTGTAATACACTGCAGCTTTCCAATTCTTGAATGTTGTGGCTGTATTAGTTTTGTTTTCATGTTTTTCCCCCTGGTAATCCTGAGTTTTACACATAAACCTAGGGTGGCTATGTCTGTGAAGGTTCTCATTCATCCAGGTCATGGTATATCTGTAAAACATAAGTCAAGGCAACTGGACTTGCTTTATTTTTTTTTTGAAGACATTTCATTGGTCATCCAACCAGCTTTCTCAATAGGGTGCCTATGCTAACCCACCACACTGTATCTATGAAGGGAGCCATGGTTGTCGCACAGCCTGGACTTCAAACATTTGTACTTCTTTTGGCCTCCGCTACAATGAGGTGGGGATTAGTAATTTAAAGGCGGACGATAGGATTGTTTGTAAGTCTTTTAGAAGAAACATCGTTTGGTGGTCCGATCATGCGTACATGTCTGACTGCCATTTATTGTGTCTTTAGTCAGCTTTACTGTACTCTGGAATATAACCACGCGAGGGTTCCGTACGCACCTGTATGTTTTAAAGTCCACTAACACAAGTGCAGAGGTTTATCGCAATGTAACATGCATTGGGCAAAAAAAAAGTGAATGTTAATTTTTTACCCTATGATGCGTGTTATAATGACATTTGATAGGGTTACATGTGTTATGTAAACTCATGATGTGTGCCAAAAATGAACTAAAACGCAGGTGCTAAAAATTATAAGTCATATACAGTATAAATGTATGCAAGAGGAAAACCTGTGTGGTTTGGGGGTTTATTTTTGTTTGTTTTGTATACTTGTGCTTCATTTAAAAAATAAAACAATCCCTCAAGCATAGTCTGTTGCTGGCTAGAATTGGTTGTCTTGTCTTCTAGTCTGGTATATCAATGCTCATTTATCTGTTCCTATTTTCTTTGTCCATACCCAGAAATTAGAGGAATTATTGATAAAAACAAAGAAGGAAAAGCCTACATTCATTCCATACTTCATCTCTGCCAATAAAGAGCTCCCAGGCAAATTTTTGCTAGGATATCAGCCCCGAGCTAAGCCAAGGTGAGTACTATGGCTGCTGATGCCAGCCTAAGAGGCCCCTTCTTTAATTGATTATAAACCTAATCCTTTCATCCAATGTGTTCTATTCTAGGGTTGAGTACGTCACTGTAACACCAGAAGGTTTCAGATACAGAGGACAGATATTCCCTACAGTCAATGGCCTATTCCGATGGTTTAAAGATCACTACCAAGAACCTGTACCAGGTGACTGATTTGTGGTCTGTTAGTATTGTGATTATTATGATTATGTAGCAGGAATGGAAAATATGTGACTGATTTCTCAAACTGGCTATGATTTTTTTTTAACTTCGTGCTATCCCCACTCTTGCTCCGCAATTACTATAAGTAGACACATTGTGACATGTAACTTCTGTATCTGACAGGTATTACCCCTAGTAGTAGCAGTAGAACTAGAACTCCGGCCTCCATGAGTGCCACCCCTGCCAATATTAATCTTGCAGGTAAGTGACCAACTTTAATTTCTTAATTTAAACTTGTTTCCTTAGCTGTTTAGACTAATTATTTGTTTTTGTTTTCAGATCTGACTCGTGCTGTGAATGCTCTTCCACAAAACATGACCTCCCAGATGTTCAATGCTATTGCTGCTGTTACTGGACACGGGCAAAATCCCAATGCGACACCAGCCCAATGGGCATCCAGCCAGTATGGTTATGGTGGAGGCAGTGGAGGTGGAAGCAGTGCTTACCATGTAAGTATCTAATTTTTCTTTTTTTTTTCTTTCAACCATCCTTTAACCTCTTGCCGTACACCCGTAGTAAAAAAACGGACGAACGGCACTGCAGCATTTGCTGGTTGCCGTCGCTAGACGGCATTTTTTTTTCTGCTCGCGCGCGCCCCCTAGCGGGCACGCATGGGCAGAAAAGACCTGACCATTGCACACACCCGTTACCGGGTGTTTCACATATAGGCGATCAGCGGCTCCATAGCCAGCTGATCGTCTATATGTGCTCGTTCGCGTTTCTTCCCCCCCTGACCCCTCACCTTGAATCCCAGGGGGCGTCAGGAGGAGGAGGACGGGAGATCAGCTCCTTGCTGATCTCCGTCCGGGCTGTGAATGCAGAAGTGATGTGTATTACATCACTTCCGCATTCACCTGTCAGTCATCTGGCTGCTATAGCCAGAGAAAAGAAGCTGATGAAGCAC
>NW_017306449.1:387339-399771 GCF_000935625.1 Nanorana parkeri | reverse complement strand
AATTTTGGGTATTATCGTTTTTTGAGGTTTCGCGCGCGCACGCAATTTTAAGGCTTGACATGTTTGGTGTCTTTTTACCCGACGTGACCCCGTCTTTTATATTTTACCAAAAAATTGGGTAATAATAAATGTTTTATCATTTAATATAGGGGAAACTGTTTTTTTTGTTTTTTTTAAATTTCGGTAATTTTTCCTTTTAATATAGTAAAAAAATAAAACCCCCAGTGGTGAATAAATACCACCAAAAGAAAGCTCTATCTGTCCCCAAAAAAGGGTATACAATTCATTTCAGTACAGCGCTGCATGACTGAATAAATGTCAGTCAAAGTACCGCAGCGCTGAATACTGAAAAGTGTCCTGGACAGGAAGGGGGTTTAACACCGCGGATGTCAACTGGTTAATATAGGCTTTAACAGACATTGGCAGCAATGGATGATTCCTGGTCTGCTTTTATTGGGTTATTGAGCAGTTATTGCACTATAATTAAGAACTGTGCTAAACTTTCAAGTGCATTTGCTGCTATACATGTTTGAATAAATCGTCCCCTATGAAGGAAGGCTGTATGATTCTTACAATACATGTACTCTACTCTAATATTTAATTATGTTTCAACTGTTTTCCGGCTGTAGTATAGTAAAATTTTCCTATTTGACATCCTTTCGTTTCTGCAGATGGTGCATTACAGTTTCTATATCTTTACTTCAGCATGCTGACTTTATTTATTTTAATTAAATTTTTTTTTATTCTAGGTTTTTGCAACTCCAGCACAGCAGCCTATGGCTACACCTCTAATGACCCCCAGCTACTCTTATGCTACTCCCAGCCAACCTATTACAACACCACAGTACCATCAACTACCACCAAGTGCTACACCAACCCCGGCACCTACACCACAGTCCTCTCATTCACAGAGTTCGTCATCAAGTTCCCGACACAGACAACAAACCAAGTAAGCTTCTGTGTATTCGTAATCGAATGAATAATTAATTTTTTGTCCTGTACCTTTTTGCATTTTATTTCTCAAAAAATTACATTGGATTTATGAATCATTCATCCAGTGTGACTAGTTGTAATATTTTCTGTCTCACTAAATCAACAGCACTTGAAAGGCTTAAATGTTTGATTTGTGCAGTTTTGTAAGGGCCAATTCACACTATAGTGTTGCATGCCTTACTTTTTTTTTTTCATTGCCTGGCAATGCAACACATGTTGTTGCAGCACTGGGCAGTGATGCAACACATGCCCGCTGGGTTGGGGTGATATTCAGAACCAGTGGCAATACAACACATCAGTGCACCTAGCATGCATTAACATGCGCTGAGTGATAGTATGAGCTAAACGCCTATGGCATTCAATTACATTTTATAATCTCTTATTCACTGGTGGATGCTACACTGAAGGTCATGCCCTGCCTACAGGAAGATTGACATTATGAACACCTTGCTCTCTGGGCTTATACCATGTCTGATTAAAAAGCAGATCAGTTCTAATGCGGTGTAGGAGAAAAAACAAAAACAAGTTTGCACTAATGTCTAAATGTTTTAATGTTTGTTATTTACAAGTCTTAACTCTGTTAAAGTGACACTAAACTCAGGAGTTAAGTCTTGAAAATGCATTCAGGTAACTTAAAGGGGTTCTAAACCCTCCGGTTGTTTTTGCCTATATCTACTGCTAGCATGCAGTAGATATAGGCAAGAAGTGTAAAAAAAAAACAAAAAACGCTTAAAATCATTTAAAACTTGTACCCGCCTGCAGACACCGCTGGATCGGAGAGACGTCACACCGCTGGAGGGACAGATGAAAACATGGGGAAAGAAGAGGAAGATCGGAAAAAGAGACATCATTTAAGGTAAGTGCTGACATTTACATGGGGGGAGGGAAAAAAAATTGCCTTTTTAATGTCACTTTAATTATTAACGTCAATGTATCTTATTTGTGTATCACTCGGCTGTAGATCCTCAAATCATCTCTGAATTAGTGCTGACACTGGCCTTCCTTCTGGAGGAAACACGCTCCTGTGATGGACTACAATCTCACATTTAGTTTACTGATTTGTATAGAGATTGTAGTCCATCACAGGAGCGAGCTTGGAGCGGTGGCTACTTTATAACACACTCACAGGGAACATAGGGAACAAGTAGCCACCCACCAAAAGGAAGGACAGTGTCAGCACCAAGTCAGAGATGATTTGAGGATCTACAGCCAAGTGATACATAAATGAGACACATTTTTGTTAATAGTGAAGGTACATGGATGCACTTTTAAGTCCTTAATTTTAGTGTCACTTTAAAGAACTACCTAGATGTGTAAATATAACCCATTGATGCCTGTGTCTCAGTAAAGAAAACAGCTCTAGGTTTTACTGAAAGGTGCCCTGCTTACCTGAATAACCTGATGCTGTATTAGGGTTAAAAGTGATCAGCTGTTTTCCTGGCTGTTGCATAGTTTACCCCTTCCTGCCCTCCTTGCTGGCTTATGTGCAGTGAGGATGCCCAAGACTTGCTGCAGCCAATAGAAAGGCGAAGAGAGCCCGGAGGTGAAGATTGTACATGGACCTGGAAGGGATTTGGTTTCATCCAATGCCGCACTCACTTTTTATGATAAGCAAGGCTCTTTATATAAACTGATTATGTACAGGCACCAGGAGTAGTTGCTTGGCCAAAGATTTGCTTTAAGACCTGTAGGTGGCATACTGTGTCTTTGCCGGTTCCACCATTAACAGCAAGGGTATGTAAAGATAGAAGACAGGCATGTCCTAACTATTCTGAGTTTGTCACCGATGTTGAACCTTTTCTGCATCTAACAGTAATGTAATAATTTCTGTTATTTTTTTTTTTTGCTGATGCATAAATTTCTCCATCCACTTGCTTGCACTTGTATGTGTGCCTATACCTTGCTAACAGCTGAATGATCTCTTTTTTTTGTTAGGTTTTTTTTTATTTTTTATTAATTGTGATACTGTATTACATTTTTATATATTAACATTCACATATTTGGTCTGTTACTAGGAGCAGTAGCCAGACACCTATTGACTGGGGTAAAATGGCTGAGCAGTGGCTGCATGAAAAGGAGGCAGAGAGGCGAAAACAGAAGCAGCGGTTAACCCCCCGTCCATCACCAAGTCCTATGATTGAGAGTACACCCATGTCTGTCGCAGGAGATGCCACGCCACTACTGGATGAAATGGACCGATGAGTGCAGGACATGGGAAACCAACTCAAAGGACACATGAGAGCATCACATTGACCATTTTGTTTTTGACAGTTGTATAAAGGTTCTCAAACACGTGGTGGAGGATGTTACAGTGGGCTGATACATCCACTAACCTCCATGAGAAGAATGAACCTTTCCAGTGTAACTCTCGTATTTACTTAAGCGCTTGAAATCATGCTTTAGCACCAAGCGTCAATATCAGATTGTTTTCATATTAAAGTATTGGTTTACTTCCAGGAAAGGGAGGTCAAAGTGCTAAGTCGGCCTCAGTAGAAAAACAGTTATGTTTTTATGGGCTATGTTTTAAACATAGGATAAGCTTCACTGTTCTTTTTTTAAATGCATATTCTGCCAAAGAATGCAAAATAAATGGAGAGGTCTGAAGCTAAGATCTCAAGTCTCAAATAAATTTGATGCTCATGTTGACTGGCTGGAGCCATTTTATAAAGATATGTGGAACTAGAGGCTGATTGGAAGCATTAAGCGACTGAGGGCAGACAATACGGCCTTTTCTAATATCCTCTAAAAAAAATAGTTTATGGAAGAACACGCTACAAAGTTTTATTCCTTTAGGTATTTATTTTTCATCTTTGCATCTTTACGCAATGTGATATTTAGCTTTTTTTTTATCATTTTCATTGCAGTGTACAGGTGTCATAGACTTCTGATGGCACCTACAGTTGTCTGTCTTCTTTTTTTTTTTTTTCTTAATTTTGGTTTTGTTTTGGCAGCAGGCAAATAAAATAGTCTGGACAAAATGATTTATGGTTTTCTGTGTTGGATGAATGTAAAAAAAAAAGCTTCTTCAGGTTGTTTTATATATTTCTACATACCGGGCTGTGCGGTTAATAATCAATCACTATCCCTGGGCGCATCGATCCATGCAAAGTCCTGACGCAAGAATCACTACTAGAACCTAATTACAAGTGTGAATGGAGCCTTAAAGTACAGTGGTACCTCGGTTCACAAACGCTTCCGTTCGCGAACAGGAAGTTCGGCACAATTTTGCATTGGGTGACGAATACGACTGCGGCCATTCTCCCGGCTCTGACATGTGGTCGTGGTGTCCTCTAGTCGAGATCAGGGTCACAGGCAGACCTGTGCGCACTTACTGTGAAGCTTTTCTGTGTGCTTTTTAGCACATACCGTACTGTACAGTATTATTCAATCACCACCCCATAATAACTGTAACGAACAGTGTTAAATCTGATAAACGATAACGTGGTCGCATTTCCGGAAGGTTCTGCAGAGCAGGAAAAAACAAGTGACATTAGACAGATTTTTTTGCCAAAATTGACCCTGCAGCTAAGAGACAAAGAAGAGAGGAAACCCCTGAAGGAGATCTCCCCGATGTCCTTATGTTCTCCAAACAATAACCTCCTCCCCAACCGCCTTCCTGTCCTCCACGCCAGACATCGCCCCAAGAAAGGTTAGTGTTCACTCTCTTCATACTGTATTGTAATTTGGTTCATATTTTTGTGGTTAAAATTTTTCTCTACATATGGTGCAGAACGGATTAACCTGATTTATATTGAACCCAATGGGAACATTTTATTCAGTTCACGACCACGTTCGTAGGGGTCAGAACGGATTAACCTTTATTTACATTGAACCTTATGGGGAAATTTGATTTGGTTCGCGACCAGAATCGTGGAACCAATTAAGTTCGTGAACCGAGGTACCACTGTATAGCTGAATCAAATATTTGTTTACATTTTGGATTGAATAGGAGAGATTTAAACCCTGGTCAGGTAGGTGGTTTGTTTTTTTCGTTTGTGTATATGACAGGAAATGTAGGGAAAATCTCTCCCAATAGGACACCCGACCGGGGTTTTAAACCTAAATCTGCTTATATTTTGCCTTCCCTGGTTCCTCCCGCCCCTCTTCATCAACATGCTAATGACATTTTTAAAATTAAATCTTTTTTTCATAACATAGGTTTGGACACTTGGCTTCTCTAAGCAATGCAGGCAAATCAAGGCTGGTGGAAGGAGCTGGCTTCCTTAAACATCTTAGCACCCTGCCTCAGCCCTGATCCAAGCAGTGAGCTGACTCTCGGGTTATGCAAATAACAAAAATGCCTTGATGGGTGGATGTCAGTCTGGAGGAGTGGGTATTCCTAGGAAGGCTATATATGCATGCAGATTGCCACATGTGATGCTGAGCCTCAGTGATTGAAAGAACTGAGATACAATAAATGAAACTGGCATGCCAGAGACCGTAAGGACCTCAGCTTTAAGCATTCCATACGCTTGTTAAAATGGGACAAAATAGTTTTGGCTTAAGATACACAAACAGGGAGTTGTATGTCTAGGAAATACTCGGGTGCAGAGTTTTGAATTACGATACTGAAGCTACTGACGCAGTAATCATAACTAGGCACCGACTGAGAGACCTCCAAGCAAGTGCCCTGGAGTGGGCTCTGCAATAACCTTTTAAAGAAAAACTGTGTTTAGAAAAATATGTAGGCCTCCATTTGTGTGTGGCTTCCATTTACCGACCTAAAACAAATATGCAGTCAAAACTCTCTGACTTCTGGGTCAGTAACTTGCTTACACTGATTGGGTCAAGGAACAGATTCCCAGCCCAGCCCAGCAGATGGCCCCTTGCGCTGATTTCACTCCTCCACTTCCTGATCCTGAGAGGGCCCTGCCACTGGACAGCCAATAAGTATGAATGTGCCACAGGGATTGACATGGACATCCAAGGAAGAACCCTTCATAGAAGTAAACCGAAGAACTTGAGTCATGTGACCGTGATTTTAGGCAAGTAAGATGAGCTTTTTTTTTTTTTAATAACATGACCAGTTAGAGGGGGCTGGGGTTAGCTTTACTACTTCTAATATTACTATTACGTAGATGTGGTTCTGTGCTAAAATTCAGTGACCAGCTCCACTGTCAGTCACAAGCAGGTGGAAGTGTGTGTGTGTGTGTGTGCTGCGGTGGCTCTATAGAGACCCTGCTAGTGATAGGAGCCAATGCAGAAATGGAAGTGTACTTTGGCAAATAAATGATTCTTGGCTGACGAAGGGACTGTAAACAGAATACATTAGCAAACAAGATTTATATGAAAGTGTGACTATCTGATAATTTTTATCAGTGGGGTTTATTAACACTTTAAGGTCTTGCATTGGATATAGCTGACCTTTGCCATTTGTTTTGAACAAGATGGGTTCTGTAGGTTGGTTCTTACGTTGAATTTCTATGTAAGTTGGAAAAGGTACATTTTTTGAGTAACTCCAGCCAAAAAAAATGTTGTTTTGGATAGCATAGGGAAGGGTTAAACCCCCTGTAAAGTTTGTTTTGCTGTGTGTGCCCCTGTTCAGAAGATTGCACCTCACTTTCTGTCCCTGTGACAATTGGATTTTGAAAATTGTGTTGTCGTGGAAACAAGGATTGGTGATAAAGCTTCAGTGGAGATACCTTTTTCCATGATCACTCTTACAGGAGTGAATTTCCCCTCCTAGGGGTAGATTTCCTCTCACTTCCTGTTGTCTCAAGGACAGGAAGTGAGATTAAATCTTTCTAATGTGGATACAGACAGCAGTAAAAACCTCACAGTGCACCCCTCGTCTGCATGTCTAACAAGAGCCAACTTCCTGTAATGTACGTACAGTACTACAAACCAGACCCGAAAAGGCGGGCACTCCTCGTCAGCACGAGCGCAGTAGCATTACAACTACCCCTGCTGTAGAGTAATAGCCTCCGTTTGTAAGTAGGAGTCGTATGTAAGTCGGATGTTTGTAACTCGGGGACTGCCTGTATATTTAGATACATTAGTCTTGAGATTTGTACTCGTAAAACATTTTAGATTTGTAGCTGGCAAACATGATATCCATGGACTGGCAAATTTGACAAAATTCAGTCCATACAGCAGGGGAGAATGGGGACTATGCTTGACAACAGTGTAAAATGTAGTAATTATGTTCTTTGTGCAGTAAATGTGTAAATTAGGGATGCACTGATATATCGGCCGCCGAAACAAATCGGCCGAAAATGGCACTTTTGGCTAAATGCCAAAAGTGCAATTTTCCTGCCGATACATCAGCGCATCCCAGGTTTCTTTCCTCCCCGCTGGGCGCTGCTCTGTGTCCCAGCGGGGAGGAGAAAGTGACAGCCGGCCGAGCGCTGCGGGAGGAGAGTGCTATGAGCGGCCGGTGTCTCTCCTCCCACACCACTCAGCCGCCTATCACAGTCCGGCAGAGCGGTGTGGGGGGCGGAGACTGCGCTGTCACAGGAGGCTGATCTCTCCTCCCTGCACCGCTCGCTCAGCCTCCTGTAACAGCGTGTCAGAGAGGAGAGCAAACACTCTGATCACTGAGTGTTTGTAGATCATTGACTATATCCTCAATTATTACATTTATTTTCGGTTTCAGCCTGACAATTTTTTTATTTCGGTTTCGTTTCGGTTTTAAAATTTCTATTTCGGTGCAGCCCTAGTATATATCCATTCCATCCATATTAGAAATTCTAGGACATCTGTTTTATTTCAAGCAAGTTATAACATTAATGTTAGTGGTATATTTATATATTAGGTATTTATACACTGTAGTTGTCATCAGTGACTAAACGTAATGCAGTCCTTCCAGTGTATGACACACTATCCTACCGCAATGCTGGGGTACATTCCCCCTCAAGGCTTTGGTACAGTGTTTTACACAAAAAAAACTATTTAGCTTGCTGCATCTGTTTAATAGTAACACATGCACGTGGTGTGAATTAAGCCTTAGGATAGCACAGAAAGAAGAAAAAAAATTACAACAATCCAACCCCAAGTAACACCAATTCATACAGGAATCCGATTCCAGCTCATTGGCATCAATGCACACACAACAGATTGTATTCTCTCTTATGTGATACAAAACAAATAACGTATTGATTATGGCCAAATATTTAGCAGCAAAGTGGTTATAGTCATTATTTTTGCACACTTCCCAGGAATGTAGCCTATTTACCAACATTTGTATACTGATATATAACATCATAAGAATGAACAAGACAATGTTCACTGTGTGTTTGAAGGACCACAAGACTGTGTCTTAGGTTTCTTCTTCCGCTCTCGTCTCCCCTTTCGTTCTTGCCAGTTTTTCCTTTGAGGTTTCCTGGTGCAAGGTCTTGATTCTGGTGGAGGCGATGTTACCTTAGCTTTTAGTTCTTCCATTTTGTAGGTGGGCGTCAATGGTGTAGGTGCTTTAGCTCCATTGTTTCTGATCGGCTCATCATTAAGGACATCATTGAATGGATCCTGTTTAGGTTCCCCATCCAAGATGTCAAGTGGCTGGTTCTCTGGCACGGCCTTCTCATCTTTTTCAGTGCTCTTACCCCATATTTCTTTGGCTGGAGAGTCAACATTCTCCTTTTTAAACTGATTTTTCCTTTTACCCTTGAGGCCTTTTCCCTTTTTATTCTTCCTTTCTTTCTTCTTTGTTTTGTCTTTCTTTTTCTTGCCATCACTATCATCATCTACTTTGGACTGGTTGGGTGAGGTGCCTGGACTTATTGTCATCATGATCTTCAACAGGTCTTCAGTAGCTTTCATGACTTGTCCCAGAGTTGGTGGCTCAGGTGATGGGTCTGCTGATGGTGGCTTAGTGGCATGTATTTCCTTTGTTAGAGGTGGCTTGTCAATGAGATTTCCTCCATAATCATACAGGCCTGAGTCCATTGGAACAGCCACAGTCATATTCACATACTCCTCACACCTGAAAATGGCAATATGCAGAGATGACGTGGATTATAATCGGCTAAAATATCTGTATAAACAATGAACTTGAACATTTTTACAGTTATCACTTAATTCAATTTCTAAAAGCAATATTTTACTTCTACTTGTATCATTCAGATTGTTGTGCTATGAACATTGAGGGGAATTTACCAAAATTGGAGTAGACAAAATCTGGAGCAGCATTGAATGGTAGCCAATTGGCTTTTATCTTTCCTTTACAAATCTTACCTGAACAGAGAAGGTGATTGGTTACTATGAGCAATTGCTCCAGACTCTTTCTGCTCCAGTTTTGGTCAATTTCCCCCCCATTGTGTGGTCATAACTTGCCCGTGTTGGTGAAAAGAGAAAAATACCACCATTCAACCCTGTTACATATTCATTTAAAGTAATGCCTTCATGTATTTTTAGTGCGGCAGTATGTCCTTTATGTATTATCCTTTAGATCTCTCTACGGCAGGATTTAGACTGGGTGAGGGAGGGGCAAGGTACTGTAAGCCAACCAGAATTTACTACACATCACAAAGTTTGCTGAGAGCGCAAGGTTAAACTAGAAAGAGGTTGCTGCTCCTTCGCTATCCAATCACAGACGGGTTATTGGCTAAGCTGTAGTGCTTTTACTGCAGTAATGGAAAGTAAGGTCAGAACCTATCTGACAAAAATGTCTGAACTTGAAAACTATGACAGGATAGTGATGTCCGCTGCACACCAAACAGCGTGATAACCAAGAATAAGGTGATGTTTGCATTGACGGCAACGGATTGCTCTGTGCAGTCTCAAGTATAAAAGGGAAAGTCACCAGCACTCTGTTGTCAAACATGCAAAGATTATCTCTTTATTAGAGGTGCACCGAAATGAACATTTCAAAACTGAAATTAAAATGTCAGGCCGAAACTGTTTTTTATTTGAACTTTTTCAAATATTTTATTTTTATTTTTTTAACTTTTTAATTTTTTTATATTTTTATTAAATATTTTTTTTACTTTTAGGGGCTTCAGGGAAATATTAGAGGTCTAAACAGACCCCTGATATTTCCCTTTTAAAATAGAAAAAGAGATTGAGGACAGAGTCCTCAATCTCTTTTTCTGCATCCCCTGTTATAAATGAACAGGAATCCTCTATACTGAGAGTTCCTGTTCATTCATAAAATGAGAACATAGTGTGTTTACTATAACCACAATCATGAATGAACAGGAGGAGATGTAGATCACTTCCCATTCATTCATAATGGAGGATATAGTCAACATACTATGTCCTCAATTATTTACAAACTCTCAGCGACCACTGATCTCTGAGTTTGTACTGCTCTCCTTCCTGACATGCTGTCACAGCAGGCTGAGCGAGCGGAACTCAGCCTGCTGTGACAGCGCGGCCTGTCTCAGGCCACACACCGTTCTGCTGATCTGTGACAGGAGGCTGAGCGGTGTGGGGAGTAGAGACGCCGGCCGCTCACGGCGCTCTCCCCCTCCCCCGCTGGGAAACAGAACAGCGCCCAGCGGGGAGGAGAGAATACACGGATGCACCGCTGTATCAGCCAGAAAATGGCACTTTTGGCATTATGCCAAAAGTGCCATTTTCGGCCGATATATCGGTGCATCCCTACTCTTTATTGATGATACCTCACAAGTCCAACAGCAACGTTTCAGAGCCAGCTTGAGAAAGAGATCCTGCATGGCCCTTGAAACGTTGCTGTATGACTTATGTGACATATCATCAAAAGGAAAAGTCGTTAGCTACCCGTTCATTAACATCAGTCTGCAGTGTGTAGCTGGCAAAGCCCCATAGAGTTCTCTCTTCTCAATAGAGCAGAGTGAGCTCTGTGATTGGAGGAGAGCAGATCATGTCACTTTTTTCCCCCCCTCCCTTTTAACAACGCTCATTTATTTATAATGCATTCCACTGGCTTCAGAGTCCCAAGCCCGGCTGAATGTAAAGCACATTTCTAAAGCACATCACTGTGGTTCATAAATGTCTGGGGTTTGTTTTGAAGTGGAAAGAGGTGAACTGGGCAATGACACTGACATTGTTTTAAGTGCAGCTTTTTCAGCTCACTATGAGAAGATAGAAGCGCAATCGATTTTTGGTGGGATCAGCAGGTATGACTTTGCACTTGAACACAGACATAGCAAAACACATATAATGGTATATTTTATAGACCAAAAGGAAGCAAATACCGTGTTTCCCCGAAAATAAGACACTGTCTTATATTTTTTTGGGCTCAAAAAAAACACACTAGGTCTTATTTTGTTTTTTTTAAATGAACAACAATCCACACTTATTCATGTACAAAAATATGGTGATCAGGGCAATCAGGGGTGCCGTACCTTTCCAAGATCAATTTGCTAACCAATCGTTGGCCAGAGTGAGCGAAGCGCGCTGTCACTATAGATTCCTCACAGGCAGAGTACATTTGGTATCACTCCTCCTGTGACAGGAGCTGGCGCTATAGAGGAGGCATCGGATTATGCGGCTCTGCTCCTTCTGGTGCCGCCTCGCTTCCTCTAGCGCTGGCTTCGTTGGCACCGCTGATTCTCTCCTGCGGCTCTTCAAGTTCCCCCTTATGCCACCACCGGCCCTGGGAATGGTCATAACTAAGCCTTATTTTCGGAGTAGGTCTTATATTTTAGCAATTCCCAAAAATAGTACTAGGTCTTATTTTCGGGGAAACAGGGTAGTTGAATTTTATAGTTAATGTTTGCATACATTTCAAAGATAAAAATTGTTTACAATGGCCAATAACTTTTGTCTGTACCAAGGTCTGTGGGCTAGCTCAGGCAGTGTACCTGGTTCACAATGACCTACTTATATGTGTTGACAATCAAAATAGCTGAATTGTACTTACCATCCATACCATGTCCTTTTTGCACAATGCTGCTTGTAGGTTAACTCAAAGCACTGCACCTTAATGACATTGAAGAAAGCCTGCCCCACCACGCGGGATACTGTATCATTGACTCCTCGAAGGCATTCCTTAAACCTAGGGGAATACATTGTAACAATCATCAGCACATGGATGCAGTGATAAAGCAGACATTGCAAGCATGCACTACCACTTCTATACACTTTACCTGCAACGTTTGAATCATTTATTCCTGTCATTTATGTAGAATACTACAGGCTTACGGAAAACAGAGGCTTCTCAGTCTATAAATGCTAGTTGCCTGGATGCTGTGCTGAAGCCAGGGGATCAGCATGCCAACTAGCACTTCAGAAGGAAATCAGTGCTGTCAGGTTCATTAGTTCGGACTCATTTCTATGTGCTTGTGTTGTCATGCACATCGACAGCTGTTAAACTCATGCTTGGCTATGTGTCGTGGGCAGAGCCATCTTTAAATTTAATTGGGCCACAGGCAAGATTTTGCTGATGGGCCCCTACAACCCTCCCACCTCCATCACCTGGCCCCCTACTTCCTGACCCAGACCACCTAAATCACCTTCTCCCAAAAAGAAACTAAAAAATAATTCTATATATATATATATATATATATATATAGTTCA
>NW_017306449.1:370839-387319 GCF_000935625.1 Nanorana parkeri | reverse complement strand
TCAATACAATATACACAGGACTCCACAGGCAGCATCGTCTTCCCCCCATTCTCAGCATCATCATCCTCTGCCGGCCTGGTGCTCTGGAGCTGCATACAATGGGCAGAGATGAGCGCAGCTCCATCTGTTTGCAGCACTCTCCGATCGTTGGAGGCGCCTTCCTCGTCCGGCTCCTCCTCTCTACCGACGCTGGCCCTGGCTGTCAACACGACAGCAGTCTCCTGGCCCAGTCTGCCCCCGCCACTAGTGGTGCTCTGGCCTGCCGCTGTGGGCAAAAGGGACAACTGCTGTGAGCCCCTGTAAATTATGGGGCCCAAGGAAGTTGCCCCTTTTGCCCTGTGGTAAAGACAGCCCTGGTCATGTGAGTGTTCCTATTAATTTCCAACCACGCCACACACCATGATGTGTACATCTGTTAAAACATGTCTGCGTTGTGGTGTGTTATTTGGGGCTAGAACACTTGTTCAGGACTCAAAGGCAACACAAGGGCACCAGTACCAAAAACATGCATTGACACTCAAACAGAGCATGTGCATATGTGTAAATGGGCCCTTGTAGCGAAACACAAGAAATTTATATATTGTAGCTTACCAGTCCTTAGATGTGGCAGCTACATTAGTTTTCTTTTTCAGGCTTTATTCTCACCCGGTGATCCTTCCAGTAACAAACTTCTCCTAGGGTGGCGACACACACTCTGCATTGTATTTATAGAGGAGCAGTGTTGTCACCCTAGGCTATGCTCCTGATTAGGACTATAAGCACTACAAGCTCATCTTCATACACTTTAAACAAGAGCTTTTAGATTGTAAGCTCTCATGTGCAGGGTGCTTCTAACCATCTTGTCTTGAATTGTATTGTAACTGTAATGTCTTTCATATATTGTAAAGCACTGCACAAACCTTTGGGGCTATATAAATCCTGTATAATAATAATATAACTACCATAAAGGTTGAGCGTTAGTGTTCTGATTTGGCAGCAAAGCATCCCTGAAGATTCTTTTGCAGTGATGGCAGAAACATATTATACACTCTGTTATGCAACAGCACCAAGTGTTCTTGGAAGGAGTGTCCAGTATAGGAATCCAAATAGCAGTAGTTTGGCGTCTACTGAAACCATATCTTTCAACCGTCCCCAAGTTGGAGGGCCTGTACCTCATATGGAACCAGATCCCTCTCTCCCTCATCTGGAACCAGATCCCGAGGTCCCTCTTTCCTCAGTTGTCCCTCTTTTTGGTCTGATGTACAGACATCCACGAGAAGGTTCTATTTAACCACCAAAAGTGTTATTCTGCACTAACACCCTCATCTTATCTCTTTTTTATTCTTGTTTGTTATTTTGAAAAGCCCATATACATAAAAAGTAATGGTGAAAACAACAATCCTGGGTTTAACCAATCGTTTTTTGGCATTTAACTTCTTAATGGTCGGGGGGGATGGGGGTTGTTGGCAGGGGTGTGTCTATTTCCTAAATACATTGAGCTGGAAGGTGTCCCTCTTTCTCGTCTCAGAAGGTTGAGTGGTATGCTGAAACTAACACCATGTTGTCAAGGTATTGTAATACACAATGCACCTATTATACATTACATTTCCATTCGCTGGTGAAGTTCGTCCTCTGTACACAGTGAAGTTCATTTTTGTCAGCCCAAACATTGTACCTTTATCTTTTTGTCTCCACACTTTGGCCTTCCAGACTGTGTCATGACTTTTGGTTTGGTGTTTACACATTACATTTCCTTGATAGTATTGAAGGTCACCGTGACAGCAAGGCCTCATTCTCACTGCACACCTCCCAACGGTCCCTCATTTCGAACCAAATCCCTCTGTTCCTCTTTCCTCCTCAGTTGTTCCTTTTTTTTTTCCTTAAAATTCTTTATTTAACAAAATCACCAATGAACAAGCATAGTAATGAAAGACAAATTCCAGAGGCTTAAGTAGATACACTCGAGGTACATTTCTGTTAGTTATTATAATAATATCATAACTACCATAAAGGCCAAGCTTTACTTAGTGTTCTGCTTTGGCAGCAAAGCATCCCTGAAGATTCTTTTGCAGTGATGGCAGAAACATATTATACACTCTGTTATGTAACAGCACCAAGTGTTCTTGGAAGGAGTGTCCAGTGAAGGAGCCAATAGCAGTAGTTTTGCAGCTGATTAAATGTTTGAAAAGCTGCATTTGCAAATTATATTCGCTATTACGGCCATATTTGCATACTAAAATTAGGCCTCATTCACACGGTCATGCACTTCTGTGAGAGGGCAATTCTAATTGCATATACATGCATATAATCATTTTAAATGGTATAATTCACTGTGTTAGGGCTTATGCATACCAGGTTGCTTAAGCTGTGCTGATCATCATTGATCAACACGGGCTCAACGCAAGGACACTGAGAAAACCATAAAGGTAAGTTGATGCGCGTTGTGTAAAAGTTTAGCATATCTAAATTTTTACGCAGCATAATGTACAACAATATGTGTGCAAAAAAGTGCAATATGTTGTAACAAAGCATCACACAACAGCTCCTGTGCATTATGTTCCATAAGACTGGTGGGAATAGGTCCTTTAAAATATACAATTCTGTGCATCCAGGAGCAGATTAGAGACTCTGAACATGTCTAGACGCATGAACTAGGGATGTTCAGATAGCAGTTCAGATACTTGGCATTTTCACAAGAACTACCAGGGTTGCAGCTGTTACCTGGCTCTGGCGCTCCACCACTGTCCTGAAATCATTAGTCTGTATTGTTTTAGAAAAACTGTCACATGACAAGAATTAAAAATGTATTAGTACTTGTATCTGTAAGTACTTGGGCAAGTATCAGTACTCGTACTTGAAAAAAATGGTATCGGTGCATCCTTACAAATGACATCTGCCTCCTAACTTTTGAATGGTTTTCTCTAGTCTAGTCACGGAGCTGGAAAAGTATCTGTACTTGTACCGAGTACGGTACTTGGTATCTGAACATCCCTAGCATGAACACAAAAAGTTGATCTGGGAAGTACAATTTTTCTTTATACTTCACGGATCAATTTCTCCTGTGTTTAAGCAAAACAATAGAAGGAGACTGAGAGAATTGGGGCTAGGTTGTCTAGCCCTGACAACTGTAGGCCATAGACGCCTGTCTATTATAATCTACAGTACGTCCCCTCTCTTCCCATGACTTCCATACATAGACAAAATGTATAATGTTGAGAAGCTCTGCTTCTACTGAAAGTCTGAAACCATATCTTTCAACTGTCCCCTAATTGGAAGGACTGTCCCTCATCTGGAACCAGATCCTGAGGTCCCTCTTTTCTCCTCAGTTGTCCCTCTTTTTGGTCTGATGTACAGACATCTACGAGAAGTTTCTATTTAACCACCAAAAAAAGTGTTATTCTGCACTAACACCCTCATCTTATCTCTTTTTTATTCTTGTTTGTTATTTTGAAAAGCCAATATACATAAAAAGTAATGGTGAAAACAACTACCGTATTTTTCGCTCCATAAGACGCACTTTTTTTCCCCCAAAAAGGAGGGGGAAAATGTGCCTGCGTCTTATGGATCGAATCCCGACGCCCGCGACATGCAGTTTCGGGCGCCGGGCGAGTAGTAGGAGCCACTGCTCGTTTAATACGAGTGATCTAATGAGATCACTCGTATTAAAACCGAGCAGCGGCGGGGCCGATCGAGTTCAGCAATAGGAGCCACTGCTCGTTTAATACGAGTGATCTAATGAGATCACTCGTATTAAAACCGAGCAGCGGCGACGATCGAGATCACCATAGAGCAGACGAAGAACGGACGTTCTTCGTCTGCTCTGTGTGATCACTGAGAACGTGGCGCTGTAATCACAGCGCCACCTGTCTCAGCGGTCACTAACTGCAGCTTCTGTCACAGCTTCTGTCATAGAAGTTGTGAGAGAAGCTACGGTCTGTCGAGTGCTCCATAAGGCGCGCCGGACCTCCCTGCGTCCTATGGTCCGGTGCGTCTTATCGACCGCAAAATACGGCATTCTGGGTTTATCCAATCATTTTTGGCATATAACTTCTTAATGGTCGGCAAACCGGGGGGGGGTTGTTGGCAGGGGTGTGTCTATTACCTAAATACATTAAGCTGGAAGGTGTCCCTGTTTCTCGTCTCAGAAGTTTGGGAGGTATGGTAAAACTAGCACCATGTGTAAAATGTGTTGCAGTACTACGCAATGCACCTATTATACATTACATTTCCAATTTCTCTGGTGAAGTTTATCCTCTGTAAACAAGTTAATTTTTATCAGCCCGAGCATTGTACCTTTATCTTTTTGTCCCCTTTTTGTCTCCACACTTTGGCCTTCCAGACTTTGTCATGACTGGAAGGTCAAAGTGTTTGGTGTTTACACATTCCATTTCCTTGATAGTATTGAAGGTCACCATGACAGCAAGGCCTCATTCTCACTGCACACCTCCCAACGGTCCCTCATTTCAAACCAAATCCTTCTGTCCCTCTTTCCTCCTCAGTTGTCCCTCATTTTGATCTGTTGGACAAATATCTATGAAAAGGTTCCATTTCACTACCAAGAGTGTTATTCTGCACTAACACCTTCATCTAATCTCTTAATTATCTTGTTTACTATTAAGAGAAGACAGTATAAAGGAAAAGCGAAGGTGGAACACAACAGTTCTGGGTTAAAAAAATTATTTTTGTCATATAAATTCCTAATAGCCCGCATAACATGGGGGGGAGCAGGGGTGTGTACATTGCCTAACTACCATTGGAGTCCCTCTTTCACATTTAAGAAAGTTGGGAGGTAAGGCACTGGCAGTGTAAAACCTACATCTAGAGGACATATCTAAACGCATGTGAATGCATGTTATGGTGTTTCAATAGTATCATTCAAGCGGAAAGTTTGCCTTCAGTGATAAACTGTAAATTCGGATAAGCCCATCTTAAAACAGGAACATCTAAACACAGCAAAATGTGATCTGTGAAGCATAAAAGTTGTTACTTCCCAGGCAACTTATCCTGCATTTAGAAGCACCTAACCCAGGAGTGCCAGTGTGCATGAGGCCTAATACACCAAAAGTGATTTACATATACGATATATTGAAGTATTCTCCCTTTTTTTCACCATGAAATCAGATTTTCCAGCCTTATCAACCATATATAGATATTAGACACACTCATACTAGATCAAACCTGAAAGCCTTAACCTACATCTTAAAAGGTAGTTCTGTGTCACCATCACACTAACTTACTTAAAAAAAATGTGCTTTAGGGCCGGTGCACACCTAGGCGACACCCCACCGTGGATTGCCGCGCAGTCAGGAGTCACCTAGCTGTGCACCGATCGCACTGTGGGTGCCATTATTTTCCAATGGCATCCCGGTGGGGGGGGGGGGGGGATCGTGCAGTTTCCCGCCGCGATTCTGCCCGTGCTTCTAAAACGGCCGCGAGTCGTGTATCGCAGCGTGACAGCTTGAGGGATCCATGGAGCTCCCAGCTGGCTGGTAAGGGTTTAAAGTCAAAATGTTTTTAAGCTTTTTTCAAATGCTGATGAAACCACTGTCAATTGATGCTGCTTCTTGATGTTTAAAAGTTTTAGTTCCGTACAGAATCAGCTGGTCCCCTGAGCACTGGACCTGATATCCTGTTTTAGAGTGGCTCCTTCTACTTTTGCAGAGTCCAATGGAGACACCCCTGTGTGTGCCAGTAATCTGTGTGTCTCTCCACAAACACAAACATAAACACAGACACAGCAAAGCAAAACATCCTCCTGCTCTCCTTCCTCCCTTCTTCCTTCTCCTTTCTCAAAGCTAGTAGATGAACAGTTGCTGGAGACTGCTCTGTCCCTTGTGATTTTGTACTGAACAGGAGGTCTAGGGAAGCTGAGAGAGTTGGTGCTGTTCGGAAACATGACTGTAAGTGCTTGGGCAAAAATGTTATGAAATACTTTGCTGGGCAATTTGCTGTATATTTGATCTGGATTCATTATTGGAAAAAACTGGGTTCCTCTTTATTCAAGGAAGGGTACCAACAAATCTGTCCGTGTAGTGACTGCTGTACTATCATGATGATTTTTCTCTACAAATGGCACATCCATAACCAGCTCACTGATTTTTTCAGCTAAGATACCATTGTTGCTTTAGAGAAGCAAATTCTCTAAAGATTCCAACAAAGTATGTACAAGAACCCACAGGACACCAGAATGCGGTATCCCTTACCCCCTAGTAAATGCTGCACATAAAAAAATAAAAGTCAATGGAGCTACTTATTAAAATGACCCGAATTATCCAAGCCAGTGCAAAAAAAGGGCAAAACTCGTACATAAAGTTCAGTAACCAACAGTATCAGATTTACAATTACTGCTGTCACATAACACTCACTTGTTGGATTTGGTCTACTTTAGGTTTATTAGATTATTCTGGAAACTGCTTAAGAGGTCTTAGGTGAAAGAAATCATGTTACCAAGGACAAGCTATCATTGTTTGGGTACAGTGTAGCTGATGTAGACTGGTGAGACAGGATATTAACGAGTGTGCAGTAATGACAGAGGAAGTGAATGAGTGAAGATTGTGTCACTTTATATTGTCGTTTTGTAGTAAGAAAACAATGTTCAATTAATATCAGTGTAAAGCCAAATACACGCAGGGAAATTATACAATCAGTGGTGTAATAGCATGCGTAGGTATAATAGCAATCTTCACTCATTCACATTCTGTCATTGCTGTACACTCATTGATAGTCTGTCTCCGGGGCCGGAGTTACACTCTCTGCTGCCCCAAAGCCAGGTTCCTCAATGCGCCCCCCTGTATGCAGGCTGCATAGAAGTGATCTCGACGACATCGCCGAGATCACTTGTACAAAACAAGCGGCGGATTCCCCGCTGTACATTTAGCCCTGCTTGCCCAAAGCAAGGACCTGCATGTCCTGGGCATCCGGCGATTGGAATTCCACACCCCCTGCTGCCCCTCTACTCCCTGCTGCTCCAAGGTCGCGCCTCGGTTGACCTTGTGGGAAATCCGGCCCTGTCTGTCTCACCATAGACCGGACTCTTGGCCTGTCTCTTAAGTCCTGCCATAAATCAAGAGCACTTCTTTCCCCTTATCACAGCAATGGAAATATACTTGTGATGTGTCCAAGTATATTTGTATATTGTTATGGGTTATTGTGTATAATTGTATTATTAATATTGCGGTTATGTGTTGTGGGCCCTGAGTCATATATTCCATTTGTGCCCAATGAAGCTGTGCCCTTGTACGACACTGTATTCCTGGTAACAAAGACCCATCCATACCGTTTATTACATTTGTAGCATTATGTTTTGGGAGTATCACACAGCTCATCGTTCTACCAATTTACCGCCGACTGTTAGAAATTACACAACTGTATAGAAATGTACATTTCTATATTACTACACAAAGTCCTAATACAAATACCATTTCCTCTGAGCCACCCCAATTTCAAGGAAGTAACTTACTTGTTGTCACACTGGCAGTGACTGATGGTGTGCCAGCGGAGGTTCCAGTGGCCATAGTTGGAGGTTAAGGAGTGGATGACATGCTCACAGTGGTCGTGTGTCCTGCAGCATGAGTCTGTTTCTCTGTGTTCACCTAAGCAAGAAAATTGTCATATAGTTATAACAAACTCATCTGCAGATTGGCCTTCAGCTATAATGCTATGATGCCTACAGTCTACTGCTGCTCTTATATAACAAAGTATCTCACTTGGCTTGGAATGGGCAATGATCAATATGTTACCTTGAGATCTTAGCAGTTATCTCCAGATAGATTTCAAAAGAAAAGTTTACAAGCATCAATGGGATTCTCTAGATACCAGATCATTGTTCTCCTGCTGGCAGCGGGGTAGTTTACTTTCAGAATGAGTAAAGCTCATCCAAAAAAATCTCATCTGAACATTGGATCATTTTATCAGAGGCTTGACAAATGCTGTTCAAAATTTTGTTTAATTTTTAAAGCCGGGTATACACGCTTCTATTTGCTTCGTTCAACCTGCTGGGTGAACGAGGAAAATGGAACAGATTCCTCCATCAATGCCTATAAGCGTTGATTGAGAAACCTCCAACTGTTTCCTTTGTATTCTGACAGCAGCTGCCATCAGAATACCCGAACAGAGCTGGCAGCTCATTGGCTGCTACCTCTGTTTGGCCAACAATGTTTCCACATGCTCCTTCGATCAGCTGATGGAGGAATGCCAGTTGGAAAGGTGCCAACAGCAGCCCCACGCATTCAATTTTGTCCGGTCCATCAAGAATGAGGTGAAATTCGAAGCATGTGCACCCGGCTTAACATTCAACTTTGGAAATGAATGGAGATATTTTTTTAATGCAACAAATCGATTAGTTGAAAAAATAATCGGGCAACTAATCAATTATGCCCTGCAATTGAGAACAATGCAGGACCAATAGGATAACGAGATTCCGCCCATGTATTGAAGCCATTTATTCAGTGCTCATCATTTTTTTTATATAATAACACAATTTATGATAAATGATTTTGCTACCTTCAGATTCAATCTCAATGAAAACTGTTAAAGAAAGTTTCACACTGCCTGAACATTGCAGAGAATTCTTCATAATCTTCAACTGACAGCAAAGCACTTAATCTAGTGACTGCTGCATGATCTCTTCATGGTGATGGATTGTCTTTAAAGGGTAAGTGCACTTTCGCAAGAGAATTTGGGAATCTCCTCCTGTAAAGGTGTCCTGTTCATACCCCATACTGCTACGTAGAGCAGCCCTGCACTATGGACTTTGAATTTTGCTAAAAAATGACCACGCTGACCAATGAATGCTTGCCATTAACAAGTCAAATTCAAAATCCATAGCGCAGGGTTACACTACACAGCAGTATGTGGGATAACTAGTACACATATACTAGCGGAGTGGAAGGAGCTTTTGCCAAAAGGTAAGTATAGCAGGGGGAGAGGGGACAAGATTGGAGGGGGAAAGTCCATTTTCCCAAATTCACTTGGGAAAGTGAACTTACCCTTTAAAGTTATAAATACTAATGCCTTGGTATAATAAATACACAAAATGTAGCATCACCAGGTGTTGACAGCTCATTTTTGGAATTATTGTACTGTAATTATCAGATCATTATGATTAGGACACAGGACAATACTGGATAATCAAGAAAGGGGCTTAATTCTATAAGGACCTCAGTGCGATGCATTTCATCTTCATCATATATTGAGACATGGTTTTCACATGCTACAATTTCTTTTTGAAACTGCTGGGCTTCAGGTCTGAAAACTGAGCACTGTAAAACATATCAGTGCTTTCCGCAGCAATCAATCCCATTCTCCCTTCATAAAATCTGGTCAGTATTTGTTTCCTACATTACACCCACTGAGACATTGCAAAGCATTTATCTGAGTTTGTCAGCAAAGCCAGTGAAAGTAAATTCTTGTGGGGTCAGTATCATGCTATGCTGAGGGTGTGCTTTCTAGCAAGTACAAAACTTTATGATGCAGCAGTTTGCTGTTTCCAAAAAAATTCAATTCAAAAGCTCTTGCGAGAGACAAATAGAAAAGGATGCCCATAGCTTATTGCCTGGCCATATAGACCTGCAGTAAAAGCTTCAATATCATAAAAATCATATGTGCATTGTATTTGATTCTAAAAGGTGCACATTTCATTTATAAAACAAGTCTCAACTAGTGCGGTTGTCAATAGCAACCAATCAGCTTCTATCTTTCATTATTTTTCCTACACAGCTTAGAAAAGGATCATTAAGAGCTCATCTCTGGGCAAAACTAGAAACTACCCTTGCAGTGAAGCTGCCCTTGCACTGCAAGGGTTAAGTGCTCACAAAGGGACCATAAAAAGCAATTTTACTTACCTGATCCCCACTTTTGCCTGCTCCCATTGGGATGCTAGACTGGTCTCCGCAGCCTTTTGTTCCCTTTGCTTCAGGGATCTAAGGGTCACTGATGTCATCTCATCTAATGCAGGGTCTATAGATCTGCATTAGACATGAGGATGCTGAGGGACATTGCACCAGTTGTAGTGAAGGGGAGAGAGATGAGTGGTGGTCGCCAGGGGAGCAGGGATTAGGTAGGTAAAAATGATTTATTCAAGTACCATAGGCATACATGAGCAGCTCACCCTTGCAGTGCAGGGGTAGACCCACTGCAAGGGTAGTTTTTTTGGTTTGCCCAGAGATGGGCTTTAAAAGCTGATTGGCTGCACTCTTCTTAAGACAAAGTTGAGAGAAAGTTTGTCCCAGACGCTTTTCATTCATTCCCCCAAAGACACTAATTGGTAGCGGAGGACAACACCTCCTCTTTATTGTGCATTAGCTCTAAAAATGTCTGTTACTTAGACCTGCCAAGATCCAGGATGCTGGACTACAATTACAATGTAGAATGTTACAATGCAATTACAATGTTACAATGCTAAAGACCTTCCTCCACCTTCACATAAATACCAGGTCACAGCACTATGCATTGTTGTCTAGACCAGAGGTGGGCATCTCCTGCCATCCAGCTGTGCTTTAACTACAAATCCCAACATGACTCTGCCTCTGAAAGCCATGTCTGTAACTGTCATTCTTGCAATGTCTCATGGGACTTGTAGTTCCACAACAGCTGAAGCGATGGAATTGCCCACCCTTGGTCTAGACCCCAGCTAGAATTTGGTAAGCTTTAACTTACCTAGATCAGTTTCTTTTTCTGCATTATTCCCAGCTCCGCACCACAGGGTTCCTGGGTAGGTAAAGCCTCTCTTGACTCTTGCATGGTGATCATTTGCTTGTGTTCTCCTTGATTGCAGAAAATAGAAGCATGCCATTCTGGCTTCAGCAAAGCCTCCATAGCTACTGTACAACTCATCATCTTGCCTGATGCATTGGGTTAGGAAAGAATTTACAGCCCCTTCATCCTCCTCCACAGAGCATGATACCAGTTGTCTCCTGGTGTCCCATGTAGAGATCACCAATTCCTTGCCATCTGTCACCTGGTGCTGGGTGAGATGTCCATGGGCAGAGAGCAGGGCACAGTCCTGTACAGGAAGGCTGCTCTCAATCCCCTGCCCTCTACAGGTGATGCAGCTCAGTAGAAGAGTCAGGATCTCCTTCATGTCTGTCTCAGTTCAGCACCATAGGCAGGAGACAGCAGCCAGCCCTGGAGCTTGCAGCATTTATCAGGGGCTTTATGAGGTGGTCTGATCTTCACACAAATGAAAACCAGGAGGAGGTGCTAAGCTGGAAACCTCCAACTTCTCCATGACTTCCTATCATTATCCTCCACAGATTCATTCTGTGCACAGCATTAGCGAGTCACAATAGTTCCCATCTACCCCCCTCCTATTCTTTATTAATAATAGGAATACTATCTGCTTTCATCTATTCAATGGATTGTATAGAGAGATCATGTGCTATGTATTATGTCAATGGAGAGCCAGACACACCTACTATTTGCTGCTCATAGTCTTGTCAAATGTGCTCCTGTTAGTAAGTCTCTGTAAACACTGCTCGTCTGCATTTTCATGCGTTTTTACGTTGCTTTTTATGGATTTTAACGTCCTGTTCACACCTAAGAATAGCGTTAATTGCATTATACTGTGCAATTAACTATTGCACAGTGTACCTAGCGTGCATTACTGTGTGCTAGGTGTGTTGGGTTGCCATTCATTTGCATGGCACCCTAACATGCCTCCCAGCTGCAACGCAATGCAACGTATAGTACCGCAATACCATGCATTGCAGTACAGTGGAAAAAGCACGGCGTGTTGTGCTGCGATGTTGGGAGGTGCAATGGGGTAGCATTCAAATGAATGGCAATGCAATGCCCCTAGCACATGATAATGCACGCTAGGAGCGTTATTCAATAGCGTGCTTTGTGCGATTAATGTTACACTTAGGTGTGAAATGCACTGCCACTGCCTATGTGGCTTAAATGCACCAATGAAGGTCTATGGGGCTTAAATGCACCAATGAAGGTCTATGGGGCTTAAATGCACCAATGAAGGTCTATGGGGCTTAAATTCACCAATGAAGGTCTATGGGGCTTAAATGCACCAATGAAGCCCTATGGGGCTTAAATGCACCAATGAAGCCACAGCACTTTTTTCAGAGTCGCAGTGCAATGCATAGGTGTGAATGGGTCACATAGAAACTAAAGGGATTCTCTTTGTCATGCATTGTGTTAAGATGGCTGAAGCACTTCTAATCGCATAGGTGTGACTGGGGACTAGGACTAACACAACCCCTGTCCTAGTGTGACAATGCTCACTATACTGTATCTACGGAGGAGGATAGATTGCACGTTCCTGATTTGGACTACAGAACACCTCCCGCTCTCATTTCTATAACATGGGAGGGTTCTTTAGCCCCCAGAGGTGAACTGAATGGGGCTGATGACACTGCAGAGTGCACAGGATTTCTGGTAGGATTGACTGCAGAGCAAAATAAGAGAAGTTTATTATTGGAGGACACTGTATGAAGATGCTGCCATTGCTGACCTCCTTCTGAAAATGCTGTTCCTCTGACCTCTCTTTGGCTTTACTTACTGACCTGAAACAAGCAACTTCAAACCCTAATCCTTGTTCTCTGACTCAGAAAAGAGTGAAGCTACTGAATGACAGCCAGCATTTTCAGGGGAAGGGTCCAGCAGTAGCAGCTCTCAGAATAGCTTTCCCCCAAAGCCCAAACTACAGGGGTGATACTAGATACCCCCTTACTACTCCACCAGACAAAAAAAAAAACATTATCTTTATTTAAATGCAACTAAGATAACTGAATAATAAATTTCTGGTAGATTAATTTCATCCTCTTCACAGCAGTACTCAGAAGAAGAAGGGGAACACTAGTAGCGCTGTGTACTGCAGCAGAGCAAATATGCCTATCAGTCTAGCACAGTGAACATACTAACATGAGTGTAGAGCAGAGTGATGACTCATTAGTGTGTCTCTGCTCCATCATTGTCCAATCAATAATCTAGGGCAGGGGTAGCCAAACTCTGGTCCTCCAGCTGTGGTGAAACTACAAATCCCATGATGCATCTCTCTCCGGGAGTCATGTCTGTGGCTGTGAGAATCTTGCAATGCCTCATGGGATTTGTAGTTCCACCACAGCTGGAGGGCCGTAGTTTGGCTCCTCCTGATCTAGGGGGTGCGTTCTTAACCATTCTGTGCTGCCACTGCATTGAAGGCCCAGGACATAGCTATGTTCCCTTCTAGCAGTGTCTGAATCACACGATGGACTGGAGAGTATTACAAATCTTTTGGCAGGTAGGGAAGTTTCTAAGTGTGCATTTTACTGAGTATTTAGCTGCTTTCCCAGGGTTCAGCTTAACTGAAGACATGAACATGATGTTTCCATTTCTAGATTTTCCTCCACGTATGATCCCACTGGAGGTAATAAATTAAAGATGTCACATCTGGAGAAAAAGTTGAATTCCCTTAGAATGTTAATCTGTATACTGACACTCTGTGTGGAAGAATATTACTTAAAGAGACCCTGTCACCATACCATTCATTTCTGTGTCTAGTTGCTCATTACAAGCAATCTGATTCTTCATTTCATGATCCTTCGCTGCATTATGTCATAAGAGAAACATGAAACTGCCATTGCTCAGCTCTCCTTCTGACAATACTAGCTGTCTGGGAGTCACTATCCAGGAACAAGATTTCAAAAAGGCACTCTGACTTTTTTCTGACTTTCCCAATCGGCATACTTGTTGTAGGTCAATGACGAAAAGAATAGTAAAGAAGATCTCCAGGTACAAAATGTTATTAACCCTTGCAGTAGGGCTATCCCCCACACTGCAAGGGTTAAGTGGTCGTTTTTGCCTAGGGTTAAAAAAAATACATACTAACTCAATCCTCCAAGCTGGCTGGCTCTTAGAATGGTACTTCAAGCCTCTGCCCCCCTCCACTGCATCAATCTAAGGTCCTTGAGTCTGTAGCAGATTTGCATGGCAACCAATCGGCATCTACCTCTCATTTTGAAATCCTAACAGGACAAACTGAAGAGAGAAGCTGATTGGTTGCTCCAGATTCTGTATGCTACAGTTTAAAAAAAAACCTTCCCCCTGTTTATAAGACATGAGGACAATGAGGGACATACTATCGCTGCTGCTGTGGAGGAGGAGACAGGCTGGAGGGTGCACTGTCACAGCCAGTCAGCTCAGAGGATCGGGTGAGTATAACTTTGTTAATTTTGACCCTAGCCAAAAATGAGCACCTAACCCTTTCTTTAAAGAAGAACTCCAGGCAAAAGTGTTCTTAATCCTTGCAGTGGGGCTACAGCCAGTAATGGAGCATTTCTAAAAAGGGTCCAGTCACGGAAGCCCCCGTACTTTTTCATGACAGGTTTATTTTCATTTTTTTAAAATGTGAAGCTCAAAGCCCAGAAAAATGTTAAATGTCAGACTTTTTTTTTTTTTTTTTTTCAATATTTCTGGGAAATAAACTGAAGGCTAGACTTGGCATATGTCTCACTCTCTCTATGGCAGTAACTGTATAGATCAAATGTTCTAGCTGGGCTAGTCTGGGTGGTGTAGAGATTGCTTTCTAGTCTGGGTGGTGGACAATATTAATCCCTCTGCATTATTCTTTTCCCATAGCTATGTGAACTTGAGTTACCTCCCAAAGCCGGTCTCCCCTCTCCCAGGGAGGGTGTGACAGGGGCGTATGAGGCCAGCATTGCTGTGCTAGGCTGGTGGTGTGATGTAGATGGACCCATAGGAATTAGCTCCTTTTTTTGAATTCGTCCCCATGCTACAGCGTCATTTGTCATACTGCCTTTCATGTTGATGTCCTTTATTATTACTGTTGCCTCCGCCCCTCCGGGAGAAGGGCCTATTGTGCGTCGTGGCACAGCCTGTGACCTATTTCTAGTCTGTGATCTGCAGGGAATGTAAAAGAAAGACCTTCTTTATTACAGCACGTTAATCAAAGTTGTATTAAGAAACCCAGTGGAGTTTTCATAGGGGATTATGGGGAAAGCTGTGAAGTATGTAGATACATTCCACAGCTGTGCAGACCGTGCCTCTGGGATTGGTCTCAAATCATCAGCTGTTTCTTTCCCCACCTCCCTAACATTGTGGACAATTGTTAAGACTCACCCAAAAGTGTAATTGCATCTTAAAATGTACCAGTTAGTACTAAGGTACTAATATACAAACTTTACACCAGGGGTGGTCAACTTGCTTGATATAAAGGGTCTCAAGTGCGGCCACTGACATTATCATGGGGCTGCACATAATATTCAGTGAATTAAAGACTACATAAAACTGTCAGAGACTGCAAACATGCTGCAATAGGAGATGGTCAGAGAATGCAAACACGCTCCAGTCGTTGGAGAATGGAGACATGTTACACTGCTATTACTGCCCCTATACAACGCAATGCTTTCACAATTCTGCTTCCTACAGCCCTATTAAAAATGACTTGTTCCACATTTGATGTTTCTCTTAGCAAGATCATTAGCTGATTATTATCAATTACAGTGTTGTCTGAGGACTACAGAACTTTGCTGTTATATGTTATAGGCTGCCTAGTCCTATCTTATTTCAGTTGTCCTGATACAGAAGGGTAAGTGAGTGTTGTCATCCTAGGACTGGAACTGTGTTACTGGCAGAATCACGAGGTGAAAATAAAATAGAAAGTAAAAAAAAAATAGAAAATGAATGCAGCCACCACGTCTAAGAACTGGTAAACTGAAAAATATAAACAAATGCTGTTTTAGGGTTTAGATTTGCTTGCACATCTAAGGTCCCTGACACATTCACAGAATCTGAGGTCAGTTTTATGCAATAGCATCCAACACTGGGTGATTGGCACTGGTAATGTTTGGCACAGAGCTGTTGGCGCTGAAGGAAATGTCCAATTCCAAGGCCCCCCTCACACAAACCCTCCATATAACTCTAACACGAACTCTCCCTAATATAAATGTAATCCTTTCCAGACTCACCTCTCTTTCCCCTATACCAGTGATGGCGAACCTTTTTGAACCCGAGTGCCCAAACTGCGACGCAAAATCAATTTATTTATCTCAAAGTGCCAGCGCTGAAAATAAGTTTAGCATTGCAGTTTGGGCGCCTTAGGCAAAATAGGGAAACCCTCATATTCAAACATTAAGGCCCCATTCACACTCAGCGACACTCACCTAGGCGGATTTCAGCGTGGCCGGGATATCGCGACTGTTCAGGCGACGTTCCAATGACGATCGCGCGACCTTCACCGTTGGGCTGCATGCAAAAAATCGAAAAATCGCGTGACATTCACGGGAAAAAGGGTCCTGCACGAGCGACGGGCGACATGAAGCTGTACATTAAAACAGCTCCATTGAAAAGCATTGGATGGCGACTTCTTGCGATATCGTGAGGCGGAAATCGCGCGATAAAACGCCCAGTATGATTGGGCACTTATACACTGAATAAAACACATACACGCACTTATTAAAACACACACAGAACTACTAATAAAAATGAACAATTAAAACACTGCCCCTCTCCTGCTTACCTTATCTCTCATGGGGGATGGCTGTGCGGCTCT
>NW_017306449.1:366648-370406 GCF_000935625.1 Nanorana parkeri | reverse complement strand
CTGTGCTGCTCCGGGGGGGCTTGTACGGCTCTCAGGATGGGGGAAGGCTGTGCGGCTCTCACGGGGGATCCGAACGTCCCGGATCGCCTCTGTAGTCGGGCCGGTCACAATCAGGCAGCGGCAGTGACCTCTAAACAGGTAGATTAGACGGCCGCTCGCGGGGGCCTCCCTGGGTCCTAGCGAGGAGGAAGCAGCCGTCTAACCTGCCTTTTTATTGGCCGCCACCTCTGCCTGATTGTGACAGGCCCGGATCGCGTACCAAGGCGATCCGGGTCAGTCGGATCTATTTCAATTGGTGGTCCCTGAACCTGGGCTCGCGTGCCAGCAGAAAGGGCCTCGCGTGCCCTCCCTGGCATGCGTGCCATAGGTTCGCCACCACGGCCCTATACCAAAGACCAACCTCCCTGTACTGAAAGCTATCAAAGCTTATATCTACACAGCAGCCTCTACTTGGTTTAAGTGTGGGTAGAAAATGGAACAAATGGAGAAGACATATTGAACAAAATACAAAACGGCATTGTATCAAATTTGTACCATGCACATTTTTATAGAAATAGTGTCCGCCATCTTGCCATCTGCTTTCCCTGGTCTGATATCTTCTCTCTTCAGCCATTGGCAGGCCAATGATGACGTAACCCTTGTGCATGTGTGCTGGAGTTACATTTTCCCAGCATCCAGCTCCATTCTCTTACAGACGATATTCTGGTTTCTCATGACATAATTTTCTTTTTATTGTCAGGTTTATAATAGACATCTTTGTGCATCGCTTTACAATATAAGGAAGACATTACAGTTACAATACAAGTCAAGGCAAGACAGTAGGGAGGGCCCTGCTCTTGGAAGCTTACCATCTAAAAGGGAGGAGAAAGTGATACAGGAGTTATAATACTTTGTACTTGTCATAATACCTATAAACATTTTACATGTTGAATGTTGTTAGGTAAACCAAGCCTGTCAAAAAAAAGGAGAATTCTACCAGTGTCTTACCGCTTAAACCAGACAGATTATAGTCCAAAAATAACTGCAATGGAATATTTTGGAACAAAACTTAGCCCAAAAATGCATATTGGAAAAAAACCTGGAGATTGCTAATCTCCATAGCCTAGGGCACATACAGGTGAAACTCGAATAATTAGAATATCGTGCAAAAGTAATTGCAGTAATTGCTGCAAAAGGGGCCCAAACCAAGTACTGAGTACATATGCATGCTTGTACTTTTCAGAGGTCCGATATTGTTCTATGTACAATCCTTGTTTTATTGATTGCATGTAATAATCTACTTTTTTGAGGTTGTGGATTTGGGGTTCTTGGGGTTTTCATGAGCTGTAAGCCATAATCATCACAATTATGACAAATCACGGCTTGAATTATCTTGCTTTGCATGTAATGAGTCTATCTCATATATTAGTTTCACCTTTTAAGTTGCTTTAGTGAAATAAATGAACTTTGCACGATATTCTAATTATTCGAGTTTCACCTGTACATAATTACTTAATGAGGTAATGCAATGCGGTTGCAGAATAAAAGTGGCCCAATGGAATCAACCGGTAGAATGAGCGAAGTGCAGTTGCCCATAACAAACAATTACTTAAGTCAGGTTATTGAAACAGGAGCAAGATGCAAAGTTTCATAACCCACAGCAACCAATTTCTAAGTAAATAACCTCCATCATGTGATAAATAGTAGACAGCAAAGTAAGTAGAAGAAGGATTGTCAAATAATCATATATTGATTGGGTCATATTATAATCTTTATTCTTTTTTTCTGGATATCTACACTAGCTTGTAATTGTGTAGCTCAGCCGCTGGTAGACCTGGAGGCTACATGGAGCTCAATGCATGTTGCACAATGAATTGTCTCATCCCCAAGCCTTCACTCACAGCACTCCCATAGACTGTGTTCTGTGTCCTGGTGAGAAAACTCTGACCCACTGTGTGCCCTGTGTTGTACAGGCATGGGAAGACAAGGCAGCCTTGACCTTGGCAAATGATAAAAGACACCAGGAAGTCAGGGGCATGGTCTCTTTACATCCAGGACAAAGGTAATTAAAAAGACTTTTGTATCCTGCTCATGCGTTATACTGATCTAATAACAATAACATGGAATTGTTAAATACAACTGAATTTAACAAATGTACATAAAATAGAACACTTTTTTCATTTTGCATAAAGTAAAGAAGAGTTTATTTGATGACTGTATCCACATTAGAGAGGTTTCCCCTGGCATGGTCACCAGTACAGAACATGACAAAACAAATTATACCCATATTATTTGTAGCGTGGGGAAAGTTTGAACCTGTGTCAGTTTTTTTATTGCTGCTGTGTTCATAGGGGTTTGGGGGAAGAACTACAGTGACCAGTGGAGGACATACTATCTGACACTGCTAGGCATGTTGGATAGGATCGGTGCCTGGAGAACAAAACAGAGAGGTAAGTGTAAAGCTTCTTCTGTTACAGGGTATCGTCTACCCCCTAACAGGGTTTATTGGTCCTCTTTGCTTCTGCAAATATACAAATGGCATTTCAAGGTCCTAAATGTTTACTTCTTTCCTGGACTTGTGTCCAACTGGTTTCAGTATCAGTTCAACCTCTAAGCTGCTACCAAGAGCCAACGGCAAAGGTGTCTAGTGCATGAAGAAGAAGCTGAAGAAGTTACTTTAGGGTAAATTTGGCACTTTCCTTTGCACGGCATGTATTAAAGAAAACTGATCTTGTTCTAGAAATGCATAGTTAATTTGCAGTCAATAGATCATTGGAATCGTTTACAGTTTTGTCACACTGATAATTGCTGCAGCAGGAGTTAAATACCCTGTGCTGCCACCATACAGGTTAGTTTAACCATGGCTCTCGCAAACAAAGCAGTAGACTGGTTCTCCTTTAACTGTAAAAATAAAGGAAACCATTCACATATTTATTACTGTATTTGCAGCCTGGTTGCATTACAGTGTAGCGCCCCCTGACCCCCAGAGGCCTGAGGTGGACCCCCAAGGGCAGGGTGGGCTGACATTTCACTCTCAGGGGTAGATTATTTGCCGGTTTGCGGGATGTGAACAGTAAATTTGGCGCCCGTCACTTTAAGAACTTTTTAGATGCTTTATTGTAGAACAGCCAAAACTGGTAAAGAGGGTATAGAGCTTCAGACATCCATAGCAAATAGACTCCAGACTCACCAATCCCTTCCAGCTTCCGCAGTGTAGGAATACTTCAGTAGAACAAAGAATGTCACTGTGTAGTAGTGCAACTACTGAATAAGGGATATGCATGAAATCTTCCCTGGGAAAGACACCAGACTTGATCCTGAGGTCCATGCCATCCAGGCCTTCTCCTCCAGAAGTCATAGGTCTCCTCTAGTTCTCCTTCCCAGATAGTTCCAGACCCCACCTGGTTCCACATCTGGCCTCCTCCAGGCTGGTCAGCTTCTCTAACCTTGTACATCCCACCCTCAGGCTAGGCCTCTGGGCGGACTGACCCAGAGCACATGGCAATTCTTGAGTATTTATGCACTTCCCCAGCATGCACCACTGGCCATGAAACTCCTAGTGATTGGCTGGTGAGGCATAGACACTGCTCATGTTTCCCTATTGGCTGCCACTCTCTGTAGCAGGGTCGCATCCCACTCATAGGTAGGTGCAATCAATAGCAGAACAGCTAGAATAACCAAATGATACCTGACAACAAATCAGCCAGACTGATTACAGTTCCAGGAAAACAAAATGTAAGTAACCACTCCACTTAGGGTGGAAGGGGCTACAATAGAAA
>NW_017306449.1:348897-366601 GCF_000935625.1 Nanorana parkeri | reverse complement strand
AGGTATATTCCAATTTGTGGTCTGCAGTTACCCAGATACTGTGGTAATAGGGTTAAATGGGAGGGCAATAAATACATGAAAAAAGGTTGCAGAGTAATAGTAACCTGGGATATTTCTTGGTGTTTTTTGTGGTGGGTAGCACTTTAAAAATCTCAAAAAAACATTTCTTTTTCAAGCCCACTGTTTAGAAAACTCATACCTGAGCTAACCAGATAAGATCAGAAAATAAGAAATCTCGTGGGGTAAGCTATAATGCTCTACACAGTATTCTGTCAGTATCTGAGCTATCATTAAAGAAATGGGGGCCATAGAACCACATGTATCATTCTTACAAGGAATTGGTTTTGTAGCCTTATTGTCTCTAACTATCCTTGCCAAAATTGTCTGGGCCTTGTTCCCAATCTCACAGAACTGCTGGTGCAGGAACAGAATGATTCTTCCTAGGCCCCCTATTTAAAAAGATCGATAGGCTTGTAACAGAGAGAGAGAGTCACACTGTGTGCTTGCTCTATAGATTGCCCTATATAAATCTATAGATTGCCCGCTGAGGTGTGGCTCTAAGTTTTTACCTTAAAGGAGAACTATGGGGTTAGGGCTTTTCCCCATAGTTCTCCTACGTTTAACGGGAGGACACAAACTAGCGTCCTCCCGTGACCCTAAGCTCAGTATACCGCGAGCTACAGCTCGCGGTATACTGAGACGTCGCAGCCGGAGCGGATCCCGACAATTATGTCTGGATCCGCCCAGCTGCGTGGGTGACAGCTGGCTCTGCCTCTACACGCCCCCTCCCCTGTCCGTTCCGCCAGTCAGTGATGGAGGATCGGAGCGGGGAGGGGGGGAATCTAGTCCCTCCCCTGTCACGGCAGAGAGCCGTGACAGGATCGAGAAGTGAGCGAACACCGGTATGTGTTCGCTCACCTTCCGATCTACTGAGCCGACCTGTGACAGTCTCATTGTCACAGGTCGGCTAGAACTATGACGTGAGTGAAAAGCACTCACCTCATAGTTCTCCTTTAACACCTTTTTCATTGCAGAGGAGAGAGAGAGATTGCTTCTGTTGAAGGCCTTAAGGCTTTCCATACAACTGAGGTGGTAGACACAGCTTTCATTAAATGCAAATAACTCATATAGTTTAGCAGAAAGCGACACAGAACCCGAGACTTTTAAGAGGGATTCAGACTCCAAAGAGAAGACAATCTGTATGGTACAGGCAAATCGCGGGAGCGTGCACACAGGACAGACTCTGTGGGACACTGGAAGACATAGGAGTCTGTGCTGCATCAGAGAGCGGCACCAGCGCTGGAGGGACTGTTGCAAACGAGGTAAGTACTTTCAGCTGCATGGAGGGGGTGGGGGGTGTGTGTATTGGAGCCTTTAATGTCACTTTAGCTTAAATCAGCATTGTAAGTGCAGCAATCCTGCCAGTACAGCAAATACTTGCCTTCTCAGCAGAGTGCCAGCGGTCAACGTGCAGCGTGAGGTCGTAGGTAAGGGCTGCCCTACTAGTTTCGTCTTACAACTTCCTCAAGAGCACAGGTTAATGAATCTTTTGAATGAAGACAGTCTGAGTGTTTAAAGCCTAGGAGAGCTCTGTAGCATTTGCAGACCGAGTTCAGACTTTTGACATTTTGTTCTTTAACAATTTATTTCAGAACTGGCTGAACTTTTGCAGGCACTGCTGGTACAATCAGAAACATGCCTTTAAGATGATTATCCAATCTTGGCACCCAGATGACTTCCCTTTCAGTAACATCTTTTATGTTAATGTGTTACAGTTTTAATCTCTTGTGTATAATGCTGGCACAGAACATTATAAGAATGTATGATTTCCTGCCATTACTAATTAAACTGTACTTCACTGTAGAGTTAAAAGAGCACCCAGTTCAGAGTTCATTGTAACTGTATTCATTATGGCTCCACTTCCAACAGAGGTCTTTTCCGGTCATTCACCTTTAGTTTGGGTCCCACACAATCCTCTTTTAGACCGCATACTTGTCATTCTAGGAGGCAGCTCCGTGCAGAATAACGCTTTGTATTGTAAAATGTGCAAGGAAAAAATAAATACGTGGCGTGAGATGGAGACAGAGACCCCCACAGAAGAGGGAAATTACACCGTTTGCTTTAGCACTCAGAACCTAATCCACACCTTCCTGACTACCTCTCATTCCATTTTCCTGATTATCAAATACAATATTACCTTCTACACTGGCTATGGATTTTGTTAGCAGGTCCAACCCAGCTTTAGACATAAACGGGAATACTCAGGAATCCTGTCCTGGAAGCAATAACATGGATGCCTTGCGGACCTGAAAACATGCCTGGCTGCCTCTGACCTCAGTGCCTTTTTAAGGTAGCCATATATCACTCATCTTTTAAATGATTCCTACTAAAGAAGTGAAAATTGGAGCCATGGGTGGCTCTGTGAACACAAAACGTTGAAGAAGCCGCGTGGAAAATTGTCAGTCGAACAGCAACTGCATCCTATTGGATTTTGAGACAGCTGTGCATGCCAGCTGTCTGAATTCAATGTATTCACTGTGTAGCATTGATGGTTGAATTCAGTGATTTATCTCATTCAGCCTGTGGGCCTGAATGAGATAAATCTACAAGTGTATGGTTAACCATATCCAATTGCTTTTTTGGCCAAGGTCAGTAAGCTTTGAGTTTCTAAAGCTGCTTATAGACATAAGATTATATACCAGTTGGATTGAAAATGGTCCCAGTGTTAAACCACCATCTCATATCTATGGTCACCATTAGCCTTTGTACACTCAGTGTATTTTTTTGCAGGCAGGCTGGTGAGTGTGCTGGGAAAATGTTGTTTTTGTACTTTGTAAAGCCCTTCCATGCGCACCTCCTTGCTTAAGGCTAGTTATGCATTGATAAGTGTGTTTGCCATTTGTTTCCCTTGTTGGATTTGATGTGGGGACACTTGCCATTGTGATGTGCAAGGCTTCTGGTGTGTCCCTGTCCCTTTAAGAAAGGTTGGGCTACCTCCTGGCAAACCTGCTCCCAATTCATCCTTTGCTATGTATGCTCCAAGATGGAGGCTCTCGTGGGTTAGAGTTAGGACCACACTACACAGAGGAGCCTTGATGAGGCAGTCTGGCTTCCACAAAGACCTGTGCAACTAAAACCACTGTTTTTAACCCTTGTAGTTAAACAGTGTATTTTTTTTGCAGGCTGGCTGGTAAGTGTGCTGGGAAATTTTTGTACTTCCATGTGCACCTTGCTTAACCGCCTCCCCAGCTTCCTGGATGTAACAGGCCGTCTAAAGATGGCCTGCTAGCCCCGCCCACTCGGCGCGCGAGCAGGAAAGTGCCAAAATTTAAATACAAGCGATCCGCCGGCTGTAGAGATCGGTACACGATTTCCCTCTGGTGTCAGAATGTGGAATTACATCACTTCCACATTCTCGTGTCACTCTCCAGCTTCAGAAGCTGGAGAGAAGCTGATGAAGCAGATCTCTGCTTCATCAGCTTCTTTGGAGGGGTCCTAGGTGACATTAGGGGTCTCAATAAAGTTAAGTGAAAAAGAAAATAGGGGAAAAAATTAAAGTTGCAAAAAAAAAAAATTTAAAAAACACAAAAATGTTTTTAAAGTCCCCGCCGATACATACACACGCGCAAACATGCATCAGGTGCGCATACGTGTGAAAACGACGATTGTGCCCATTATGTCGCACATATTACATATCGCCGCGAACGTCGCAGTGAGAGCAATAATTCTAGGGCCATTAATCACTGATAACACTAAACTGATGAGCGGTAAAAGCTTTTAAAGCGTCGCCTATGGTCAATTTTGGGTATGGTAGTTTTTTGCGATTTCGCGGGTGCGTGCATTTTTAAGGCTTGAGATGTTTAGGGTAATAACAATTGTATTATAACATAATGTAAAAAAAAACATTGAAAAAAAATTTTCAGTAATTTTTCCTTAATATAGTAAAAAATAACACCCCCAGTGGTGATTAAATACCACTAAAAGAAAGCTCTATCCATCCCCACAAAATAGTATAAAATGAATTTCAGGAAAACGTTGCATGACGGAATAAACGTCAGTCAAAGTACCGCAGCGCTGAATACCGAACAATTTCCTGGCCAGGAAGGGGGTGTAAACACCTGGTCATCAAGTAGTTAAAGCTAGCTATGAATTGATGAGTGCGTTTGCCATTTGTTTCACTTATTTACCCAACGTGACCCCATCTTTCAGTTTTTTTAACAAAAAGATGGCTAATAATAAATGTTTTATAACACAATGTAAATTTTTCTCAAAAACGTACTTTTTTCTTTATATAGTAAAAAATTAAAAATCCCAGTGGTGATTAAATACCGCCAAAAGAAAGCTCTATCTGTCCCCAAACAAAATATATAAAATGATTTTAAGTACGGTGTTACATGACTGAATAAATATCAAAGTACCAAGTGGCTGAAAACTGAAAAATGGCCTGGACAGTAAGGGTAGAGTGGGGCCGTACAGATCCGTGTGGCGTGCACGGCCGTATTGGGCCCTTCCCGGGAAGGACAGGTGCTGCGTGTGATTGTAAGCAGCAGCCTGTTCTTCCCTATGGGAGTATGCAGCCGTACATTGTTGTACGCTCACCCGAGCTGAACATCCGTGCAGGTGCGGGTGCGGGATGCACACAGGATCCGTCTGAGTACGGACACCTGCAGCTCGGGTGAGCGCACGGCCCCACTCTACCCTGTGTGAATGAGGCCTAAGGGGGTTTAACAACCTGGTCTTCAAGTGGTTAATAGAGTACCATCTATCTTGCATCTTGCATCTGTACTTTGCAACAATACATTAGTAAAAGAAAACATGCTCAAAGTGTTTGGATGTCTGTGTGTCATTATAGTGTCATCCTGAATACTAAAAATAATACTAAAATGGTGAGCAGTTTCTTTCCTGCTAAGCTCTCTTTCTTTCTCTGTGCTCTTCTTTCCTCCAAAGACAAAAGCTGCACAAATGTGCTACATTTGAACAGTAGCTCCTTACTTACTGTACAGGTCCTTCTACACCAGTACAAAAGGTTATTAGAGCAGATCTATCAGTGTATATCCTTGAGCCTTCTGTTTGGAAGCTCTAATTAGTTCCCCTTGAACAATACGAAATAATGAAAAGGATTGTATGAATAACTCATTTTGTCCTTGCTAAAGCTATCTTTTTCCTACAGGGCAATCATTTCTGACAGCATGAACTTTGCCTTAATTAATATAGTCACAATATGGTCCTGGCAGTTTTGGAATCATATCTTGTTCCTGTCAAATGGGGGTGCTGTTTGGGTCACTTATGCGACTTTAAAATCAACAATCAGGTAGTTGCGTAATTACAATATTCGGCATTAAATTCTGCACTGCTGCATTATCTATCACTACCCAGATAAAAAATGTTATCTCCAATTACAGATTTTTACTTCCTTCAAATAGCTATCTATGGTCTAGGCTAGGGCAAATAAAATTTTTTTGATATCAGTGAAAACTGGTCACAATAATTGTAAAGAACATCGGGTCAGGCATCACTTTCACCTTGGTGAAGGGGGATCCTCTGTAGACAATGATATCAATAGAAACATTGCAAACATTAGAAACAATGCAAACATTCTTTTATCATTTCATGTAACTCTTTTAAGAAATGTTTTTTCTTGCAGTTCAGATTCCTGAGAAGAATGCCCAGGTGGGTTTTTAAAAAGATAAATGTTATCTCAGTCAACAGTGTTGTCTTGATAGTTGTGACTCCTGTGATCACATCTTCATCTCGTGCTGCCGTGCTGGTAAGATCAAATATTGAAAGATATGAATCCAACATCTTTGAAGGTTTTGGAACAAAAGACTGATACAGTGTTTTCTCACTTTTCAAAGATAATACATTAGTAAAGAAGCATATGCCTTCCGTAGCAACGTAGGGGTAGTTGTAGCTGCTTCTGTGGTAGAGGTCATCCTCCTGATTAGCAAACGTTTGATCAGATGAGTGGTCTGCTTTAGTCTTGAGTTCTTTTCTGTCTAGGGAGAAGAGTTTCCTCTTTGGGAATGACATGTGAGACCTTCCAGAACTTAAATCAGGATATTTGGAGCTACACTATATTGCCAAAAGTTTGTGGAACCTGACCATAACACCTATATAAACTTGTTGGACATCCCTTTTCAAAACCATGGGCATTAATATGGAGTTGGCCTTCCCTCTGCAGCCATGGGAATTTGTGCCCTTTCAGCCAAAAGAGCATTTGTGAGGTCAGGTACTAATGATGGAAGAGCAGGCCTGGATCTCAATCAGCATTCCAGTTCATCTCAAAGATGTTCAGCTGGGTGAAAGTCAGGGCTCTGTGCAGGCCACTTGAGTTCCTTCACACCAAACTCATCAAACCATGTCTTGTAGCTGGCTTTGTACACAGGGCACAGTCATCCTGGAACAGAAAAAGCAGGGCCTCCTCCAAACTGTTGCCACAAGCTGAGATAAGCATAAATGCCTAAAATGTCTTTGTAGAGGGGGGCATTAAAGGAGAATTAGGAGGTGAGTGATTTTCACTCAGCCTCATAATCTGAGCCGACCTGTGACAATGAAACTATCACAGGTCGGCTCAGTAGATCGGGAAGTGAGTGAACACATACCGGTGCTCGCTCACTTCTCGATCCTGTGCCGGCAGAGAGCTGTGACAGGGGAGGGACTGGATTCCCCCCTCCCCTGTCCGATCCTCCGGCGCTGACTGGCTGAACGGACGGGGGAGGGGGCGGGTACAGCTGGCTCTGCCTCTAGATAGGCAGAGCCAGCTGTCACTCACGCAGCTGGGTGTATCCAGACATAATTGTCGGGATCCGTTCCGGCTGCGGCATCTCAGTATACCGCCAGCTGTAGCTCGCAGTATACTGAGCTTTGGGTGACGGGAAGATGCTAGTTTGTGTCCTTCCGTTACCCTTTGGAGAACTATGGGGAAAAGCCCTAACCCCATAGTTCTCCTACTCTGAAATGGAAACATTTTCAGTGTGTTCCACATACTTTGGGCAATATAGTAGGTGTGATAGCCATGTTTCCACAAATATTTTGGCCATATAATGTGTTATATATTCCAGTTTGACCCTCCTATGGAAGAATTTGTTGGTTTTATGACATATTTGTTTAGATTGTGAACACAAACTGTATGACTATGCCCTTGTAAATTGTAAGGAATATTTTGATCTGAAATCTGAAGGTAACCATTTGTATGGCAAATTCAACTAAAAGAAGATATTTTGTGTTTTTTATGTACTACCCTCTTATTGGTATTTCTTAAAAGGCTCCTTCGCTAATGTTTTTCTTCCACCTTGGTATCATATTGATACTTGCATCCTTAGACTTGGCTTTTGGCTTCAGCTCCTGTTTTGTCTTCTTATAATAAAATGAGTCAGGAGAAAATTGGGCTCAACACATTTTGTATTTGTTTCCTTGTTTGTCTTTCAAGATGTCAAGGGCAACTCTCTATAAGAAACCTTCATTATAATTAGCTGAGGACAGCAATTCTTAATCGGCATTCTTGGAAATGAGAGGAAAAAAAATTCTAGAATTTTTTTTTCTCTGTGTGAATATGGGCAAATGTTAAAAAATGTACTCCAGCTATATAAGATGGATGCTATCAAAATATTGGAAATGCCTACGGATGAGGTACAAATAAGCAAAACCAACGAGAAAGTCCAACTCCAGCCAAAATGTTGTATTTTGTATTGTTTTAATGTTTTCAAATTGCGCACTATAAAATAATGGAACAATATGAATATTACCCAGTACTTGATCCAGCTAAGTAAAAGCCTTTTCAAACACTAGAAACGTCCGGCATGTACAGCTCCGTGCTGTGTTCACGGCCATATCGGGCAGCTCCCGGGAAGGACAGGTGCTGCGTGTGATTAGTACGCAGCCCCCGTCCTTCTCTATGGGAGTACGCGGCCGTACGCCGCCCTACGCTCCCCCCCAAGTGCAGGTCCGTATGGGTGTCTGTACTCGTACGCTGACAGGATGGATCCTGTCTACGTCCGAGCCAGGAAACACGAGCCTTCCCGGGAGCTGCCCGATACGGCCGTGAACACAGCACGGAGCTGGACGTGCCGGCCTTTTCTAGTGTTTGAAAAGGCTTTTACTTAGCTGTACGTGCCGGCCTTTTCTAGTGTGAATGAGGGCTTAGCAAACTTGATTCTTTAGCATATCATGAGAAAGGTGCACCCACCAGAACCTCGTGGAAGATCGAAACTTATTTAGCAGATCGACCTCCCAGTACTCAGCTCAAAAGGTGTCATCTGCTCCACACAACCTTTAGGCCAGATTCTTCTCATCCATGACTGCCCTGGGTCCATGCATGTTTATACCCAGATAGCAAGGATAACCTGACACAAACTTGTGGTAGGGTTAAATTGTAATTCTTTTTAACTTGCTGCACACATTCCTGGCAAGCTGTAGACTTGCAGAATACTTGTAACACAAGTTCTAGTTGACACTTTTTGAATTTGCAGCAAATCTGCTTGGCAAGTCTACAGCAAGAGTCCAGCAGGTCTTAGCGAGAGCTCTGCAAGTGTAGAAGCACTTTTGCAAAGCACGTTGATCTGGATACTTGCAATGCAGACTTGCTGTAATTGTGCAACAAAATGGTGAAGCTTTGCAAGTCTGCAATAGTTTAGCAAGTCATTTTCAAACGTGCAGCTCACTTGCTTGCTATCTGGGATATTGGAAAGGGAACATTTAATCCACAACTCCGGTTCAGAAAACAAAAGAAGAAAAAGGATTCAAGTACATTAAATGTATTATATTTATAAGGGAGGGACAGCCCTGAAAGCAAATGATACTTATTACATTCTTTAAAGCTGGTGAGAAACACTCTGAACATAAACGTTGCTTTTCATATGAAGTAAAACATTCAAGCTTGAATCATCTATTTCCCCAGCGGAATAGTGGCACTTTATTACACATTTTTTTCTCTTCAAGGAAAATTACAATGGTGTAGTGTCAATTTTGTTTAAGGTTGAAAAGTAATGAGAAATCCAAAAATTTACAGTTGCCACTAGAACAGTAGGAGAGGAGAAATCTGCCTCGAGGGACACTTGTTCTGGTGACAACGGTCTAAGTGGGGAATTTACCTCACTTTAGAGAGATTTCCCCTTACTTCCTGTTGTGTCACTAGCACAGGAAGTGAAAGGAAATCTCCCCAATGGACATGGGTAGCATAAAGTAAACTGGGTATTATCCTTCCCTACTCTATCCAAAAGATTTGGCTTTACATACATTTTACTCATTTGTATTATATCTGTTCTTGTTTTATATCTATGTGGATAATCTTCAGAAACATTTGCTACATGGCAAACAATTGCCAGAGCACCATGGCCTAGCTTAGGAAACATTACAGCAGTAGGTGCCTCTCTTGTGGGGGGTTTTTGTGTTTCAAACCTTGAAATACACAGGACTAAGACACAAGCCAACGCTGTGAATCATTTATCAGTAGGAATATTTCATGTTGAGTTATAGAGCTCTGTAAACAGCAGGCTTTTTTTCAGCAGGCTGTAAATAGGTAAAGGCAAAAGTGAAGGTGATTAGGCTAAAGAAGACTAGGGAAAAATGACAAGTTAATAACATACAACATTTATTTTAAAGTATTGCCAGACAAAACATTTTTAATACAGTGTGAAAGGGCTAGAAACCCCTGTCAGATTTGTGTTTCTGTTTTTGTCCCTGTTGCAGATTTTCCTCCTCTTCCTGTGTGGCAAAACCGTTGTCATCAGAACAGGAAGAGGGAAGAAGTTTCTCTAATGAATTCCTAGATAGCAATAAAATGCAACAGGGGATCCTTCCAACCAAAAGGGGATCCCTCTATCCCTCCCCCCTCTAAAAAAGTTTTGGGTGGACATACTCTTGAACCTATAAAAATACACTTTTGTTGTCCCGATCATAAAAATTCAATAAATGTGTAGAAAACTAAAGGGCGCGTTCACACTGCAGTGTCATACACCACAATGCATACATTTGTAGTACATTGATGAGTACTGCGTTATGCAGCCCATTAATAATCAATGGGCTGCAATGCATCTCAACGTACAAAAAAATAATACAAACAACATTTTTGTTAGTGCATCCCGTTGTGCCGCGTACTGTGTGATGTGGTGTGCTCCAGAGCATTGCAGTGCACGTGAGGCTCCCGTCCCGATTCATACCAGACCCTTTAGGGGGGCGATCGAGTGCCCCCCTCCCTACGCCTTACTAGGCCACGTACCCTCGGCATTGGGAGGGTGGGTACAAGGGCCTCTCCCCCACAACCCTGACCCAGTGGTTGTGGGGGTCTGCAGGCGATGAATGAATGGGTGAGGGGTACTTGTACCTCTACTCATTCACTAAAGGGTTAAAAGTCACACTTTTAGAAAAAAATCCTTTAAAAAACAAAGTACATTTTTGACTATTCTTTCATTTAAAAAAATTAAAATGGCTCCATCAGTGTAATCCAAAGTCAATCACGATGCACGACGCCCGCCGAAATAAAAAAAGTCCCGCCGCACAATGACCTGTCCGAACCCGACAAAGACTTGCCGCTCATTTAACATTCTCAGCTGTCATTGAAAACAATAGCATTCGGGAACTCACGAATGCCATTCATGTGACACCTCGGCTCACAGACCCGAATGACATTTGGGAGCTGATGAATTGCATTCGGGAGCTCCCAAATGCTATTGTGTGCTATGACAGGTAAGAATGTCAAATGGGTGGAACGAGCTATTCACTATGAGCTATGACTCTTACAGGGTTATTCACAAATGGGTGAAAAGTTTGGAAGAAGGCCGGAGAAGTGTGTGGCCACTAAAGGGTGTGGCCACGGAGGGGTGTGGTCACTGAGGGGCGCTGTAAAGCTTTCTCGCACAGGGCGCCTAAAGGCCTAAGGCCGGCCCTGCTCGCCCTGCCAGGCCTATGCTCGGATTAAGGGTCTGGTAGGAATTTTAGGAGGGACCCCAAGTTTTTTTTCTCATTTTTGGGGGCTGGGGTTCCACCTTAAAACTCCTACCAGTCCTAAATGGCCTGGTATGACTTATGTGGGGAATCCCATGCACTTTTTTTTTTTATATTTAGCTTGGAGGGGTCCCTCCTCACACTCCTACCAGGCCTAAAGGGTCTGGTATGAATCGGGAGGGGAACCTCACGCTTTTTTTTTTTTTTCCTTCTGCTGACTGAAAAAAAAATATATTTATTTTCTTTTGTCTAATGTCACTTTGCTGCAACAAAAATTCTTCCAAAAACGGAAATTCGTACATACTACCGCTAATACGAAATTCATCCCAAATTTTTGGTATCGGAAATTCGGATTCATTTGCACTCATGATTTCTGTCATTCCGAGATTCGGATATGTACAAATAACGAATCTTTCTGAAACTAACCACACATATCTACTACACAAAACAAGCACTTAACCCTGTTTTGTTTTTTTAGCGTAAAATGGGCTTTCAGGTGCAGTCCAGTGCGTTTGTATGCGTTTTTGATGCGTTTTTGATGCGTTTACATGTGTTCCTGTGAGTTCCGGACCAGAGAAAATGAGACAAGCAGTATTTTTTATTGTCTGGACCGGAACAGACTGCGCTGGTGTGAACAGAGCCCATAAATACCATAGGGATACATTGGGATGCTTTTTTGTTCCAGGAACAAACTGTTCAGGTCTGGTCATGGTCCAGACCCAAGGGCAGGTTCACACCATTTCCGGACCAGATCTGGAACGCAGTGCATTGCATTTTGCCGCATTTTTATCGCGATTTTGCCGCGTTCGGTAGGTTTTTATTTTAGCTTAAAATGGTCTTACCGGTGCGTTCCAGTGCATTTGTATGCATTTTTTGATGCGTTTCTATGCTTTCCAGTGCATTCCAGACCATACAAAATAAGACAAGCAGTATTTTTCTGGTCTGGTCTGGAACGGACTGCGCTGGTGTGAACAGAGGCCAAAAGTAGCATAGGGATACATAGGGGTTCTGAAACAATCTGGTCTGGTCTGGAGATGATCTGGATGTGGTGTGAATGGGCACTTAGTTGACTAAAGTGGCAAAGCAAAACATAAACTGTGGGATCGCCATTAGGAAATATTCTAGCTGTGTATTTAGTGACACCTAGCGGCATATCTTGGTATATATTATTATTATAAAGGATTTATATACAGTAGTGCCAACAGTTTGTGCAGTGCTTTACAAAACTGAGGGAGACATTACAGTTAAGAATACAATTTTAATACAGGAAGGTGGGAGGGCCCTGCCCGTGAGCGCTTGCAATCTAGTAGGAGGGGCAAGTGATACAAAACGTAATAACTGTTTGGGATGATCTAATGGAAGAACTGAAAGGATGGTTATATCGAGGTGGAATAGGCCTCCCTAAAGAGATGAGTTTTCAATGATTGCCTAAGGGCAGGTTCACACCAAAATGTCCGCGTTCCAGTGCATTCGGCCTTGGGAACGCACTGGAACGCAAGCCGGCTTACACCGCGGATGTCAACTGGTTAAAAAAACGTACGATCTGCCCATCTTGGACAGGCAGATCGTACTTGCGATCATCGCAAGCCCGCCCCCTTAAGGAGCGGGCCTCCGATGACTGCAATGCTGAACGGGCAGTTCAGCATTGGAGCACGTGCGGCATTTGTCTCCCGAGCATGCCACAAACCCACCGACAATCGTATGATTCTCAGCGGGTTTTCGAGCCTGCTCGTAAGACAAAAGACGTGCGACCGTACAGTAGAAACGGTCGAACGCCTTCCATACACCTGCCGATTATCGTACAATCGCGAGATTTCCCACGATTCTCGTACGATATCCGGCAGGTGTATGGGCAGCTTTACTCTTAGTTTCTTCTTGTTTTCTTAGTGTGCGGTTTTACATCCTGCTGATAAGGACCAATTTGAGCCAAGAATACATAGCTCTGAGTCAAAGCATTTTTTGCACAACGTTGATTTCACAATATATCTAATACACATAATGAATGAGTTGTTAACACCCCGAAACACCCAAAATATATTATTCCTGATTATGGGAATAAATATCAGCTGTTTATTCTAAGAAAACAGAAACTGCTATACATGTGTGCTCGTGTCCATGTCAGTTCCTCTAGCATAATGCTATGTGGGTGTGCCCTAAATGTTCTCTTCTAGGATAAGTACAGTCTAAATAGTATGTCTTTGAAGTCTGAAGGCAGCGCTAATCTATTGTTACACAGCTCGCTTTACCATTACATCCCATCGTAAGATTTTCGGCTGGTTTTCTAGCGTGCTCCTTAGACAAAAGACGTGCGACCGTACAGTAGAAACGGTCGCACGCCTTCATTCACACTGCACGATTCTCGTACGATCGCGGGATTTCCCGCGATTCTCGTACGAGAATCGTGCAGTGTATGGGCACCTTAACACTGCTCCCCAAGGACAGAGTAAGCGGCTCATTTTGGGAAGAAAGGCCCTATTCAAGCTGTGATAAAGCCGCTACACATGCAAGAGCCTGCTACTAGGATTAAGAATTGTACAATCTTTTGAGCAGTGCTGGGCTTGCAATCATCTGGCAGGATGCTGTGCCAAGTTTTCCCAGCAGTAAATAAAGAGGTAGAAGGGTGGAGGTCTGAAGTCTTAAACAGAGGTGATGTACTTTATGAACTGTCAATTACTAGCCTAGTCAAGCAGCTGCATCCACCACAAATTCCCCTCTAGCCCTAAGGCAGTCAGTTACAGATTATTGCCAGCATACATCTTGGGTGATGATTCACAGGCAAGGATTCCCTTACCGTGGGCCTTTTAGTCATTACCTAATCAGGGCAGTTAAAGGCCATATGTTGGAAGGAATATATACCCATTCAAGACGAGGTTTGTTGCTCTAAATTTTCCTCATGATCAATGCAACAGTCATCTAGCTGGTTAGGCATCAGGAAAAAAGAAAAGGCCAGTTGCACTCTTTACCGGTATGACCCAGTGATCGGGGAGGGGTGCTCGGAATGAATGCGGATGGCGCCGCCAAATACAGAAAATTGCAGAAACGTCACCAGCACACCAAATCCTTATAGGATCAAAGTTCGTAGATTTTATTGCAAACTCATGTCAGTTACACAAGCGCTTTCGGGGCCACGCAGGGTCCCTTCATCAGGCATAGCTATGCCAGCAAGATCTATGCCTGATGAAGGGACCATGTGTGGCCCCGAAAGCGCTTGTGTAACTGACATGAGTTTGCAAAAAAATCTACAAACTTTGATCCTATAAGGATTTAGTGTGCTGGTGACGTTTCTGCAATTTTCTGGTTAGGCATCAGGACACCTTTTATATGAGAAAATAAAATTTATATTTTTTTTTCTGGAGCACCCGTGGGCCAGTAATGGCTCTTACTTGCCAGGACAATCTATACTTGGCCAAAGAACACAGAAGCAGATTTTTTGGCTGGCAATGAGGTATCAGGGGCATGGTAATTTCTGAATGAAATGAATCAGCAAGTGACTTTATAGTAAAGCTTCTATGAATATGCTGTGTTGCTTATCCGTGGCTGCAGTTACCTTGTGTTGGTGCAGATCTCGCCACACACAACAATACCTAAGGTCTCAGGGGATGGAAGAATTCACAATCAGCTTTTCTTCATTTTAACAAACCAAGATTACTCCCTCGTAAGAGAAACAAAAGTCCTTTTTGAGGGTTCCTCTTGTTGGTTTTAGGTTTAGATCAAGCACTGAGATCTTGAGGAATGCTGATTTGAGTTTTACTTGCTTAGAATGACGTTGCATATATGAATATTGCATTTTGAAGAAAACAGAAAGGAAAAGAACTTCCTTTGTTTCATAGATATGCATGCACACAGAGACTAGCATTGCACTACAGTGCCATCTACAGCACAAAGGACATATTAGTACAAAATTGGCCAGTAGGTCCCAGGTTGTGGGAGCTTGCACTGGTTTGAGCATATCCTGTTCAGGATCCATGGGTCCTGTTAAGAATTCAAGATGGACACTGTCAAGTTTTTATTCTCATCTTCCTGTCAATTTAATTCCCATCAGAATTCCTTGGTGTAAGCAAGGCTCTAGGTTCTATGTACACATATCCAAATGGTGTCTCGTAATCTTTCCAGTCCAAAAATGTCAAGCTTTTTATCCTCCTATTTTTTTTTTTAGCTTGCATATGGAATCTCTGTATTCAATCACTTAAGCCATGAACAGGCTATGGGATGTTGTGCCTGGCAGAGGTGTATTCACGTTCCTGTACACCAGTCCTTTCTCGAATGTCTTGCTTGCCATTCTAAAGTTCCCCTTTCAGTTTATCTGCCTTTTGGCCTCGCCACAGTTCTAGGTAATTTTCTAAATATTACATCCAGTCACTGCCTTCTTGAGTGAACAAGGCTTCACGTATTCCACTATTTGCGGCGACATCCTGCTGGTAGTTCAGCATGCTAATACTCTGGCAGTCCACAGGGACATCCTAAGTTAGGCTCTGATCACATTTAACAGGGTTCCCCAACAGGGAAAGCCAAGCGTTGCTAACACAATAGATGACGTTTTCAGAGAGACTCAGAAAATTTCCAAGTAGGCCGCTGTCTCTATCCTACTCATTGGCGTCCTATTGTCTCAAGTTGACAGAATCAATTCAGATAGTGAAATTAGATTTAATGGAGGCTGAGGGTCTTCCAACAGGATTCTTCAGACGACAGAGAAAAATAATCCCTGTGCTGGAGGATCAGGATGATTCCAAATATGAGATTCTTTGTTTTTGGCTAAGGCCGCCAGCCTATTTCAACTGTCATTTACTAATCACTTCAACAACCTCTTAGTCCAAGGCAAGTGACAGTCCAATGGGGGAAGAAATCTCCAGCATCTTGGCGTTCAGGGAGCCTTTCAGATCCATTGAGACTCCGTATTGATTCATTGAACAACAGGATGATTTTTTTCCCCGTAGATTCAGTGTCACAAGGGAGGAAGGGACTGCTCACTGCTGATGGAGGTACCGCCAATCATGAATTCAGCACTGAACTCCCCAGAATTTCCTGGCTGACACTAAGCCACAAAGCCTTGGACTAGGGTTGCCACCTGTCCAGGATTCACCCGGACAGTTCGGGTTTTGAATGCTCTGTCCGGGTTTCATGGCAGCAGAAACCCGGACACAAGATGTCAGGCAGACAGGAGCAACCAAAATTAAGATAGGGGCTACTAGAGTGTTCGGGTTTCGCTTGAAGAAAAGGTGGCAACCCTACCTTGGACTATTAATATTTTCTTATCCAGCAGTTTCCTGTGGATCAGCAGCAAGTGGGTTATCCAGATCTCAACATGATGGTAATCCCTAAGAGCACAGAGTGCAGACACTCCTTGTTAAGCGTGAGCTTTCCAATGCAGGAGAATTGGATATTTTAATGCTTATATATTTCCTTCAGTCCCACTGGTTTCAGGCTCCTAAAAAGGACCCTCGATTATCCAGGTAGGGTGATGGCAATCATTTTGGCTGTGGCCCATCCATCCAGGGTTCTCTCTCTTGTAGACTCTGACCCTGGAATCTTCTACTCATCCTAAAAATTCAGACCTTCTACAGTAGATGCTACATCCAAAATTACCCTAAGCGGCTTGGAGGCTGGAAGACAAGATTGGCTTGTCTGGATTACTTGTCTTCAGTCATAGTGTTTGTTTGTATGCTAGAGCTCCTACTAAATGTCACATATTCTACAGTGTGCGGAAAATTGTATACTTGCCTATCAGTAATTTTTCTTTTCCTGACACCGATACGGGACCCTCCCATGGCTTTCGCATGGAGTACTTTTTACGATAATGGTGGTCTTGGGAGGCATGTTTTAATTTAAGGTATAACTGGTACTGTGATTGGGTGAGGGGCGGAGCTAAACCCATTCGTATGCTACCATGTTGGTGTCAGGAAATCTAATAATTAGCCCCCAATAAATGTGTTAATTGCAACACTTATACAGTTACATTTTCCTAAGATGCCATGGGGGATGTAATGGTAAAGCGAGCTGTGTAACAATAGATTAGAGCTGCCTTCACACTTCAAAGACATACTATTTAGACTGTTTTATCAGAACATCTCTAGTAGATGGTATATGGGAATAAGGCATGGATAGCAATGACATTAGGTAGGTTAGGTAGCATTAGATAGGTAAGTTTTTATTATCATTCTGTGTGTGTGTGGAGAGAGAGAGATAGAGAGAGTGATACTTTTCGAGTACTAGTGCCGATACTTGGCATTTTCATGAGAACTAGGGTTGCAGTGTTTGTAGCTGGGACCTGGCCCTGGCGCTCCACCACTGTCCTGAAATCATTGGTCGATATTGTTTTAGAAAAACTGTCACATGACAATAAACAAAAATGTATCAGTACTTGGGCAAGTACCAGTACTCGTAAAACTGGTATTGGTGAATCCCTTTATTTATAAAAACAAACTCATACAATAAAACAGAGATGTACAAATTCCAGGAGCTCCGTGTGCTCCTTACAAATGACAGCTGCCTCCTAACTTTTCAATTTTTCTCTAGTCTAGTCCTGGAGCTGGGAAAGTATCGCTACTTGTACTGAGTACTGTGCTTGGTATCGGTGCATTATATATATAATGCATATATATAGAGAGAGAGAATATGCACAGATCTAGCATAGAATCTTAGCATACACACATCATTAATCAGCAGATCTATGTCATGATCTTGCACGCAAACAAAAAATGTTTTTACGAAATGTAGTTCAGCAAAAACAAACATCCTTTCATGCTGTCTTATATATATATTTATA
>NW_017306449.1:315058-348769 GCF_000935625.1 Nanorana parkeri | reverse complement strand
ATATATAAAAACATTGATTGAACATTCTTTTTATACATTTGTGTGTGTATACATTTGTGAAAGACAAAATATATCTTTTAACAGAAAAATTCAATGTCATCTCTTATAGTGAAAATGTGTTTTCTCTGTCCTATTGACCTGTCAAGTAATGGAACACTCAGTGTAAAGTTCAGCCTACAATGGATTACTGTTTTACATTTTGTTTGGCTTCTCCTGCATGCTTTGAGTCAGCCATGTGTTGCTATGGTTAAGGGTTGCCTGGATGGAATTTCAAGGGGGTTGCTCCTGGAACATGCTCTCCACAGTTTGGACTTCCCTTTATAGAAGTGACTGGATTTAGCTCCAGATAGAGTAACTGAGAAGCTACAGAGGGGATAGCAAGCACGCTGATTTAAGCTAAACTTTTCAGAGGATAAATGCCAGGTAAGCTGGAGAGATAGAAATACCCTCAAATTATCGAGATCCCAATTGTGAGCTCAAAAATATATCCAAAAACATATTAGAATTATAACAATTTTTAATCTTGTATGAAACTACACATAAATATACACACATTTAAAAAGCTATCAACTTTAAATGGCTATGTTGGCAATATGACAAACCCAATGGTTATAATGGCTCTGCAAGCCGAATTTCGATCTGCAGCAGGTTAGGCAAATAGTATACCTTCATTCAGCAATGTATATTGTATTCATCTGGTATCAATTTGTTGGTATGTTGTTATATTGGCAATATGGCAAACATAATGGTAATAATGGCTCTACAAGCCTGATTCCGATCTGCAGCAGGTTAGGCAAATGGTATACCTTCATTCAGCAATGTATATTGGTTATAATGGCTCTGCAAGCCTGATATCGATCTGCAGCAGGTTAGGCACATAGTATACCTTCATTCTGCAATGTATATTGTATTCCTCTGGTATCAATTTGTTGGTATGTTTGTAGGGATGTCCCGATTACCAAAGCTAGCATCGGTATCGGGACCGATACAGGACATTTTGACAAGTACTTGTACTTGTCAAAATGCCCCGATGCAGAGCGACGATGCTTGCGCTGGTTTGTTTTTTCTCTGTACCTTCCGAGGTGCCGAATGCTTTTCCTCACATGTGAGGACGTCGTCGGCGCTGAGCGGAGGAGCGTTGTGTCACTGCTGTGGGGTGGGGTCCTAATGTAGTTGGCCAGTGACTGCCCAGAGGACCCCACCTGGAGCGCAGCCCACAGCAGTGATGCGACGCTCAGCCGCTCAGTGCCACCGCCGTCCTCACATGTGAGGAAAATCGTGAGGCACTGCGATCTAGGCAACAGTAAGTAAGACGGGGGCCTGGGCTTAGTGTTTTGTGTGAACAAGAAGAATCTATTGCTGCAGTGTGTTCTATATGTACTGTACATGTACTACATATAGAATGCACTGCAGCAATAGATTTACAATTCTGCACTGCTAATATGAAGGGGTTAAATGATCCAAAGTACATAACATGTGCATAACATGTAGTTGTACTATGGATCATTTAACCTATTCATGTTAGCAGGGGATACTTTTAAATCTATTGCTGCAGTGCATGCTATATGTAGTACATGTACAGTACATATTCCCAATTCACTGCAGCAATAGCTTTACAATGATCCCCTGCTAATATTAATAGGTTAAATGAACCATAGTACAACTACATGTTATGTACATATTATGTACTATGGATCATGATTTAACCTATTCATGTTAGCAGGGGATAATTGTGAGCGCCTCCCACAAGCTGAGCACCAAGACGCGATGCAGCGATCCTGCCCATTGCCCACTACGAGAGGCACCGCGTGAGGCAACAGGGATCGGAGTGAAACTGTGAGTGAGGGACGCTGGGACAGGGCTGGTTGTAAATCTATTGCTATAGTGTACTGTAAGTGTGTACTGTATATGTAGTACATATATACAGCACACACCTCCACTACACTACAGCAATAGAGTTACAATTCTCCCCTGCTGACTTGAATAGGTTAATTCATGATCCATAGTACATAACATGTAGTTGTACTATGGATCATTTAAAGTCACCTGTCCCTTTAAAAAAAAGTATTGGTAATTGGTATCGGCAAGTACATGAGGGGAAGTACTTGGTCTTGAAAAAGTGGTATCGGGACATCCATACTATGTTGTTATATTGGCAATATGGCAAACCTAATGGTTATAATGGCTCTGCAAGCCTGATTTCAATCTGCAGCAAATTAGGCAAATGGTATACCTTCATTCAACATTGTATTCCTCTGGTATCAGTTTGTTGATATGTTGTGTAACATGCAAGCAGATACCTTGTATATCTTCTGTTATATTCCTTTGGTGTCAGTTTGTTAATGTTTTGTATAACATCCAGGCAGCTACCTTGTGTCTTAGGAGTGTTGTCTCCTGATAAACATCCATTGGAATACCACAGTCTCCATGAAAAGGACTTACAATGTCTAGAAAGCTTTACCTTTAGTATATCAGAGTCTGGCTGTATCTCTCCAATGACTCCACATACATATCACTCCAATACAGAGTCTGACTGTATCTCTCCAATGGCTCCACATACATATCACTCCAATACAGAGTCTGGCTGGATCTCTCCAATGGCTCCACATACATATCACTCCAATACAGAGTCTGACTGTATCTCTCCAATGGCTCCACATACACTCCACATACATATCACTCCAATACAGAGTCTGACTGTATCTCTCCAATGGCTCCACATACATATAACTCCAATATAGAGTCTGGCTGTATCTCTCCAATGGCTCCACATACATATCACTCCAATATAGAGTCTGGCTGTATCTCTCCAATGGCTCCACATACATATCACTCCAATACAGAGTCTGGCTGTATCTCTGCAATGGCTATACATACATATCACTCCAATACAGAGTCTGACTGTATCTCTCCAATGGCTCCACATACATATCACTCCAATATAGAGTCTGGCTGTATCTCTCCCAATGGCTTCACATACATATCACTCCAATATAGAGTCTGGCTGGATCTCTCCAATGGCTCCACATACATATCACTCCAGTGACCAACTTCATCCGGGGGAGATCTGTGTCAAGTGCAGCCGTGTCACTAGGAAAAGTATTTACTTATCTTTAGCAAAGGAAAGTCTCTCACGTCTTTATTTCTCTGGCTGCAAAAGGCCTTTGCACTGCTGCCACTTGATGTTGTACACCATCTCCATATGCCGCCCTGTCAGCAGTCTCCAATGAGTAACTCTGCCATGAGGGGAAGACGCAAAGCACGCTAATCCCTAACACGTTTCTCCCCAAAGTGGTTCTTCATCAGAGGGGCGTGATCCGCCATTCCTTCAACCAGGTGGTTTTTATATCCGTTCGTAGGTCGATAATTGAAAGGCTCTGTGTGTTCCATTTAATGCTCCACATGGAAGAAAGCACTTCCTGTTTGCACTCCATTTGTTGCTAGGTAACGCATCTAAATCCATCTATTGTCATTTTAATCATAAATCTAGATTTCAAATTCCCTCATCTCTACTACCCCTTTTGGAGGGGGGCACTCCATGTACTTTTATCAGAAACATCTATGCAATTCATAAATCATATCATTGGTTCCTCATGAGATTTGATCTGATGTATACATCTACATTCTTTTTGTAGTAGATATTTATCCCACTTGCCTCCACGGTTTTGTTTGTGCACTCGGTCAAGGACAAAGAAATCACGTTTTTCAATCTTACTGTTGTAAGTATAAACAAAATGTCTTAACACTGGGGATCTCAGGTCACGGGGAGAAATGTCTGCCAAGTGATCTGAGATTCTTCTTTTAAGCATTCTATGAGTTTTTCCCACATAAAACATGTCACACTGGCACATTAATTAACTATACCACCCCTTCCGTTTCACAATTAGCAAAATGTCGACTTTTGATTGTTTGACCTCTTGCCTATAGAGCCATTTGATGGGGTTGATAGCTTTTTAAACGTGTGTGTATATTTATGTGTAGTTTCATACGAGATTAAAAATTGTTCTAATTCTAATATGTTTTTGGATATATTTTTGAGCTCACAATTGGGATCTCGATAATTTGAGGGTATTTCTTTTTCTATATTTGTAAAAGAGACCCATGGGCTATAAGTATCTTATATATGTAATTGCAAACCCCAATCCCTCAATTGTATATAGTAAGCTGGAGAGATCTGTCTTCTTCTGTAAACAATGACTACATATAACGTCTGTACCACTGCAGCTAAAAAAAGATTGAACTTCTTCTAGATTTCAAGACCCATGCATAGCTCAGTTTAGAATTTGTCGGTTTAGGACTCCGCTAGGGAACATGATCACCTATATTTTAGTGTACGAATGCTATCTGTTGAACCACTAAGTGATGGGTATCCTGGTGTGTTTAAGTATGGGCTGATGTCTGTTATTTTTAGGGGTACATCTGTCTGTCTAGGGGAATTCCTAATATTTTCATATGAAATAGTGATGGACAGTAAAATGAGGACTTGCCCCTATGTAAGCAACACTTTATTACATATGTTCCCCATACAATACAGAGCAAGAGAATTCTAACGGAACCTAGGAGAAATCCACTCTCACCAACAAATGTCAGGATGAGGTTCCATGAGAAATAACTTTTTTTAACATATGCTTGTGAATCAGGAAATATGATTGGCATTGTATTTTCTTTATATATTCTATATTATGTTCAAGACTTTCAACAAAATAAGGTAACCAGATTTTCACAATGAAATCCGGAGACACCCTGCTAACCACGCCCACTTGTAACCACGCCAATAAAACCACACCCCCATTTGTAGCCACAAAATCAAGTCCCATTATTAGCATGCCCTGAAACAATTGGTCATGGGCTTCCGGAAGGGGAAGTAGACATTGAAAATGTAAAGACAAAGTGCCCTAGGCACTATAAGGAGTGAAATAATGTGGCGCATCCGCACTGAATCGCGTGCGGTGAAATTGCACTAACAGTGGGAGCGGCTGAAGATGCATGGTTAAATAAACCCAGAGCCTACTCTACTATGGGTCAAGAATATGTAATGCACATAGTGTAGGGATCAGAAGTGTGTAATGCATGGGGTCAAGAGTGCTTGGAGCAGAGAGCAGGAGTATGTAACATACAGAGGGCAGGTGTTAGGAGTTAGACATGTGCAGCGGCTAAAAATATGTTTCGTTTCGGTTTTCGTTTATTTTGTTTTTGGAATTTGGATCCTATATGTGTTTCATTTCGGGAATCGTATTCGGATCTGATTCGGAATTCGTTTCGGATTCGGAATTTGGAGGGATTCACGGAAATTCAACTTGAGGTGGGGTAGTAGAATTGGCACATTTGTCATTTCTGGTTGCTGTGCTCTAGTCTTTACTATTAAAGGGACATTAAAATCCTTCTCCTAATTTGTTTTTATCCGTTTAAATGTGCAGTGCACGCACAGGATTTGGATTAAATTCGTTCCAAATCCAAAATTTCGGATTCGGATGCTTTCGGATGTTATATTTCGGAAATTCGGATGCTCCGAATTTCCGAAATTCGGATGCTCCGAATCTCCGAAATTTCTTTCGACTTTCGATTCGGAATGAAACGAATCGCACATGTCTATTAGGAGTAGGTGGCACATAGAATAAAGAGGTCGGGAGTAAGAAACGCATGGAGTACAGGGGTCATTAGTAGGCAATGCATGGAGTACAGGGGTCATTAGTAGGCAATGCATGGAGTACATGGGTCATTAGTAGGCAATGCATGGAGTACAGGGGTCACGAGTAGGTAATGCATGGAGTACAGGGGTCATCTGTAGGTAACACATGGAATACAGGGGTTATGAATAGGGGACAGTAGCAAGTAACGCAGAGCTCAGTAATAAGTAACGCAGAGCTCAGAGCTCAGTAATAAGTAACACAGGGTTCAGTAGTAACAGAGTTCAGAGCTCATTAATAAGTAACACAGGGTTCAGTAGTAACGCAGAGTTCAGAGCTCATTAATAAGTAACACCGGCTTCAGTAGTAATGCAGAGCTCAAAGATCAGTAATAAGTAACGCAGGGTTCAGTAGTAACGCAGAGAGGAGGGGTCCGTAGTTAATAACACATTGCAGTTCACTGATGCTGGGGATGTTTGTTTCCCGGGACAGACCTGCTAAAATGGGAACTGTAACCTTATGGGGACTAATGATATCCTTATGTCAAAACAATCAGTTTATCTTTTGCTGTCTCTGTAATGTTAGGAAGGTTTAGCATTACTTCCAGTCCTAAAGATTCATTCAACAGGAATTGAGAAGACTTTTCTACAAAGCAATGGGAATGCCCCCCTTAAATTGTTCTCACTGGAACAAATATACCTTTTTTTTTTTTTTAAAGATTTAACACCTTTTTTGTTCTGGTGACAACTATAACATTTTGGATTTCCATTTGCTCTGTCACAGTGAAAATGATCACCAGGAAAATTAGGGAGAGTAAATCAAGCCAACGGAGACACAAACAGCAATACAAACTCAACAAGCATTCTATTCTTCTCACTCAATCCAAAGCTATAAAACAAACAGCGGCCAGAGTGGCATATTTGTTGAACATTGCAGTTACTGCACAATGTTTGCATTATGCTGTCTGCGGCCCCTGGTCCCCTTTTTATTAAAGCAAAGTAGACCAGACCAGACTCATACCCTGGGTAGCTGGCCGCTCGTGTATGGGTGTGATCACACGTATGTCATAAGTTGGCAGCAGTGGGCCCCTGTAAGCAGACTCTCAGCTGCATTAAATGTGTGAAGCCCACTATCGGCTTTACACTGGAAGTGATTTGGGTGGCTGTAAAGCTGTCTGATCATTTCCACAGGTAATTGCACATGCCCCCCTATGCCCAACACCCCCCCACCTTGCTTCCCAGGCTCCGCTGCTCCTCCTGTGAGCCCAGGACCATTATTGTGGGTGTCTGCAGGTACATTGGAGAGAGACCAAAGAACATCCATTAGTTGATCTCCACCCCGTTAATTGAACTCGGAGCCATCATTCCCAGGCCAGAGAGGCCGTGGAAGAAGCTAATCAAGCATGATCTGTGGGGGCTTGTAACTCGCCTATGTGATGGCATTTAGGGATGCACAGATACCAGTGCCGATACTTGCCATTTTCACAAAAACTATCAGGGTTGCAGCTGTGCGTGGGCTCTGGCACTCCACTACTGTCCTGAAATCACTATTCTGGATTGTTTTAGAAAAACTGTCACATGACACTAAACAAAAAGGTATCGGTAATGGTATCGGTGAGTACTTGGACAAGTCTTGGAACTGGAAAAGTGTCAGTACTTGTTCCAAGTACAGTACTAGGTATCTGCGCATCACTAATGGCAATATCATTTTTTTCTAAAGTTAAAATAAATCTAAAAACACCCAACAAATGTTTTCAAAGTCTCTTCCCTGCATACATGCACAGACTAATACAAACACTTGTCAAGTGCACCTATGCATGAAAACGACATGTGCGCCACATGTCGGGTATCATCACGTATGTCCGTTCTTCCCCGATCTGCTCTATGATCACTGAAGCAGGAAGTGCTGTGCAAAAGTTTCCGCCTTCACTTCTTTACAGCCAAAAGTTGGGTTTACATCTACTTGAATTTGTACAGTTTGTTACTTCTTCACTAAAAATAACATATTTTGCACAACTCCTTTCTAGCAAATTAACCCTTAAAAGACATTGCATAAGCCGTAATCATTGAGCAACTTACATTTCCTTGTAGGTTATAGTTCATCGGATGTCCACTTGGACCTGTTCAAAAGTCCAGAAAAGAAAACCCCTGGCTGGTATCTGCCACTGATGGCTCCCAATGAAAAAGGACCAAATTACGCCTGGCTGGACCCATCAAGACTATACTGTAATCGGCATGTAGGTGTATCATAACTACTCCATACCTTCTAAACACAACATTCATTTGAATCAACTACGCAGTCATAATTCACTTTCACTGATTATTTACTGTAGAGTTTCTTTCACACAGCTTTGTTTCCACACTAATGATTTTTAATGGACATTATATTTTTGGATAGAACATGTTTTTACTGCTGTCTGTGTGTCATTTGGGGAGATTTCGCCATTACGTCCTGTCAGGACAAAAAAATGGGAAATCTCTTCTACAGGAACACAAACAAATGCATGATTTTACTGCTGTGCATGACTTGCTGCACTGGTGACAACCAATTTATTTATTTCTTTTATGGGTATCATAGGGTCAGGAAATGAGGGAAGCCTCCCACTCAGTGGCGGTACTACCAGGGTCACAGCTGCGACTGGGCACTGGAGTTCCGTCACTTAGAGGGGGCCCAGGACAGGAGGATGCTAACCGCTAATATCAGTACCGGGACCTCTTCCTCCTGTCCTGGGCTCTGCATGCTTCACGCTGCTCCCCTCACCTTGTTCCGGGCGCAGCGTGAAGAATGATCGAGCCGGTGCAACAGCCAATGAGTTGGAAGCGGGTTATCTCCACCCCCTCATCACACAGAACTGCTGCCGACTGTAGACCTGCCTGTGTTCTATGGAAAGCCCCAACTCCCTGGGTGTCAGAGGTGTGCTGCTGACACGAAGAGGGAGTTATAGGGAGCTGAGATTATGAAGGGGACATGTGAGAGGAGAGTGTGGGGTCAGGGAGCTGAAAGCTGGGGACGAGAAGGGGGGAAGCTGGGCACATGGAAGACGAGGGGGTTTGTTTTTATTTTATTTTTTTTAAGTATCTAATCTTTTTCTTGGGGGGGGGCCTTTATGTCAGCAAACGCCCAGGTGGGAACCATGCCCATAGGCAATCATTGGTTTTCACATGTTGAGCGTTTTACAGCGTGTAGGAACGTGCTGTAAAACGCCCAGGTGTGAACCAGGCCTTAAGGTTAGAACCCCTCCAACGTTTATGAATTTTGTCAATCCCTTTTAGTTTGAGCCCCTGGTTTTTTTTTTCCATGGGATAATAGAAAATGTTTAGAGAGACTGTTTGTCAAAACCCTTTCTAATATTATTTATATGTTCATTAATCCTTCCTTTTAGCTGCCTAGAATTCCGACCTACATATTGGAGGCCGCATGGGCACTCCAACAAGTAGGTGACATGTGTATTCGAACAAGTAAAACATTCTTTAATAGCAAAGGTTCTACCGTTCACAGAGGAAGAGAATTGGTTAACTTTGATTCTGTTATTAGTAACGTACATTTTGTCACATTTGTCACTGGTAGACATGTATGCTTACCTCTCTGCAGCTTGAGTCTTTAGATTCTGCATCTGTGGTGCTTCCTGACCCTATTGGGCACACTATTTGGTATGGGAATACCTGCCCCGCCCCAGTCAACGATTTCTATTACGCAGATAAAACAAATATGTCATCTATATGTAATATAGTTTTAAGTCCGCACATGTACAGAGGATTGATAATAAAATGTGACAACCCATCTGTAAATAATTTTCCCTTTTTCTTCAGGCCCTAAAAGACTGCATTGAAGATTTGCTACAACCGTTTAAGGATGACAAAATTGATTTGGTTGCAGGGATTGATGCCATGGGCTTCATACTGGGTACATATCATGGAACACCTTGAAGATATATTGTGGTGTTTTAGTATCTACACAAGGACAGCAGAAGCCTAATGTATTAGCAGGCAGTTCTATGTCCACCAGCAAGCCCGTGTACAGGACCGGATTTACCCAGGGCCAGTTCCCGCAATGCAAATCCCCCCCGGGGAGAATGCAAACCGGGTTGCAGGGTTGATTTGATTTTTTTTTTTTATTGTTTTCTTTCCTTTTTTTTATCACGTTTTTTTAAAATGTTTAAATGTTATTGTTTTACTTTTTAAATTTGTATTTATTTTATTCATCTTTTACTTTTTTCTTATTTTTTCATTTATATTTTTCTTATTTTTTTAATTTTTTATATTTTTTTTCTTACTTTTTTTTTTAACTTTATTTTTTAATGTAATTATTATTACTTATTCATTTTTTATGTAACTATTTTTTAATATCAAGTGATCTTGGCGACATCGTCAAGATCACTTGTAAGGAAACAAGCGGCTTCCCCCATTCTTCATTTAGCCCGGCTTGTGCAAAGCCAGGCTAAATGTAGAAAACAAATTACCGCCCGGCGCCCGGAACTCCATGTTCCGGGCGTCGGGTGACTTCAAACGTGTGCGGCCCCTATTTTCCGTTCCGCCCCGATGCCAGGCCTCGGTGGCCTTGCCGGAAATCCGGCCCTGCCCGTGTATATGCATAATGATGATAGCACTTCAAAAGGATTGCAAAAGTTGGTTCGGTATAGGTCAAGGGTCAAAGATGTATATTTCATACTGTATAACTATATACATTCTTTTCATCTTCAGAGTAACTATGAAAGAAAAATCTAGATAATCTGAACTGTGCTGCTGTCACTCATATCCTTAACCATTCCGTTGAGTTTTTTGTTTCCAACTTTTTCTTTGAATTTTGTCTCCCCCGTTCTGAAATAGGCGCTGCTATTGCATCACACTTAGGAAAAGGATTCCTAGCGATCAGGAAAGCAGGCCATCTTTGTGTGAAGACACATAGTCAGTCATATGTGGACTATTCTGGCAAGGAGAAAAAAGCAGAGGTTCGGACAGATGCCATCAAACCAGGTAAGTTCCAATGTTGCAGTTTAAAAATATAGAACATTTAAATATTTTGATTGCATCCAGTAATCATTGCACTTCCCATTCCAACAGGTATAAATGTATTTAAAGTATATTTATGGTCAACATAAAAAACATCTTCAGTACGTATTTCCAATATATGCACATTTCATCACGTTTTGTCTCTTTAGTGTTATCAGCCCTGCCCAGTTCACCTCTGTGGACTAGAGAACACCCCGCTATATTATGGTGATAAGGAGTGGAGGTGCTCTGTCGTCCTGACACATTCCCTGTCCTAGTGTGACAATGCTGCTTATCCATTGATACAGTATAATAGGACAGGAAATGGTAGTATCACCAGGTAAAAATATAGGAACAAAAAACCTGAAAAAGGAATATTGATGCAGCTTCCACATCTACATAGTGGTAAGCTGATCTATATTCAATTGTGGCTCTTGGGTTTAGATACACTTTAAAACCTATCTCCAGGTTTAAAAAAAAAAAGAACACCCTTTAGTGGGGCTACCCATGCATTGCAAGGGTTAATGGCTCCTTTATGTCTAGGGGCGTGGTGAAGAGGACTTTTACTTACCTGATCCATGTTGGTGCTGAACTCCCCTCTCTCCCCTGTGCCCTGGCTTTTGGACTGTCCCTTGGCATCTTCAGGTATATTGGAGGGCGATGGACCCTGCATCAGATACCCCCTTCCCATCCAGGCCATTTTTCAGTATTCAGCTCTGCGGTACTTTGACTGACATTTATTTCGTAATGCAACGCTGTACTGAAAAAAAATGTATAATATTTTTTTGGGGACACTGGGGGTTTTATTTTTTACTATATTAAGGAAAAATTCCAGAAAAAAAAAACAAAAAACTGTTTCCCCTATATTAAATGATGATAAAACATTTATTATTACCCAACTTTTTGGTAAAATATAAAAGACGGGGTCACGTCGGGTAAAAAGACACCAAACATGTCAAGCCTTAAAATTGCGTACGCGCATGAAACCTCAAAAAACGATAATACCTAAAATTGACCATAGGTGACGCTTTAAAAGCTTTTACCGCTCATTGTTTAGTGTTATCAGTGATTGATGGCCCTAAAATGATTGCTCTCACTGCGATGTTCGCGACAATATGTAACACGTGTAGTGCAATTGTGGTTTTCACGCGATGGTGCACCGGACGCGTATTTACGTTTATATGTGCGTAAACGTGGGGGTGGGGGACTTAAACATTTTGGGGTTTTTTTTAAACTTTTTTTATATGTGACTTTTATTTTTTACTTTTTTTAAAATTTATATATATATATTTTGCACTTATTGTTATTGCTATTACATAGGGGATAACAATCCCCCTATATAATAGCACAGGTACACTGGCAGGTCCTCTTTATGGAGACATTAGGGGTCTCTAGGACCCCTAATGTCACCTGGGGACCCCAAAAGAAGGTGATGAAGCACAGATCTGCTTCATCAGCTTCTTCTCTCTGGCTATAGCAGCCGGATGACTGACAGGTGAATGCAGAAGTGTAATACACATCACTTCTGCATTAACAGCCCGGAGGGAGATCAGCAAGGAGCTGATCTCCCTCCCTCTTCCTCCTGACGCCCTCCCGGGCCGCAGATGGGCTAGCGGATCCCGGGATTGAAGGTGGGGGGTTAGGAGGGGGGGCGTCGGCGGCAGCAGACGAGAGGGGGGCACACACCAGCACATATACACGATCGGCTGCCTATAGAGCCGCCGATCGGGGATATGTTAAACAGCCGGTAACGGCTCTATACATTGCACGGGTTTTTTCTGCCCGTGCGCGCGCAAGCAACCCGCTAATGCAGCAGTGTCGTCCGTCCGTTTTTTTTCAACCGGTGGAGGGCAACTGGTTAATTTTGGTTGCCCCTGTTTGCCTGACACCTTGTGTCCGGGTTCCTGGTGCCATAAAATCCGGACACAGCATTCAAATCCTGAACTGTCCGGGTGAATCCTGGACAGGTAGCAACCCTAATTGGACGTGATAACGTCACTAGGCCTCTGTCCTTCACAAAGGTCCCCTAGACAAAAATGAGCCGGTAACCCTTGCAGTGCAGGGGTAGCCCGACTGCAAGGGTATCTGGAGATGGAGTTTAGGAAACTGTTCTAGAGGAGTCTAAACGTTGGAATGTGAAGCTAGTACTGTAAGTTTGAGTTTACATTGGCTTTTTAATGTCAGACTCAACCTATAACACATAATGAGTATTTTCCATCTGGCTGTATTAGGCCTGCATATCCTCTTGGTAGATCAGTGGATTGAAACTGGAGGAACCATGAGAGCTGCTATCAAACTGGTGGAAGAACAAGGTGGGGTTGTTGCAGGTAAGAGATAAAATATGTACAACTACTGCTTACAGACACAAAAAGCAAACGGTACTGTTTCCTCTGTAATAGCCAGGAACAGTGTGGCCAGTGTGACTAATCGAATGCTTCACCAGTAATGAACCAGGATTTTGCTTTAATGCATAGGTCTTGTTTTTGATGGCCTCTTATAGCTTGGTAGATTCTTCCTTTTTTCAGATATATACAGTATATTGCACTGCTTAACTGATCAACAACGGCTGAGCTGAAATCTCACCAACCTATTAATTTATTTAAGACATTAAAGTGCTTTAGTTATGTTTAGTTGTTTTAGTTTTGAGTGGAGTGGAGAGGGAATAGAACACCTATATTTTTTTTTAGTAAACTAAACCTGAGATTGTAGTCAATGACGGGAGCAAGTTCGGAGCGGTGGCTAGTTTACAACACACACAGGGACTATGGGGAACAAAAGTAGTCACCCTCCAGGAGGAAGGACAGTGTCGGCACCAATTCAGAGAGGATTTGAGGATCTACAGCCGAGTGATACACAAATAAGATACATTTTTGTTAATAGTTAAGGTACCTGAATGCATTTCTAAGATTTAACTCCTGAGTTTAGGGTCACTTTAAGTTATCAAGACAGTCAGACCTGACAGGTACAGTAACATCAAGAAAGGAGAACAGTTAAAGGAGAACTATGGGGTAAGTGTTAAAAAAGTAAAAACTAGTGTCGTCCCGTGACCCAAAGCTGTAGCTCGCGATATACTGAGACCCCCGCAGCCGAGACGGATCCCAACAATGCTGTCGAGATCCACCCAGCTGTGTGAGTGACAGCGGGCTCTGCCTACCTAGAGGCAGAGCCAGCTGTGCCCACCCCCTCCCCTGACTGTTCCTCTAGTCAGCGCTGGAGGATCAGAGAGGGGAGGGTAGGAATCCCTGCAGAGATGATCGAGAAGTGAGCAAGCGACAGTATGGGTTCGCTCACTTCCCGATCTATAGCGCTGACGTGTGACCGTTTCATTGTCACACGTCGGCTCGAACTATGAGGATGAGTGATTTTCACTCACCTCATAGTTCTCCTTTAACTGCATACACAAAGTGTCATAAATAAGTGCATGATGTGTTAGTCTTCCTTAAGCAGCTCTTCTTTTTAAAGTGTACTTAGAGCAATTTTAACCATGGAGAGTGTCAGTGATGTAACATCAAGCAGCCCCAGGTGTCTTTTTTTTTTTTTCCACTTTAGTTTTCCTGCTGGGCACCTCTGCATCACTATTGGCCTATCAGGGTGATAGACAGACTCTTTCATTGCAGACATGTGCAAGGCTTCGTATGTGCAGCAGAATTAATCCATTTCTCCTGGTGCTTTGTTGTTGTCTTCATCACATACTGTATACACTCCTGGACAAAGGGCAGCCTGATTTGCATCTAATTGTGTTGCCAATGTGCTTGATAATTGTCCCTCATCCTGTCTTTGGTGTACTTTCCTTCAGGTGTTGCTACTATTTGTATTGAAGACAGCGCTGGAGGCAGATGGGTGAGAGAAAATTACAAATGTTCTGACTGTGTTCCCGAAGACCTCAGAAGCCAGTTTAATAGGCAATTTCTGGACAGCTTTAATGCCTTCAGCAGCAAACAGATGAATAAGGAATGACATGCCCACAGAGGAAACCTTAAACCCAGCATACCTGGGATGAGCAGATCTCTTCAATCAGGATGTGAACGTAATGTAACTTACAGTGAATATTATGTTATGATGTGAAAAGTCATAGCCTTCTATGGAGCTAAAAGAGAAGCAGTTAGCTTTGCATGAACACGTGAAGTTAAAGTCCATCGGAGTGAATCGCGTCAGAGGCCTAAATAAAGTTGATTTTAATGCAAGTGACATTATTGGATTGTGTTGGATGCTGATATTTTCACTAGGCACTTTGCACTGTTAGAACCAGACTAAATGTAGTCCTTTATAACTGTAGATAAAATTACCCTGTGGGCTGTATTTGCATAATCAATATATATTTCGTAATGATGTAGTCCAGTGAGGTAATTGTTATTGAAATTAATATTACAATCTGTCAAGCTCTAAAAAATGGCAGTCTCTCATATGTAAATCTGTCTGCTAGCATGGCAGTCTCCTACCAATGGCAGCTGAGGTGGGCGGAGGAAACTGCTGTGGCCGCCGAGGAGCCCAATCGAAGCGGGCACAGATGATGCCAGTCGAGCTTCTTGTTCTCTTCTCCCCGCCGCCGCAGTCTTAAAGTCAGAGCAGTCTTAAAAAGGCCCCCCTCCCAGTCCACATCTTTCGGACGTTATTAATCTGAGTTGCCCCACTCAGTTTGCCCATCGCTTGCGGTCATATTGAGTGGGGCACTAAGATTAATAACAGAGCCGCCTCTCTGAGTGCCCGCTTTGTGGAGCTGAAGCTGCAGCGGTCGGGAGGAGAGAAAGGGATCGCTCAGCGGTGTGATCAAAGCAGTATTAAACTCAGTATGCCCGTCGCTTGCGGCCATATTGAGTGCGGCTGATCGATCCCTCTCTCTCCTCCCGACCGCTGCAGCTTCACGAAGCGGGCAATCAGAGAGGCAGCTCTGATCGCACCTGTCAGCGCTCCCTCTCTCTCCTCCCGACCTCTGCAGCTTCAGAGCGACTGGGAGGAGCGAGAGGAAGCGATAACAGGTGTGATCAGAGCCGCCTCTCTGAGTGCCTGCTTCGTGGAGATGAAGCAGCAGAGGCCGGGAGGAGAGAGAGGGAGCACAGAGAGCTAGTGCCGGCTCTGAATGGGACACTACCGCTGCGGTGATCGTTCGCTTCTGTTCTCTCTTCTCTTTCTCGGCCGCTCTGTAGCTGCAGCAGCCGAGAAAGAGAAGAGTGAACAGAAGCAAGCGATCGCCGCGGCGGTAGTGTCCCATCCCTGGTCCCGCCGGCGGCGCACCCCTCGCTGACATTCCACTTTTTTGAAGTCTTTGATAACATGAGTCTCTCTCATATGGCAGTATTTCTGATAGCATGGTGCTTTCTGTAGTATCATGACAGTCTCTCTGCTATACAGTCTACTTGGGGAAATATCAGCACTCTCCTGTAACACACATCACCCTCTGGTAATAAAAGGTAGCCACCCATCTTTGACCAATTAAAGGTGTAAATTATTCTACTACAGCTTGCCAGTCCTTAGATGTGGCAGCTTTTTAATTTTTTCCCTATATTTTCACTTGGTGAACCTACGAACAACAAACTTCCTTTCCTAGGGTGGCGACACTTACTCCAATGTATCTATGGAGGAGCAGGCTGCTTTCCTGGTTTGGACTACAAGCACATCTTGGGGTGCAGGGCTATTTGTAATTCACAGAAGATAGCTTGGAAGGAAGATAACATTGTTTGTAATTTTAAGTTCAGTTCACAAGAAGTGACAGGGACATTACATTTGTGATGAGATCAACAGGGATTAAATTTTTGTTCTTTTTGGGTCTAGATACACTTTAAAATTTCTCCCCAAGCAATGGTCAATCTACACACCTTTGTGACATCTACAAGCAAACAAATCATGAAAAATGCCACATTTTTGCAAGTCTGCTTTTATCATGGCTGTGGAACTGTATGTAGTAATCATTGGAGTATAAATGTGGTTTTAATTTTTTATCAGACTGTTGTTCTAAAAATTTTGTGTGATTTAAATGGACTGTTTGGTAACATTACAAGTCTGCTTAAATAAATTATTGACAAATTATAGTAAAAGTACCTTTTATTTAAAAAAAAATGTCTCCCTATTGTCATTAAAGGAGAACTATGGGGTAAGTGTTTTTCCCCATAGTTCTCCTAAGGGTCACAGGAGGACACAAACTAGCGTGCTCCTGTGACCCAGAGCTTAGTATACCTAGAGCTACGACTCGCAGTATACTGAGACCGCCGCAGCCGGGACGGATCCCGACATTACTGTCACGATCCACCCAGCTGCGCGATTCACAGCTGGCTCTGCCTATCTAGAGGCAGAGCGAGCTGTACCCGCCCCCTCCGTTCCGCCATTCAGCGCTGGAGGATCGGAGCAGGCAGGGGGGAAGCCCTTCAGGGATCCGAGAGTGACAGTCACGGCTCTCTGCAGGGACATGATCGAGAAGTGAGCGATGGTATGTGTTCGCTCACTTCCCGATCTAATGAGCCGACGTGTGACAGTTTCATTGTCACGTCGGCTCGAACTATGAGGTTGAGTGAAAATCACTCATCTCATGGTTCTCTTTTTTAAAGTGAGCCTATCACCTGATTAAAAAATAGAAAAAAAAAATCCCTGCAAAGGAAGACTTACCTGTACCACCACCTGTTGCTGGAATCAACACTCTATTGCAGAACAAAAGCACCAGCAAACTCTTCACATCCAAGACGCTTTCATTGTGACTGCTGCTTGCTTCCCCCACTGCGCCATGTGCTTCGATCTGCTTTTTCCTACTTGTATTAGTCTGCTGTCAGATATATTGTGTAAGAAAGCAAAGTTTCCAGAAATGGGTATCTGGACAGGTAAGTATGAACATCCCTTTTTTAGTCCAGGAAGTAGATTCTGACCCTGGATAATGGCTGAACAAAATGACTGACCCTGGATGGTGCCTGAACAAAGATGGCTCGTTCCTTTGTAGAAAAGCAGATGAAGGCATTGTCAGGGGAAGTACTGCGTTCTCTGTGAGTAGTAAATAACTGGAAGTCTTACATTTACCAGTATTTAGCATACATACACTTTAAAATAAAAAAAACTATATCTGATGCTGGGTCCACTTTAATCCCATCCCATAAAGACTAGGGATAAGCGAACTGGGCAAAGTTCAGTAAACAGGAGGTTCAGTCTGGAAGGAAGTCTGCAAACCTCAAACATAGTGCTGATGTCATGTACCTGTAAGTGGAGCCCATCAAGACTGGCCTTTTGTACAATTCCTGTCCGTGCACCCCTGGAAGCTAAGGGTGAAGGATAGGCACAAGTGCCTAGGTGAAGGGACTGGTAACTAGAACTTGGGAGCACTGGTATCAGAAGTGCAGGGATATGCAGGCAGTGAGATACAGTGTCGGTAAGCATAATATTGGTCAGAAGTCCAGGCCAAGGTCGGGAACATATGCGAACAGCAATCATAAGCACACAAGGGAAATCCAGGGGCAGGTCAGCAGGAAGCCGGGTCAGCAATGAAGGTCAGGCACACGTTCAGGATTGGAGATCATCAGTCACTGGAATACACAATGTAAGTCCATTTTGCAATGAGGTTATGCAGAACTCAGGTTTAAAGGGTCTGCTTGGCGCCAATGCCGGTGGTAGGGGTGCACCGATGTTTAGAATGTGCTATTATGTGTTGACACTCTTTAGCTTGCTAATCTGTGTGTACTACGTCATTTGTCTATTTAAGCCTCCATGACCACTCAACACTGTGGGGGCCAGTACAGTGCACTACAGTCCTGACAGCACTTATTCATAAAAGAACACTCAGCGCTGCAGGGCTATGTGATCTGTCTGCTGGGGCTGCTTGTAAACACAATCCCAGCAGATAGATCACAGCCCCCAGCACTGAGTGAGGTTTTATATGAATGCTGAGTGCTGTCAGGGCTGTGTAATACACTGTACTGTCCCCATTCGCACTGAATGTACATTCATAAAGGATCACTCAACACTGTGGGCTCTGATCTATCTGCCGGGGCTGTGCTTACAAACAACCCCAGTGGGTGGACCACAGCCCTGCAACTGTGAGTGCTCTTTTACAAATGAACAATCAGCACTGTTGGGGCTGTGTAATAGCGGTACTGCTGCCCTGTATGTTTACAAGCAGCCGGCATGTCTATCATAAAGCCCTGTAGCAAGGATTGTTCATTCCTTATAGTAAATGAACAGTCAGATAAGAGAGGGGGCTGGGTTTAATGCTGGCTGTACCTCCCTTCACAGAAGCACCCATAATTTAGGCTTCAGGGTGGAAGTGAGCTACAGCCAACAATATATAGAGGTGGTTTTTCCCCGCGATGGTGCCACTCATCCACACCAGACCAAGTGCTTTATGTAATTGTTTCCCAGTGGATAAAATAAAATTCCTCATGAGACTTATTCTTTAACCAAGACAGAGAGTAGGCCTAAGTTGGTGAATTTTGGGCCTGTGTCAATGGGCAAATACAATGTGCTTTTGACATCAGTTTTATTTGAGATCATTCAGTATTCAATGACAGGTGAATCTGACCTGCAGTTTGTCACCTTCTGACCTGAATTTGACCTGCTTCAAACTGCTTTTGTATGGGAGAGATAAACAGTTCTTAAGTGAGCAAAAGCCCCTTGACACTGGCCCTGATAAAAAATGGTCAGGGACCACAGTCTAAGCACCCACAGATGCTGCAGTCTATTTTGACTTTATTGCAGCAAAGGCCGAGCAAATGATTTGCCTGAGGTTTGTGTTGAACCATGAAGCCCAGTGATAAAGCTTCTCTAGACAACGTTGATGAGCGTTCTGAGTATGAGAACACACGCTGAGTATGCTTGTATGTAGGAAGCTTAACTAAATGTATTTGGCAAATGTGAGATACTTTTCCCGGTATTTTAATACCACAAAATCTAATAATAATAATAATAATAATAAAATATAATCTAAATTAAAAAAAAAAGAATCTGCCCAAGGCTCCACCATGTCTGCTTCCTAAATGAACCGATGAATAAACACAGCTTTCCTTTGACAGTTCATATAAAATTATATTTTTTCAAGCATAACAAAGAGGCTTAACAATTTGACTGTAGCATTAACAAAAACCATAAAAATAGACTTTATTGCAATGTTCCCACATTTAATGAGCTGTGCTAATCCATGTCTGAGTATTTCTCTTTTTTTTAAATGTATTTCTATTAATTAAAAAGGAATAATATCCAGTAAAGTAAAAAATAATTTTTGGCTGCAATGTCATACCCAGAACATTGTTCCTAAAGCCTTAGCTGGGGAATTATTATTTAACGCTAACAAAACATATTGATACTGAAACTTTTATTCCTGACAAATTTGCTTTTGTAAGACTGAGCAATGAAATTATTAAAATCAACAGAAATTATATTGTATTTTTAATAAGCACACATTTTGAATTTTTATTATATAAACATTTAACTCAAGTATTTTTTTTCTGTGTTTTTTTATATTATTAGATACTGGTTCATATACAAGTTGTAAATATTCCCTCTGATAGAATGTACTTAGTATTCCATATTCAAGCAAAGTAGTGCCTTGCTCATTTAGGTTTACTTGATCTAAATTACTATGTCCAGCGCTGTACAAACATAAAAATACTATATATAAATAGCGCAATTCACAACAATACGATAGTACTAAAACAAACAGAAATTGTTGGTGGATTCTTATTCTTCAATCAACAGTGCATGAAAATGGTATGACAGACACAGCAAAAACTGCTCTATATACTGGGCACAAAGTGCAAAAAGTGACACAACCAATATATGTAAAAGTGATACAAAATATATATAGTGAATATGTAACATGAACAGGTGATCAATCATTTCCAGTCCACAGAACACACAAATCTTGTATATGAGTGCAGTGATATTTCCAGAACAAATGATCTGGTGTAATCTAGTATAAAGCAACATGATCTGCATCACCCTTTAGGTATCAGTCATGTACCACCTTCTAAAAGCTAGTATGGTGAACCTTAAATGTAAAATAAGGTCATATAGTGCATTTACCCACCATAGGGTTATAAGACAGCAGGGATTCGGACTGCTTATAATCTTTCTCCAGGATGTGCAGCTCAGAAGGGAACATAAACATAACCCACAGTGCTTTCCATAAAAAAAAAACCTCTTTATTAAAATCCTAATAAAACACACTCACATGTGTCTACACTGCACTATACTACGTATATAAGAAGAAAGCTCAGAAACGGGTGATTCTGAGCTTGCGGAGATGCCGCTATTCCAGACCTCGCGCTTTAATTGATCAATAATTGATGGTGTCACTCTAGCCTTGCCCTATGTGTTACAACTTCAGGGGCCCTGAAGTTGAGGCACAAAGTCTTGGAAAATGCGCTATATGACCTTATAGTTCTTCCTTACAAGGTGAGAGTGTGTCCACTAAAGGGTGATGCTGCTCTATAGCAGATGAAAGATTACAGCAGATAATGAATAGTTTTGGAAATGCCATTGCACTGATGCAGAAGATTTGTGTTTTATATGGACTGGAAGTTAATGATCATCTGTTTATATGAAATAAACTATATATTGTTTGTGTCACTCTTACATACTGTATATTGGTTGTGTCACTTTTAGAACTTTGTGAGCAATATATATAGCACTTTGTGTGCATTACTGTATATATAGCACTATGCATTGTTAACTGAAGAATAAGATTCCACCAACAATTTTGTTGTTGTTTAAGTATATAGTATTGTTGTGAATAGCAATATATATGCACAAAGTAGGTGTAAAGACACTCATGGGTCTAGCAGCAGTGATTAAAATGCTGATGCCTTGACTTCTCTTTGCTGCAAGACCTATGAGTGCATACATAACTACTTTGGATTTGTGTGTATATTTTTGTGAATGAGCACCCAGGCATTTACCTTACAAGTAAGAGTGTGGTGGCTACCTCTGGGACACGAGAGAGATATAGAGAGACATATCGAGATATATATATATGAGAGAGAGAGAGAGATTTTTTTATGTTAGTATAGGGCTGCACATAGTAATGTTGATTAATTGACTGATTTTATATAAACTATTAGGTTATTAGGCATTCTAAATATTTGCTAATATAATCTTGCATGTACCCCCACCACCCATTTCTCACCAATCCCTAAGAAAAAGGCCTGCACAGGTTCTGGGTTGGAGCTTACAAAGGGCGATGGTACCTCCATATGCCAGCACTTAGGAATGGCACTTTGTTTAGCCACCTAGCATTGTATTGTGGGAAGAAAAGGAGAAATCAACATGTTTGCCAATATCCAAAAGTATTTGGTATTTCACAGGGCATTAGCTGGTGATGGTTGGTGGTGGGGTGGAAGAGGAACGCAAAGAATTTAATAATAGCTATCCGGTGAACCAACTGCTTTGCACTGAACACCATGCTCTCTTATTCAATGATCAAAGTAAGCACCTCTTCTGTACAGAGGCACTGATGTTTGACAGCCAGATGGCAAGGACAGGTCTTAGTGCCAGGAGACAAGGCTTATTAATAACTCAAGGCCCTGTCTATGCAAATTAATTGCACTTTACCGTACACTCTTTTTAAACCAGGTCAGGCTTACAGAGCCAGGAAAAAAAGCCTGTATATATAATGAGTCATAGAGGTTTTCCAGGACAAACCTAATCATACAGCATAACATATATACATAGAATCATGGATTTTAAACATTAGCAAAAACTGATAAAATGATTATAAATAAACTGATCACATTCATGTTTATAACTAAAAACTGTAAAAAGACTAAAGCTTCCCTTTAAAATATGAAATTGTGCATAATGTTGCTGGCTGTCATGTAGGGTATTATTAAAGGTTTGCTCGACCATTCCAATTCCTTCCAATAGTTCTCAGCATGGCCATTAGACAGATCTGTGTCTACAGTCACCCCTTGGCTTTTGAAAAAACAGGGATACCACAGGTGATAGATAAATACTACTGTGCATGTATTGTTTATTTCACTGCCCAGTCTTGTACACTGACTTTGCCAGAAAGGTGCAGTTGGGCTATAAATCCCGCATTGCACAGAATAATTCGCTCCCAATTCTTCTGGATATACTATCTCCCGTATAAGATTTTGATAAACTAAACAACCTTTGAGAATAGATTGCAGCACTTTGCCCTGTGACCACTGTGGCAGCATAAGTATACAACGCTCTTGTCATATCTGGCTATAACAAAAAGATGAGCCCTGAGTAACCTTCATGAACACAACAGGGCAACCTTGTCTTGCTTCTATAGTGTACGGGCAACACTTTGGTGTTTCGCTGTTCAGTGCAAATATCTGCCTTGGCTGTCCTGCATCACTGGCAACACTTTGACTTGTTCTTCTTTGAGGACTGATACAAGTTGCTATCATTGCTATTTATCCCTGAAAATGAAACATAATCATTAAGGTCTACAAAAAGCAATTATGATTCATATCTCTGTACAGATATATTGCCGTTATTACAAGCTGGATGTTAAAAAGGCAACAACATTACCATATGCATTAGGGTCCATTCACACCAGCCATTGCGCAAAATGCGCAGGCCCTGGTGTGGAAAGCCGGACACAATGCCGATGCGCCAATCCCAGCACATTGCACTATGTACTTTATTTTTAAGAACTTTATGGAAATGTCACAAGTGACATTTCATTAATTTGTATGGGCACAGCGGGGTGTGAGGCAGTTGTTCCACATTGCATCCCGCCGCACTGAAAAGAGTAAGTCATGCCCAAATTTTTTTCAGCGCACACCACCCCGTTCTCACCATGGTGTGAATGGTGCCCATCCGTCACAAGGGAGATTGCCTTGTCTTATGTTGGGCTGTGTTGGAAACAACGGTCAGGTAGCCCCAACACGTGTGGTGTGAATGGACCCTTAGAGGGTAATTCACAAAAGGGTGAAGAGTTTGGAGAAGGCAGGAGAAGTGAACAATCTAGGACAACATAGCTGAACTGGAAAAAGTCTCCAATTCAGTTCACTTTCCAGTTCAGCTATGTTGTCCTAGATTGGTCACTTCTCCTGCCTTCTCCAAACTCTTCATGCTTTTGTGAATAACCCTGTTAGTCTGTTCGTGATTCCTATGTAACTATGTTGACAAGTAGCCCCTGAATATCTGAATATGGGCTCTGAACACACTGCTGGGGTTTCCTTTGACACTAGACAGTAAAGTCAACTTCATGTCTGATTTATTGTCCTGTTACTGCAATAGCTAAAAACAGTTTGGGTTGAGGTTTCCCTGTATCATTTGTATTGTTTAAAGTATATGTAATTTTTTTTGTTTTACATAAAGTAGGGTATGGATAAAACCCTGGGTATGTTTTTTTGACCTCTCACTGACGCATTGGGGAACATTTCCTTCACTTCCTGTCTCAAGGCACAATAGGAAGTAGGAGGAGATCTCTCCAAAACGTAAAATTCTCTCTTTGACAGTAGTTACAGAAACAAGTGTCCCTACTGGCAGATTTCCCATATGTTCCTGTTCTGGTGGCAACTCAAAATGTTTTCCCACGCTCTCAATCCTAGTAACAAGGACAATCTCCCTAGCGGCAATACAAATCTAACTTTTCCCTGCTCTATTCAAAAGGAAAAAATGTACATAAATAGCAATGTGTTACATTCCATTATTTCCCTGCATAAGTCAATACTCTTTTTTTTAGGTCCTTGATATGTTATTTTTAGTAATATAAGTGCATCTACTACAAATAAATTGGTCATCTCCTGTTAACCTTATTAAGGAATGATACTCTATCTTAAAAAAAAAATCAGCTAACAAGAAATATAATACAACATAATACAACATAACACATTATATAACGTATTACAGTCAAAGGCAGTAAACAGTTCTGACAAGTGTCAAGCTGTCGCCACCTGCTGGTTGTTACTCAGCACTGCAGCTCAGGTCACACTGCAGCGCTCATCTGTCCCCAGATCAGGGGAATGCTGGTAGTGAACCTGTCAGAAACTACTGCACAAATATGTGTACAGCGGGGGTGGGCAACTCCAGCCCTCTAGCTGTTGTCAAACTACAAATCCAATGAGGCATTGCAAGAGCAGGCATGACCAGGGCCAGACTTACTCTCTCTGCTGCCCCAAGGCAAGGTTTTTTTTGTAGCTTCCCAGTTGTACATTTAGCTCTGCATGCCCAAAGCAGGGCTAAGTGTAGAAAACAACTACCCGCCCGGTGCCCGGAACTGCATATGTTCCTGGTGTCGGGAGATAAGAGTTCCACACCCCTGCCTGCTGCCCCTCTACTCCCTGCTGCCCCGAGGCCGGGCCTTGGTTGGCCCCGTGGTAAATCCGGCCCTGTGCATGACTGTCAGAGGAGGAGGCATGTTGGGATGCGTTGTTAGAGCACAGCTGGGGGGTTGAAGTTGCCCACCACTGGTGCACAGTCATGTCAACACCAACCACTCTGGTGTAAGGGTTCATACTTACTTACTACTTCACCAATCTTTCTGGCGTTAGTTTTCTCCAGCTCAGCCAGCACACTGGACTCAAATGTCAAAGATGCCACTCGGAAAAAGAATTCCTTCACATTTTCTCCTAGAAGAGCAAAAAAAAAAAAATCAATTTAAAAACAACGCCCCCGTACATGAAGAAGACAATGTCGGTCTCCCTCTGTTTAACTAAAAAGTAAAGAGTACAATGTTTACAGCTGATATAAAGCATGGAGATTTGTGGCTTATACCTGTTAATGAGGACATAGACCAGTATTCTGCTTGCATCTCTTTGGCCACTTTTATTGCATCCTTTTCCATGAGAGCGTACTGAGAGGGCGACTGCACAGAGAACACAACATCAAAGTGTTATTTACAGATTCTATAATAAATAGACCATATCACCCTAATAAAAGAAACATTTCTGTTTTAATATAATATTAGAGCTGATATAAGACTGACTATGCAAGTATACTAATTGGGTGCAGAAGAGTGGATTTTCCATGAGACTAGTGGGACCCAGTCAGTGCAAGTACCACAAGACTGCATCCGATTGGCAGCAGCAGGTCTGAGGTATGCTGTAGCACTAGCTGCATATTATCTGAGCATTTGGATGGGAGTTATTAGACCACCTTTGGGGATCTGATAGCACTGGTCAGTGTCACCATTTCATTTTAACTTGCAGTGGGTGCACACTATTTGCTGCAGACCTGCTACAAATACAATAGGGACAACCTCTGTTCCTGTATGTTATCTATACACAACACCTGCACTGTTTAATGGTGGAATCATTTCTAGTATTGTGACTTCCTGAACTTTTCTCCTCCTATTGATGTATATTGCAGACTGTGGTAATTGGCAAACTTTCATTTAGGTATACCCTTTGTTGTATTTATTTCACATCTGATCTGAAAATCATGATACAAACATATGTAACACTAAGCTTAGACTCTACAGTAAACATAATGGTATCTCTTATGCAGGCTCAGCCAAGGACATGTCATTGCTTTACACATCCCGTGGATGGGGCAGTGATTTACCGCCATGTTATTTCATTGGACAGAAATCTGCAGAACTCTGGTGACCCTTAAACTGTCCACACAATATATTTAATTGTACTATTTCCTTTAGATTTACCAAAAACTGTTCAAATATGAGAGCCTACCTAAACAATCCATTTAATCTGTATCTGATCAGGCAGAGCCTTCCACTACATAAATGTTGGTACATATAAAGGAGATTGTGCAGTCAGATTGTAATGTGTGTGTGATGACTTGTAAAAATCAAGAGTGACTGTAAGATTAAGTTCTTCTATCATTCTGGGTGTAATCAATATGTAAGCAATATTATTATACTTACAGTAAGATCTTTTTTTGATCCCACTAGGAAAAGCAGCACAGAGGAGGGATCATTTTCTTTCAATGCATCCTGCAGCCATTGCCTGTTAGGTAATGTAACATCTCAAATTACTCACAATGCTAAAACAGAATGCGTTGTACTATATTGTACATGTGTCATACAAAATGTACTTACTTAGTGTGTTCTAGAGATGAAATATCTGAGAGATCAAAGGCTATGATAACGGCTGAAAGAAAATAAATCAAAGATTAAAATTCAGTGTTTTCACCCATCAATTTATTTGAGTATGGGTTGAGCCTACAGATTGGCCTATAAAGCCTAATTTGGGACTTTAGTGTTCTTCCACTTTTCAAATTCATTAATACAAGTTTTCAATGGAGACATTAAAGGCTTCTGTCCCTAATGATCAGGAAAGATTTGTTTTCCTATTCAACCAAGCTGGACTACATTATATAAGGGTTGTTTGCCTTTAAATCAAGTTAGCAATATTATTTTTGATGCTGAACATAGGTTTCCAATATACTGTATGTATGTATATGACTATATGTAACGACAAGGCATAATTATAAAGGATTAGATTGTACATTTGCAGGGCAAAATTCACCAGGTAAAAAACCCGACATTCACCAAAGTTAGTTTTTTTGGCAGGAAAATTTTATAAATTGGGAATGCTACATTCCCTGAAAGTTCAGTAAACATTCATTGGACATAACAAAGTAACATGAAATTTTTCCAGTATGTCAGGATATTTCCACAGCTGATGCTATGCTGCGGCCGGTCTTCACATGTGAAATTGAATTACATGTGCAGCTACCCCGAAGGTAAGACTTAGCGCTATCTTCAGGGATATCTGTAATATAAGACCTACCCCGAACTAGGTCTTATTTTCGGGGTAGGTCTTATATTACAGAAATCCCCGAAGATAGCACTAGGTCTTATTTTCGGGGTAGGTCTTACTTTCGGGGAAACACGGTATGATGATACATAATTATCAACAAATTCAAATCTTAGAGGAGAACTATGAGGTGACTGATTTCCACTCATCCTCATAGATAGAGCCGACCTGTGACAAAGAAGCTGTCACAGCTCGGCTCTATGGATCGGTAAGTGAGCGAGCACATACCGTCGTTCGCTCACTTTTCGATCATCTCCCTGCAGTGAGCGGTGACCGTCAGTCACCGCTCCCCGCAGGGATTCCTCCTTCCCCTCTCCGAACCTCCAGCGCTGACTGGATGAAAGGGCGGGGGAGGGCACAGCTGGCTCTGCTTCTAGATAGGCAGAGCCAGCTATCAATCACCCAGCTGGGTGGATCCATACAGTATTGTCAGGATCCGTCTCGGCTGTGGCACTCTCATTATATCGCGGGCAATAGCCCACTATATGCTGAGCTTTGGGTCACGGGAGGAGGTTAGTATATGTCCTCCCGTGACCCTAAAGAGAACTATGGGGAAAAACACTTACCCCATAGTTTTTCTTTAACCACTTGAAGTCCGCGGTGTTAAACCCCCTTCCTGTCCAGGCCATTTTTCAGTATTCAGCGCTGCAGAACTTTGACTGACATTTATTCCGTCATGCAGCGCTGTACTGAAATTAATTTTATATAATTGTTTAGGGACACATAGAGCTTTAAATCATAAATATTACAGACCCCCAGTCAAGGAGATCCCACCACCATTTCAAGTATGCAGCAATGCGGATTAAATAGCAATTTTTTCAGGCCTAAAATGTGGAATATAACATGGGTGCAAAAATTTAAAAAAGGGCCTCAGTCATGAAGGGGTTAATCTCATGTAAATTTAAAAATTCTAATCAATATAAATGACACATACATCACATAAATAGAAACATGTTGGTTTTTTTTTTAATTTACTTTTTTTATATGTGACTTTTTTTAACATTTTTTTTTTTACACTTATTGTTATTGCTATCACATAGGGGGCTAACAATCCCCCTATATAATAGCAAACACACACTGGCAGGTCCTCTTTATGGAGACATTAGGGGTCTCTAAGACCCCTAATGTCACCTGGGGACCCCCAAAGAAGCGATGAAGCAGAGATCTGCTTCATCAGCTTCTTCTCTCTGGCTATAGCAGCCAGATGACAGACAGGTGAATACGGAAGTGATGTATTACACATCACTTCTGCATTCACAGTACGGAGGGGGATCAGCAAGGAGGAAGATGCTGAACTCCCTCCCATCTTACCTCCTGACACCCTTCCGAGCTGGTCCCGGGCTGCAGATGGACTAGTGGATCCCGGGATTGAGGTGAGGTGTCAGGAAGGGGGGCGGCACTCGAGGGGGGAGCGTGCAGCCAGCCAGCACATGCATACGATCGGCAGGCTATAGAGCCACCGATCGTATGTATATCAAACAGCCGATAACGGCTGTAAAGAATGGGCAGACTTTTTCTGCCCTTGCACGCGCGCCCCCTAGCTGAAAAAAAAAAGCCGCCTGGTGTGAGTCTGCCGTCCGTCTGTTTTTTCACAACGGGCGGACGGCAGGAGGTTAAAGGAGAACTATGAGGTGAGTGCTTTTCACTCACCTCATAGTTCTAGCCGACCTGTGACAATGAGACTGTCACAGGTCGGCTCAGTAGATCAGGAGGTGAGCAAACGCATTCCGGCATTCGCTCACTTCTCGATCCTGTCACGGCTCTCTGCCGTGACAGGGGAGGGGCTGGATTCCACCCTCCCCGCTCCAATCCTCCAGCGCTGATTGGCGGAACGGACGGGGGAGGGAGCTGGTACAGCTGGCTTTGCCTCTAGATAGGCAGAGCCAGCTGTCACTCACGCAGCTGGGCGGATCCAGACATAATTGTTGGGATCCGCTTCAGCTGTGGTGTCTCAGTATACCGCGAGCTGTAGCGGTATACTGAGCTTAGGGTGACTGGAGGACGCTAGTTTGTGTCCTTCCGTTACCCTAAGGAGAACAATGGGGAAAAGGCCTAACCCCATAGTTCTCCTTTAAGTAAGATATTTTTATATTTGCATGCAATACAAATAAACAAGAAAAACAAGAAAGCACAATAAGTAATACTAACAAGCAACATCTCCAATAAACAGATCTTTATTGCGTACCTTGAGCACCTCTGTAGTATGTGGAGGCAATGCACTTAAACCTCTCTTGCCCTGCCGTGTCCCATCTAATAGGAAAAAAAAGAGAAATTGCACATCAACATGAAAAAAAAAATTATTAAACATACATGTGCTTTTCTATACAATACATAGTTTACTACCTGTAATCATGACAAAGGCAGTACAATGTGGCCATGTCTCCCCCTTTTGAACCTCTCATTTTACTGCTCCTAGTAAAAAATGCTAAATGTTTTAATATAAAAGCCCTCTGTGTGCATTATATTGTATGCATAAAGAGCCCCCCCAATGCAGAATGAGGTATGTATGCAGAACAGGTATTATTTAGTGTTAGGTGTTAGCTTAGATGTGGTTTAGGCTTAGCTTTTATTGTTTACTGGTTTTAGTAATTAAATGTATTAATGTTTTCATACAAGATTCAAGCAACTTTTACAAGATTTACAAATGTTTTTAATTGCATTCAATTAGAACTAATATTCTCAAAAGGAGAGTCATCAGTGGCAGCAATTTCAGGTTTGGAGCTAAACAAGAGGTTAAATATTGGGGGCTCGAATGTTAAATCAGGTGGGATTAGGTGTTAGGGGGCTGCTGTAGTGTAGTGGATGCTTTTTTTAGTTGGTGAACTATAGAGCATCTCCAGTGGCTTCCTGCGTCTGTGGACCTACACAGAAAATGACAGGAACCAGACTATTGGCACTGAGAACAAATGTTTGCGTTTACTTCTAGTATCAAGATGAATACTTCAAATGTTAAGTAAAGTATGTTCTTCCATATTTTCTATTACTTACAGCTGTAAACTGAATGGAACTCCCAAGACCTCAAACCTCTCCATCTCAAAATCCACCCCGATCGTTGCTTTGTAGTTTTTATCAAATACATCCTTACAGAACCTTTTACAAAGGAACACAACACAGATAAAGCATTGAAATAAGAATATGAGTTGACATAGCAGTAGATTAGGAAATACACAGTGGTTGTTCTCTCACTAACTTATCACATCTGGATACCAGAGCCTGCACATACTGTAAGTATTAAACCAAGCCCAATTCCAGACAAAACATTTGGTTTCTGCTTTCTATAGAATGGTGAAGGGTTAGATCCAGGTTTTTATCGCTGCCTGTACCTCCCTTTCTGCCATTTCTCCTCATTTCTAGTTCTAGTGTCACAGCGATAAATACCTGACAAAAGTTCTAACCCTTCTCCACTAAGTCCAGAATTTACAAAATGTGTTATCTGGAGTTAGGTTTAGTGACCATACACAAAAAAAGGCAATATTGCAAAATATAAATACCAGATTCTAGCACTGTTGTATTAGCTGGGTTAAAAGAGAATCAGATGATATTTTTCATTTAGGGGGTTATTCACAAAGCTGCCGAAGGCAGCCGAGTGAATAACCCAGCCGAAGTGAAGTGAGACGGACAACGTTCGGCTATTCACCCTGGCTCAGTATGGCTGACGTCAGTCGAGCTGAAGCATATGCCGGCTGAGCCGCTCTGCCGCCTTCGGCTGCTGTACGGGCTATAGTGAATAGCCCGTACAGCAGCCCTTCAGTTCGACTGAACCAAAGGGCTCCGGTGGCCGAAGGATCAGCCGAAGCTACAGCTGGATCCTTCGGCTCCTCTGTAAATAACCCCCTTAGTGTCAGTAGAAATGCTGGTGTACCATTCTGCCATTGGTTCTAGTATGACCAGTATCTGTGTTTAATAATTGCTCCAATATTGCTTCCAGCAAGGCACTGTTGGCAATATATAGAAAGTCTAGGAATGTAATTTCCACCAAAATCTTAGGAATACCACACTAAGAGAAATGAAAGGTCTATTTATTAACAATTTAGTAATGCAGGAAAAATGATGGCTATGTATAAGGAATGAGGGATCCCTTACCAATGAGGGATCTGCTAAAGAGCAGGGAATAGCGTTCCTAGCCCTCCTCAGCTTTGCCCTGTATTGTGTCACGTTCAGAGCTGAAGGTAAAGAGCCCCTCGATCTACTCTACACTGGGTGAGTATCTAACATTACCACTATCTAAAGGTACCCGCAGAGCTGTAGGCAGTGAGACCTGTGTGTTTACAGTGACAACGCATAACATGATGATGATTCGTCACTTCCAGTTTCAGCCTGTGGCTCTGGCTGCTGTAGCTGGAGAAGAAGCTGGTGAAGTATGATCTGTGTTTCATTAGCTTCTTTGGGGTTCATAGGTGAAATTAGGGGTCTAACAAACCCTAAGATGTCTCCGCAAAAAGGAACTATCACTTCTGTGCTACACATGTGATAGTAATAAAGTTAAGTGTAAAAATGTATGTTATTGTATTTGCCCCTAAAAATATTGGTTTGATAAACATGCGCAAATATCGCGTGACTTAAAAAATTGCAACTAGTATTTTTTTTATTCTACAGGACCGCTGCTTTCGGAAATCATATAACTGTTTGGAAGTTTTAAGCATTTCTAGCCAAAAAAAAAATCATGTATAAAATTCATTTCAGTACAGCGCTGCATGACGGAATAAATGTCAGTCAAAGTACCGCAGCGCTGAATACTGAAAAATGGCCTGGATGGGAAGGGGGTTTAACACCGCGGATGTCAACTGGTTAACGCATGCAAAATTTTGCTCCAGGATGCGAAATGGTTAACGCAAAATGATTAACATTGCAAATGTTGGACTGTACCGGTTGAGAAATTATATGAAATGTTGAAAAATATGTGCAGTGAGTCATTAATATGTCACAACTTAGAAAAAGATGCATAACAAAGATAAAACGTTGTGGTTAGTGTGAGATTTTGCTGCAAACCCGTAAATTCCTCGCACTGAGTGATCATTTGTGCTTGGGAATTGGCAGCCTTAGCTTTCCCCCATGGAGATATTCCTCACTTTATTAGGACTGTATGCCCCCATTCTCTTACCTATTTATCATACACGTCTTCCCCACTGAAAGGTCACCAACCACAATAACCTTGGAGATCTTAAATCTGCTGGAAATAAATGAGATATAATACACAAATAAATATTCATATCAGAAATACACAATCAAAATAATCATCAATAGGTATGACAGAACCAGAACCCTGCAGGCATGGAAAGTAGAACACTTGGCTAGGTATGACAGAACCAGAAGCCTGCAGGCATGGAAAGTAGAACACTTGGCTAGACTTTGTACTGGATGTTTAGGCTTTACTATGACTAGGATTTTAATGAGATTACCTATGAGTGGGGCAACTTCTCCCACAGCAGCTGCCACCTTCTCACCCGGGACTGTATACTAGGCCAAGCAAAGGAATCTGAAAATAAACCTGTACTGAGGGAACTGCTAAACTATTCTTGTTCAATGAAAATTCAGATTGCCTGTCTGTTCATGCAAGTCAATGGCCGTCAATACTTGCTAATTCACAGATCTGAATAAGTAAGCAGCAGTTTTTACTTTCCTGTGACGTCACTGGCTACATGTTTGTTTTCAGGGTCAGTCATTTAGAAAGCATTAAAGCCAAGGAACAGTCAATAACTAGCATTTGAAAAAGGAGATCAGCAAAACAATTGTAGTATATCATTCAGTACAGGCGCCCTTCCAATATGGGAGCTAGTGGCTGGGCTGCCATGGAAATCAAATACATTTGAACTGAGGAAACCAAAGAAAAGACCATTTTGAAGGCGCACAAATTCTGTGATGCTGCAAAACAAAATGCCTGGCATTTAAGAGGTTAAACAAGGTAATTAGTGCAGGAAGTGAGGCTCGGTGCAATCTGCTGTCTCTATGGAAAAGGTGAGACTCCTGCTAGTAAACAGCATCTATTGAAATGCGGAGGCATCTGTGAACAGCAGGGGTGACCACATGAAATAGGCTGCCGGCCCAGAGAGGATGTCTGGAATTAGGGAGAGTCTGGGTGTGAAGGAATGAACACAGGGGACTGAGGAAAAGCAAAACCAAGCTCAGAAATGACTAGAAGATGCAATATTATTATAACATCAGTCTCATCTCGGCAAGCAGGATAGGCACATTTAAGGCAAGTTTTATAACTCTTCAGGCTATTATAGACCTAAAGTGCATAAAAATAACACGCACTATACATGTATGTAACTATCTGGGGTACAAAACAACAGAACCAAATGGCTTATGGTCAGACGACAACCTGCTTGGTAAAAATGTGGGGTTATCCGGTATCACGCCTGTATTAGGTGTGATAACGTCAGCAGGCCCCTGACTTCCAGAGCGGGGGGGGGGGGGGGGGAGGTGCACCGCAGG
>NW_017306449.1:277923-315022 GCF_000935625.1 Nanorana parkeri | reverse complement strand
GGGGGGGGGGGGGAGAGAGGCTCCAGGTGCCAGTCTCGGAGACAACAGGAGCAGGGATAAGGTAAGAATAAGTCCTTTACACAGGCACCCTAGACATAAACCATCAATTAATTCTTCCAGTGTGGGGGTAGCCCATCCATAAGGGGAGAGGTTCTATTTTGCTGGAGATAGATACATTCAGCGTTATTTTAATGCATTTAAGGAACTACTACCTCAATCCAGAGTTAAAGGAGAACTATGAGGTGGGTGATTTCCACTTATCCCCATAGTTTGGGCTGACCTGTGACAATAAAGCTCTCACAGGTAGGCTCTATTGATCGGGAAGTGACCCTTATGTTAAAATATAAAAATTAAAAGTAACGATTAAAATTGTAAGTTTCTGCTTTGTTTTACTTGACTGTGACTCACACAAACAGGCCTGGCCTCCCGGGCATTTTAAAGGCCATTTTTACCCCTATTGCCCCCTGTCTCTTTCATGCCCCTGATCCCTCTTAAATAAATTAGAAGGAAAATATCAATCACCTTAATAGCATAACCTTAACTCTTCCTGCTGATCAGCAGAAGGCTATGGTGGTGATACATTCTAGGTGTTTGTATATGATAGGCATTGCTTTGTATTTCATGGGTGCATTGAGGATTTTAGACAGCAGTATCTATTTCTATGGTACTAAGTGAGCTTTTTTGGTGTTTTCAGTTTTCCTTCTACAATCCAAAATTATACCGGAGGATTAACTGGGTTCTGCCCAGCTGAGTACGGAAGTGTGGTTTTATGACTGAGATAAGACAATAGACTGCTTTGGGGCAGCACTGATGTAATGGCACTATGTATTCTGTGAAATGCTAAAAACCAAGTACAGGAACACAGAAAATAAATACATCATGACTTATGCGGTCAGCAAACAGTGCTGGTTAGAATTTGGGACACAGCCAATAAAAGAACTGTGGAAGGCCTGTAAGTTCAGAGAAGGGGGAAAAGTTTGACAGATTCTTAAACGGCAAATAAGAGCAAATGAGAAGATGAAAGCATTTGGTGAAGAAAGGAAGTGACAAGCCATTTGCTCACGAAGGTAAAAGGTCTACATCAACAATCTGCATAATTCAAAGGGAGCTAAATACCTCCCTTAGTCTAACGCTAGTCATACAAATCTAGAGTTGCTGTCGACAGCCCACGGGCTGAACAAGAGAAAGTCAACCAATTTCCCTATCTATACTGAACAGGGTAGATGGAAGAATCCCCAGTTCCAGCCATTGTATTCAGACAGCCTTAACACTCACGACACTGCCTGCATTCCTGAACAGTGATTGCATCCTATAGTCACTATTTGACTGATAATTTTCTACTGGTGCTGACAGGGCCGGCCATAGCTTGAATTTTAGCCAATTCAACAGGAATCGGAAACAATTCAAGCCATGTATAACTGGCTTAACTGCCTTCAATTGCTCCCACATCACTAATAGGCCAATTCAGTTTTCTTTGCTGCCAGCACCAGTTGTATAGTAGCCATTGATTTGGGTAGGGGGGAGGAGGTGCCCCCCTGCTCATATAACTATGTGCCAAATACTTAAATATATAGAGCAATAACACAATTCACCTACCCAACAGTCCCTGTTCTTTGTTGCTTGCATGCGCTGATCACTTTAGAGTGAAAGGCTTCTCTGGTGTGAAGACATGCCTCTTTCTTGAAACACTAGAAGAAAGAAAATGCACAATTTTCAGGAATTTATCAGAATCATAAGTATTTAAAGTACATTGGTGGGGACACTTTGTCCAATTTTTCCATAAAAGAATGGTGGTGAGCTTCACTTAACCTGAGCCAATGGACCACAGCCTCTGCCGACGCTGGGACATCCTCATTCATTTGATTTATGTCCCAAGACACCGACCCTGACAAATCACTAAGTGCCATGTCCCTTGTCATCATTTAATACAGAAATGGGATATATTTCAACATAAATGCAAAAGAAACAATCACCTGTCTTATGGACTGCTACGGACCAATATTAATATAGACCAGCATTTCTCAACCATTTTTTTGTCACAGCCCCCTTTAAATATATGTAAAATCTCAAGGCATTCCAGTCTATAATGTAAAAAAAGCAAATGTAAGAATGCAAATAACAACATGTCATCTCGCCAAAATCCATCCCAGATCCCTTATCCCAGATAGCAGTCTAGTATGGATTTTAAGGGGGGATCCCACACAAAAACACATGTGGGGTTCCCCCTTCACATTAGAGCCCCCTTTCACAGCAGAGTACCCTTTTACATCAGGAGCCCCCTTCACATGAGGACACCCTTCCTTTCAAATCACAGTCACCCCCCCCTCAGATCAGAGCCCCCTTTTTAACATCAAAGATCTCTTTTTTTTACATCAGGAGCTCTTTCCACATCAGAGAAATGATGCTGTGTGAAATTTTAAGGCACCCCTGAGGAAGCTAAAAGGCACCCCAGGTTGCCACGCCACTCTGGTTGGGAGAGGCTGGTATAGACTAACTTTACCACAGAAAAATAGAGAAAAATATATTTATTATACAGAAAAATGGTGCGTCCCCATAAAAAGTCTATTTATTTAAACAAAAGCAACTAAACACAATTGTAGACTAAAATATATGACTGCTGAATGCCTAGGAACTAAAGAACTGCACACATACACATATTATCCTGTGGTATACACAAACTATATTTAATCATAAATTCTCTTTAAGACCAAAAAAGTGTTCCTCAATGGATGCTCTCTTACAAAATGTACATGTAAAAGTTAAAGAAGTGAGCAGATTTCAGTCCCATAAATATAGAAACATAGGGATTCATTTATACAAAGTTCAGAGCCGCGGTTTCTGCAAAAATCTGACTTTTACATTCACACTGCATAATGGCCACAAGATGGAGCTGAGGAGCATAGAAATTTCCTTGGCTCCTTGTCTCTATCTAGTGGTCATAATGTGGGGCAAATTTAAAAATCATTTTTGCAAAACGACCGACTCTGCAAATGTTTTATAAATACACCCCATAGACATCAGTTTCTGCATACAGAAGAGACAGTTTTTTTTATATAGGGTATGATATATTTCCCCTTTTCTATTCATATGGGATAAAGGTAGTCTACACTAACACTAGTCCATAGCAATCCATAAGACAGGCTGTAGCTTCCTTTTCATTTATGTCTCTTCTATAGGCAGAAACTGATGTCTATTTATGGGAATGAAATGTTTGAGAACACTTTCCTAAGGCACATGGCCACATGTTTTATATACTGTGCAGGTATGGGAAGAATTCTGTACTGCTGAATGTTATTAGCAGATGTTTTACAATAAACTGCTTTTTTTTCTTTCACATTTACTGGTCCTTTGACATGTTTATTACATCCTAACAAAAGCAGAGACCCTGACAAAAATCTTCCAGTGTTACACAAATGTTCATTTACATCTCAACACCCTAAAAACTTACACAAAGATGGCACCAGCGGCTGTGGAGAGGTGAGGGAGGGCGCAGAGCTGTTAACGATAGAGCAGGGCAAACCCAGAAGTAAGCTTGCCAAAATGTGCAAGTATGCTGTGCAATTAATGACAACTCACTTTGCTGAAGCCAGGCCAGTACGTGAAGAATTTTGATGTGCACACCTGTATATTATTGCAAGTGCAGACAGTATCCCCCAGTACATGATAAATCCTAATTGGTTGTCATGGCTTATGCCACATATAGAGTAGCACATATGAATTAAAATGGACTTGAAAAGGGCATGCATGCATACTGTAGCTACATTATGCTGGCACTCGCATACTATTATGGAGTATTACAGATTGAAGAGTGTACTTAGAATATAGTAATAGTATACTGGGAGTGTGTTAAGAGTGTGCACAGAAACAATTTCTAGGAGAAAGGGAAGGAGTTTTTTTTTGCAGAAGAGACATACAAAGTTTCTCTACCCAAAAAATTCTACCTACTAGCAATATTAGACTTAATTTTCGCTGTGGGAACCCTTTAGTAAGGTCACTGGTCACATATTTAATTTCCTGTCCCGGAATAGGAAGACATCTTTACTTACTGGTGTGTAACTTTCACATTTTCTCTTCCTTTGATATGTACAGTATATTACATTCTAACAGAAGCAGATAATCTGATACAAATCCTTTGGCGCTACACAAACGTTAATTTCCATAGTTTTAATTTGCCTTTGGTAACAAGGAGGCCGTTGATGCACTCCAGCAGTGCTGCCTTCTGATGTTTGTGTTGTCTCTGCTCCAGGCACGAGTTCCATCCAGGCAACAGCTGAGAAAGTGAGAGCTTACTTCCTGTCTGGCACGCTCACCACCACCCTGCTCTGTCGTCTTGCTTATCCTCCTTGCATAGACATGAAGGCCTGAGGCCACATCCACAACACTGGGACCACACAGGGCGAGAGCTCTGGAGGTTTCCTAACAGGAGGGCGTCATCTTACATGCTGTCTGTGCAAGGAAGAGTGTGCTAGAAAAAAAAGAGTCTCACCGAAATATATATAGATACATATTTTCTACCAATCTGAAAAAATTATTGGTGTGCGGTAAACCAATCAGATTTAAGCAGTTTTGGCTGCCCATTCTTGGAATGATTTTTCATAAGATTCAATGAAGATTCAACTTCTTCACATTACTATGATAACAATAAGCATTAAACAATTAAAAATTACATACAGCAATTGGTCATCATATTCTCTGCCAGCAACTTAATGGTATCACTAGAGGGGGTGCATAGAGGAGGAGGAGGGCACCGCCAGCATATGCAACTCTGCCAGCAACTCAATGGTATCACTAGAGGGGGTGCATAGAGGAGGAGGAGGGCACCGCCAGCATATGCAACTCTGCTAGCAACTCAATGGTATCACTAGAGGGGGTGTATAGAGGAGGAGGAGGGCCCTGCCAGCATATGCAACTCTGCCAGCAACTCAATGGTATCACTAGAGGGGGTGCATAGAGGAGGAGGAGGGCACCGCCAGCATATGCAACTCTGCCAGCAACTCAATGGTATCACTAGAGGGTGTGCATAGAGGAGGAGGAGGGCACCACCAGCATATGCAACTCTGCCAGCAACTCAATGGTATCACTAAGGGGGGTGCATAGAGGAGGAGGAGGGCACCGCCAGCATATGCAACTCTGCCAGCAACTCAATGGTATCACTAGAGGGGGTGCATAGAGGAGGAGGAGGGCACCGCCAGCATATGCAACTCTGCCAGCAACTCAATGGTATCACTAGAGGGGGTGCATAGAGGAGGAGGAGGGCACCGCCAGCATATGCAACTCTGCTAGCAACTCAATGGTATCACTAGAGGGGGTGAATAGAGGAGGAGGAGGGCCCAGCCAGCATATGCAACTCTGCCAGCAACTCAATGGTATCACTAGAGGGGGTGCATAGAGGAGGAGGAGGGCACCGCCAGCATATGCAACTCTGCCAGCAACTCAATGGTATCACTAGAGGGGGTGCATAGAGGAGGAGGAGGTTACCACCAGCATATGCAACTCAATGGTATCACTAGAGGGGGTGCATAGAGGAGGAGGAGGGCACCACCAGCATATGCAACTCTGCCAGCAACTCAATGGTATCACTAGAGGAGGTGCATAGAGGAGGAGGAGGGCACCACCAGCATATGCAACTCAATGGTATCACTAGAGGAGGTGCATAGAGGAGGAGGAGGGCACCACCAGCATATGCAGGGGGAATCAATATCGACTGGTAGACAGATTTTCTATGTTGTCTTAGTACTTATTTCTCATCCTAACACAACAAGTGGCCATGGGCATTGTGGAGAACCCAGAGACACCAGATCATCATGTAATCTGATTTAAAAGAAAAGGAGCAGACTAATGTTTTATATGCTGGCATGGTTTACCACAACATCACTGCTGTTTGCACTGTGCAATTGCAGAGTAACTTTATCATTGCTTATTCCTGCACCACACTGACTATCACACACAAAGGCCTTGAACCAGAAGCAGTGGTTTACCACTTAGTTTATTTACCTATTCAAAGTATTAAAATGTAAGTTGCTATTGACTTCTGAGTGAGTATATTGCATTTTAATTTAAATTAGAACTACGGCCTCCCATTAAAACTATATGTGCTGCACTTCCCATTTTCTCTCAGCCCTCCCCCGTTCCCTGAAAGGTCCCACAAATAGCTGTTGATCCTGCCAGTAAAGTCCACCTAATGCAGCTTCATGTAATGGGGAGGCAACAATGCTGCACTGCTCCTGAATTCAGAGCAGAGTGGCCAAACTCATGTAGGCTGTGTCTGCTTGTACAACAGAGGGATCAAAAGACATTGATGGGAGTGTAGTTATCAGCATTAATACTGCTTACTGGCAAGCTTGTCAATTAGCACCTGGACGACACCTAGTCATGCCCACTACTTTTTGGATTGACAACGCTGTTTCTGTTGCTGAAACCCTCCACTGTGAGCTGCAGTGTCTGAGAGTGGGAGCATGTAAAGCACAAATAATAGAGGATTTGGCGCATTCAAGGGAGGTAACAGAAGTTTTTTGTTTACTTTATGAACCTTGTGCATCACATAGTAACTGGGTTTGGGACCTGATTGTTATACAAGAACCAGTCGATGTACTTTAACATTAGTTTAGAGTGTAGTCCTCTATAGCGATATAGACTACCATTAATAAGGCACCTCAAAGACCAGTTTAGTGATTTAGCAATCAACCAGCAGAATAATGAAGGATCATGTCTGCTTGGCTGCTATTGGCACTCTGCAGTGAGAATTCCCCTTAAATGACTGAATCTAAACATGCCAATAATCCTAAGAATGATTCATCTGTTTTTTTCCTTACGTGCCATTATGTTGCACTCTAACACATACTTCTATTCCCATTTTAAACCCAACTGTCTGAAAAAAAGGCTCTTAAACATGCCTCTGGGGCAAACGATAAACATACATGTCAAATACAGTGAGTCATAAGGGCAGAGATTCATTATAATTGCAGATTGTTTCAGTGCTTGTACACAGTGTAATAGGGGGAGGGAATCCGCAGCAGAGGAGTACAGTAGATGTTCATTGTGTGTGGGGGAAGTCATCACCAAACTAGTCTCATTTCCCAAAAAGTCATTTATCCATTAAATATATATCTATATAGATCTATAGATATGTATAGATCTATATAGATCTGTATAGATCTATACATACAGTATCTATAGATCTATATATTAGAGACAGGGCCAGATTTCATCGGGTAATTTTTATTTTTCCATATTACCTGGGAAAATAAACTTACCCTTTAATGCACATTGTGTGTGTGTGTAAGAGAATTCTGGCTACCACCATGGAATGGCGGCTGCAATCTCAAAGCACATGCAGAATGTCCTACGCATGCGTTTATTTGCATGCAGATGGCGGGGGCAGCAGGATTTCATTTTTTTTTACTTTTTCATTTTTTAAATCTTTAAATCTTTAATTTTTTTAACTTTTTAAATTTTCTTTTTATTTATTTACTTTTTCCCCTTAATGTTCTTCCTATTACATAGGAGATTAAAATCCCTTATGTGATAGTTTGGAGGTGACAGGTTCTCTTTATGGAACCTGCCCTCCAACACAGAACAGCTGTTCTGTGTAGTTCCTGACAGCCGAGACAGGTGGCGCTGTGATTACAGCGCCACGGTCTCAGAGAACACACAGAGAGCCCGTAGAGCAGACGTTTTTCGTCTGCTCTATGGGCTCTATGGCTGAGCCGTTGTGCCTTAGTTTTCGGGGTCCCCCGGGAGAGCGGGCGACCCCGAAAACTACGGCGGGGGGTGCGGGCAGAAACGAACGCCGCTGCTCAAATTAATACAAGTGGTCTGATCAGACCACTTGTATTAAACGAGCGGCGGCGGCTCCACAATGTACATTCAGCTCTGCTTGTCCGGAGCCGGGCTGAATGTACTTTAAAACTACTCGCCCGCCACCCGAAACTGCATGTCCTGGGCGTCGGGCGATAGGAATTCCACACCCCTGCATATATATATATATATATATATCATATATGAAATGTTTTAATAATCAGAATATTAATTTATGTTAGAAATACATATAAATATGTTTTATTTAAAAAGGTTGTGCGTGTTTACTCAAATTAGATTCTAGATTGTAGCCGAGTTAATGAGCAAAATGGAAGAGGAAGGTCACATCTTACACTTCTCTGCTGACCAATGAATGGGAATGGGAAGTTAGACTGGATTTCCTATTGTAGCACAATATAATGGCCCTACTAAGAAGAATGTTACATTGGCATGGGTTACTCAGGATGACTCTAGACAGGCAAATATTTAATGACTTCCCATAAAATGCATACCTCTGGTGCTTTCACAATGGGCATAGTGCACTCTACAGCATTGATACACAGATTTTACAATCTGCTGGAAAAGCTTCATCAACACTGTCCAAAAATATCATCCAAACCGTCTTCTTCACTCCTCCAAAGACCTGCTCTCTATTTCACCACCTCCAATGCTTGCCTCTAAGACTTCTCCAGAGCCTCTCCCATCCTTTAGAACTTACCACCACATGTATCACTTGCCTCTCCCATGAAGATTGTAAGCTCTCATAAGCAGAACCCCCCAAGCCCTATTGTCTTGTATTGTAATGTCTCCCTTTATATTGTAAATGGCTGCACAAATGGTTGGCACTGTATAAATCCTGCATAATACCAATAATAATAATTCATCTCTGTCTAAGATATAAGACAATGGGTGCTGCTGACATTCGGAAGTGTTATTATTCTCTAGCTATCCCTAGCCCAGTCCACTTACCACAAATAAAACCTAAATATGACATCATCCTTGTTTTTTTGGCTCTGTATGGCCACCCTTACCTCCTATATTGTGCGCAAAGGGGTCACAAGGGTTCTAATTGTCAAAGACACAATTTTTTCAATAGCAGTTCTGTCTTACCTGAGGCAGCTCTGCCACTATGCGGTCTCGCCGGACTGGAGGAAGCACGCTCATCGTTATCTGTGGTCAAGTTTGCAGACTTGGTATTTAAATCCTTCAAGACAAAACAAAAAAAATTGAGGTTATTATTATAATACAGGAGTTACATAGCGCCAACAGATTGCACACTTTACAAAATAAAGGGAGACAGTACAGGTAGAATACAACTCAATACAGGAGGGCACTGCTCATGAGAGGTTACAATCTAGTAGGAGGGGCAAGTGATACAAAAGGCATTCATTGTTAGAGATGAGCTGATAGAAGAAGTAAAAGACAGTTATTATGGTGAGGGGAATAGGCTTCCCTGAAAATATTAGTTTTGAAGGAGTGCATAAAGATAGGCGGACAGGTTGGGGTAGGGAGTTCCAGTAGATGGGATACATGAGCATGGCAGGAGGTGAAAAGAGAGCTGGAGAGCAGGAGGTCTTGAGAGCAGTGGAGAAGACGGTTTGGGTGATATTTTGAGATGAAGTTGTTGATGTAGCTGGGGACAGAGTTGTAGATGGCTTGGTATGGTATTGTTAGTAGTTTGAATTTTATTTGTTGGGGAAGTGGGAGTCAGTGGAGGTATTGGTAGAGGGGGGTGGTCATTGAACAGTTGGTAAGGTTGATTGCCAGTAGAAGAGTCTGGCAGCAGCATTCATGATAGAGTGAAGGTGGAATAGTCGAAGCCAACGATAAGGGAGATGCAATAGTCAAGGCGAGAGATAACAAGGGAGTACATTAGATACTAGACATGTGCACCAGCAAAAAATTAGTTTAGTTTCGTTTAGTTTTGATTCGGATTTTGCTTTATTTCGTTTTTCGGAATTCGGGTCCGAAAGTCAATTCGTTTCGGAATTCGGACTAAATTCGTTAGCGGTACTCCGTACGAAATTTCGTTTCGTTTGTTCGTTGCAGCAAAGTGACATTTTAAGAGGAAAAAAACGTTTTTTTGTTCTCAAATGTCACTTTGCTGCAACGAAATTTCGTCCAAAAAACGAAAGTTCATCCAAAAAAACGAATCGGAAATTCGGATTCGTTTGCATTAGTTATATATGTAATTCGGAATTAGAATGCATCCGAATCTCCGAAATTTCGTCCGAATTTCGATTCGGAACTAAACGGATTGTGCATGTCTATTAGATACTTTATGGTGCAAATTTTGGATACAGAGGTTAAATCTGCAAAATCTGGATAGTGGTTGGATGTGGGTAATCAATTATTAATACTATAAAAAAATTATGTAAAATACTAGCATGTAAAATTCAACAAAAATGAATGTCCCGATGAACAGACTTTTACAAAATGAATACTAATGGGAGTTTGCTTTGTTATCACTGCAAACCTAAAAAAGACTTTTGAGATAAAATATAATTAATCATTGTTAGTGGGAAAAAACAAAAGTATATGCCTGTATGTACAGTACAGTACATCATGGCACACTGCCAAGCTAAGTGTTATCTGAGGTCCAATTACCATAGTTAGACTGTCACTGTCCAGGTAACTCAGATATATTGGGCCTGATTCACTAAAGTGTACATAAAGATGCAATCAATTTCTGGGGAATTTTATAAAACATTGGTTCTGCTGGCCGTGATTGCTTGTTTCCAAGCAATAAGTACTATCCTTGTCACACTGCTTACCGATATGTCCCTTGTAATGGGGGGTGCTCGCAGTGACTGTGGATGGCGCCGCGAATGTCAGTAAAATTGTAGAAATGTCGCCAGCACACCAGTCCTTTTAGGATAGCAAAAGCTTAATTTATTGAAGTTTTTTGTCATATGACCAACAAGCGCTTTCAGGACCGCACACAGTCCCTTCATCAGGCTTTAGCATTGACAGCCTGATGAAGGGACCCTGTGGGTACCCGAAAGCGCTTGTTGGTCATATGACAAAAAACTTCAATGTGCTGGTAACATTTCTACAATTTTGCTTGTTTCCAAGGCCCCACAGACTCACTCACTGCACTTCACCTCATTTTACACTTTAGTCAATGAAGTTCTTTGTGCAGCAAACCACTTTATGGACATAATAAGATAACACTAGATGATGGCAGGCAGGACATCGACTTGACAGATGGGGAATGTTTGACAATATCTAGTTGATTATAGATAATCTATAAGTGCAGGGACTTTGCGAAGATCTCACTGCACATGTACTGTCCAGCAAATGTCAAACAGGTAAAAAAAAAATTAGATCATTATGTCCACCAGTATCTAAAAACAAAGTGTATGTAAAACCTAACAATGAACGTTTCCTATTTGCTCCCTATTGTTCTGTTAAATATACCATTCGATAAGTGCAAAAAAATACCTGTTGATCCTGCCAGAAATCCAATGAGCTTGTAACTTCCTGTACACTCTGCTGAACTATTATCAGTTAGCAATGTTATCAGCCCTGCTCAGTTCTCCTTTGTGAACACCTCCCACCTGTTATGGAAAAGAGTGAGGAGGTGTTCCGTAGTTCAAATCAGGAGCAAACAGGCTAAGGTGACAATGCTGCTCCTTCACAGATACAGTAGAGTGAATTAGCATTATCACCCTAGGACGGGGGATGTTTTAGACCCCAGTCACACTTGTGAATAGAATTGATCGCAAACAGTCTGCATCCTGGTACGGTTGTCCACAGGTAATCACAGCATGTGTGAATACATGCAAACAGCCTGAAAGCAACTGCAGGCAGTGGCAGCTGCCATCGTATTGTCATTGTATTGTACATAGTAAATCGCATAAGTCTCACTGAGGAGTTCAGGACACTCAGCAATAGGCCCAATTTGCAAGTGCGAATAGGGCCTTACTGGCAGGATCACCAGGTAAAAGAAGAAAAAAAAGCTTGAGAAATAGAAAACAAATGCAGCCACCACATCCAAGGAGTGGTAAACTTCAAAATATGAAATTTTTTTTTTCTTGGGTTTATATACACTTTAAGTATAAGAGAAAAGAGACAATTGCTGATTCCCAACAATCCCTCCTAATATAATTATACCAGCAATATGTGGGACCAAATCTGACAGTGAGTGGGCTACTAGCTATACATAAACAGTAGCAAGTTGACCTGTATCACCCTGTCCATGTTCACTGGAAATTGTGCTTACTTTGTGGTCAAAACTACACAGCCAATTAATTATTTACTGAATTGTTTGCCGAGTTTAAATGACAGCATGCCAAACATACTATTCTCATTACACCCGAGGAAGGAAATGGTATTTTTGCATTTTGCAATAAAAATTTGATTTGTTTTTTTTCTTCAGTCATTATATCTTATTTTATAAAGGTTTTGTCTAACCTCTATTAGTATCTGCAATTTATATAATTATCTTATATATTGATATAATGTTTGACATTTATTTAACTATGTATAAAAAAAAAGACTCCAGTGGTTTGTGCTAATAAATTGAAATATATGAGCGGTGACCGCCTGGATTCTTTATTATTTTAACCACATGTAAAGTTAGGAATGCTTCTAGCTCTACATATTTGTTTAAACATTTACACTATTAACAAATGCCCCGCCTACAACACAACTCCACATATGAATCCAGCACCCGTCTAACCAACTGTGGTCATGTCCTCCGCTTCTTGGTCTCCAACCCTGCCTACAACACAACTCCACATATGAATCCAGCACCCGTCTAACCAACTGTGGTCATGTCCTCCGCTTCTTGGTCTCCAACCCTGCCTACAACACAACTCCACATATGAATCCAGCACCCGTCTAACCAACTGTGGTCATGTCCTCCGCTTCTTGGTCTCCAACCCTGCCTACAACACAACTCCACATATGAATCCAGCACCCGTCTAACCAACTGTGGTCATGTCCTCCGCTTCTTGGTCTCCAACCCTGGCTACAACACAACTCCACATATGAATCCAGCACCCGTCTAACCAACTGTGGTCATGCCCTCCGCTTCTTGATCTGCCCTTTAATTACCACTTATATAGTCACACTACAGTCAATATGACTATGCCGTACAGACTAAAGCACTAGCTCAAAAGCCGTTTTATTCACATCTATAGGGACAGTTTTATACCCGCATGGCTCCCACATTCAGCAGGGGGTACAGTACCACTGTGGCATGTACAATCCATGACTTTGGGGGCGTGACAGGCCTGCAGGGTGGGTAAATCATATTAATATTATATTAATATAGACCCCATAATAAACAGTATTGGCTTGGTCTGACCCTCACAAAGATGGCAACATAACCTTACACACTGGTAATACACCAGCAAACATGGTAAATATGGAGGCAACACACAGGGAATAGTGGCAACATACTGGCAGCAGGTGAGCAATGCATTTGGCAACAAATGGAAATGCCAAATGGAAAAATGCTTGGGCAGTAAGCTGGCAATTTTGAGGTAACAAATGGGGAGTTTTGACAAAACAAAGGAAACAAATGGGAAGTTGTGACAATGCATAGGCAACACATTGACTATTTATAGGTAATTAAATGCAAGGACAATTATATCCCAGCCTGCCTCCCCCATCACCTTTATCTCTACTACAACCCACCCCCACCCCATCCGCATGCACTCTCCAGCTTCCTCGGGCCACAAGTCTCCTTCAATGTCCAGTGGGAGTTGATGGAGGAAAGCAAAGTTTGTACTTATATCCCGCTCTTTCCTCCTCCGCAGTGATATTCTTTGGGCAGAGTGCGATTTGAGTCTACGAATTGGGGCCAGCTCACAGGCTGAAAAGGAATCCAGGGTGACCTGGAGATCCGGTAATCATATGGACTCTTGAGAGGTCCCAGTTTTGCTATATATAACCCTATCCCAAGCAAAAACAGTATGTAGTAGTTTTGTGTACAGTGGTAGAGCGGTAGAATCTGTTTCCCTGTTATATCCCTGTCTAGATCCCAACCGGGAAGATTTTCCCTCACTTCCTGTCCAAAGACAGCGAGCCATAGGGACAGGAAGTACTACAATGAGGCCATAGCCAGCAATCAAAATGATTTTTACCCTAGTTAAGTAAATAATTGAAAGTTAAGTTCATCTTTTGACTAAAATATACTATACAGATAGGAGGCCCCAGTTTGGGTAAAATACACTGTGCGGTTTTGATTCATGTATTTTGCATACCTGCAGGCCATTTTCAGCACCCCTGAAACCTGGCTGAAAAACTTGTATATTGTGCATTCTACGTCCTGATTGGTGAAGGTGACAAAATGCAGATCAATCCTTATTTCAGAGTTGTCACCAAAGCAAAGGGTGGGGATTAATCCTCGAAGAGGGGTATTCCCCTTTAGTTTCAGTGATAAGAGGGGAATATCCTTCACTTTGGGGAGATTTACTCTCACTTCCTGTTATATCTCCAGGACACAGAGCAAACTATAAACTGTCAGGGCATTTAGCCATTCTCCACTCTACACAGAACAAAACAAATAGTTTTGGCTTTACATACGCATTATGCAGCACTACTGTAATACTGAAAAGCTGAACGGTTGTCCAATTTGGTTTCAACACCTGAACCTGCACAGCTTTCAGATCAGTCTTTTTTTAAATCCATATAAAGATCAGATAAATGAATAGGAGATAGATGACCTCTGGATACAGTAAGTAATGGATTCAAATGGACTTAATTGATTCAATGAGTACCGCCTTTTCTCAGTAAGATACACACAGGTATACAGTATGTACATATCTACATGCTGGTAGGTTCATTGGCTCCTGTGTAAATCGGCCTTAGTATGCGTGTATGCATGCATGTGAAATGGGAAACTTAGATTGTAAGCTCCTTGAGGACAGGGACTGATGTGAATGTGCACTATGTAAAGCGCTGAGTAAATTGTTGGTGCTATATAAATACCTGAAATAGATCAAATAGAAAATAAATCATTTCAAAAGATTCTGGTTTACATAAAAGCTATGTTTTAAGCCAATACAGGGTGAGATACGTGGATGGATCAGCGCGTCATCCATGGAAGTTATTAAAAAATAATGATGATGATTATATCACTGACAATGGATGCTGCTTCTTGATGTATAAAAGTTTTCGTTTCCTGCAGAATCATCTGGTCCCCTGATCACTGGTCCTGATATCCTGTTGTACTTGTTCACACCAGCAGCCACACTCATCCGCACGTGTGGCCAGACAGTGCCGATGTGCTCGACCAAGATGCATCACACTGTTCCTTTTTTTTTGTTAGAACTTTATTGAAATGTCACAAGTGGCATTCCATTACCTTCTGTGGGCTCACCGCTTGTACCATGTCTCACTGTGGTATGTCTAAAAAAAGTACTGCATGTCATACCGGAATACTGCATGCAGGAACACGGCGGTGTGAACTGTTACCATCCATGACAAGGCAAGACAGCAAGCAGAGCCCAAACGCAGAAGGTGTGATGAAGCCCTAAGGGTGACTCCTTTCCCATGCAGGGTCTTATGGAGCCAGCCTTGTATGTGCTAGTAAGCTGTGTGTGTCTGCACAAACACACACTTATGGGGGAAGTCACCAGCACACCATAGAGAAGTGAAGACAATGTCTGTTTATTGACGCATATGGTCATTCATAAACGCAACGTTTCGGGGCCACACAGGGTCCCCTTCATCAGGTTTGAAATGACAATGTATCAAACAATGTCATTTCAAGTCTGTTGAAGAGGACCCTGTGTGGCCCAGAAACGTTGCATTTATGAATGACAATATGAGGCCATAAATAGACATCGTCTTCACTTCACTGTGGTTTGCTGGTGACTTACCTCATAGGTTCTGCCTCAAGTGGCACCATCCGCACCCATGATAATTTGGGATATCTGGTAAGGAGTGCAGCAGTATTTCTACATGTATCCATGCTCCTTAATCCACCCTTCTACAAGCTAGTAGATGGACAGTTGCTGGAGACTGTGCTCCCCTTGTGATCTTGTACTGGACAGGAAGCTTAGAGAAGTTAAGCTAAGAGAGTTGGAGCTATTTGTAAACATGATGACTGTAGGGCTCCATTCACAACTAGGTGACACCTATTACCCGCGTTTTACATTTGTACGTTAAGTCACGTTTTTGAGAGCAGATTTTGGCACATTCATGTGAATGGGAAAAACGCGTGCAAAAATTAGCAAAAAAAATAGCAACGCACGTTTTCTATTGTGTCTATGGGACAAAACTCGCTGAAATCTACCCCAAAGTAGCTCACAAATGTGAACGGGGGCCATAGAAATCAATAGGATTACTTGGGGGGAGCGTTTTATCGTGCTGCATCAGCTGCGACAATATGGCTAGGTGTGAATGGAAACTTAGTGTTTGGGCAAAAGTGTAAAGAAACAATTTGAGAGTTTAAAGTGACATTCAAGTGACAGCCCCCCCAAGCTGGTGTAAGGACTTACCTGATCTTCTTCTTTCCAGTAGTTTTCAGGGGTCCCTCCAGCGCTGGTGCTGGTCTTTGACCCAGCACTGACTGCTGCATTTTTTGTGTCCCACGGTGTCTGTGCGCATGCATGCTTCTGGCTGCATGCATTGACTTACACTTTGTCTCACCTCTTCTCCTGCCCCATCATCCTTCGCGGCCGCCCGAGAATGTTCAGAACTTCGGAGGGGAGCGAACGGCGGAGACACAGGTAAGTTTATACCTTTTTGGTAACAGTTTTTTTATGTTTTTGCATTTATCTACTGCTTGCTAGCAGTTGATATACACTATATCACCAAAAGTACTGGGACGCCTGCCTTTACACGCACATGAACTTTAATGGCATCCCAGTCTTAGTCCATAGGGTTGAATATTGAGTTGGCCCACCCTTTGCAGCTATAACAGCTTCAACTCTTCTGGGAAGGCGTCCACAAGGTTTAGGAGTGTGTCTATGGGAATGTTTGACCATTCTTCCAGCAGCGCACCTGTGAGGTCAGGTACTGATGTTGGACGAGAAGGCCGGGCTCGCAGTCTCCGCTCTAATTCATCCCACAACATATTGTGTTAAATCGGGTTCAGGTCAGGACTCTGTGCAAGCCAGTCAAGTTCCTCCACCTCAAACTCGCTCATCCATGTCTTTATGGAGCTTGCTTTGGGCATTGGTGCGCAGTCATGTTGGAAAAGGAAGGGGCCATCCCCAAACTGTTCCCACAAAGTTGGGAGCATGAAATTGTCCAAAATGTCTTGGTATGCTGATGCCTTAAGAGTTCCCTTCACTGGAACTAAGGGGCCAAGCCTAACCCCTGAAAAACAACCCCACACCATAATCCCCCCTCCACCAAAATTTACACTTGGCACAATTCAGGAAGGTGAGTACCGTTCTGCTGGCAACCGCCAAACCCAGACACGTCCATCGGATTGCCAGACAGAGAAGCGTGATTGGTCACTCCAGAGAACACGTCTCCACTTCTCTAGAGTCCAGTGGTGGCGCGCTTTACACCACTGCATCCGACGCTTTGCATTGCACTTGGTGATGTAAGGCTTGGATGCAGTTGCTGGGCCATGGAAACCCATTCCATGAAGCTCTCTACGCACTGCTGTTGTGCCAATCTGAAGGCCACACGAAGTTTGGAGGTCTGTAGCTATTGACTCTGCAGGCAGTTGGCGACTTCTGCATACTGTGTGCTTCAGCATGTCAGGGCCACAAATATAATGAAGTGGCCCCATGGATGTGGGTGGACAGTGTTAATGTTATATTGGACTGGTGATGAGTATGGCTCGAGTCTGGGTGACTGAGCTACTTTATGTTAACTCGTTTTAAAAGTTCATTCGTTTATATATTAGTGTTGTTGAATTTAAATAAAGAATTTATATTTTGCTTTTAACCCCAATAAAGCGCCGCGGCCAATATTTTCCACTCATATCGTTTGTATAGTTTTTATTTATTCTGTCATATATTTTAATGTATTTATAGGTTGTAGGTGCGGTGGGGTTCTACAATCCCATGCGCTGACCCCGCTCTGTCATTTTACATGGCCTACCACTTCGTGGCTGAGTTGCTGTTGTTCCCAGTCGCTTCCACTTTGTTATAATACCACTAACAGAAGACCGTGGAATATTTAGTAGCAAGGAAATTTCACGGAACACCTGAATCCAATGATTTTGAGGGATGTCCCAATACTTTTGGCAATATAGTGTATGTTAAAAAAAACAAGACTTTAATACTACTTAACACTAAGTTCCCTGAGTCTGATGAATACAGGTTGAGATGAAAAAAAGCTGTAAATTATATTGTAACCAAAGACAAAGTCCTGTTTTCACCTAAAGCGGGGAAGAAACACACAAGAAGTCTATTTATTTTACCCTCTACAGAGGAAACTTTGTGAAAGTTAGGAAAACTTTTCTTTCTCACCCAGGAAAACATGTTCTAGAACGAAGATCATCCCAATGTGAGCAGCAGAGCCAGATCATCCCCAAACAATGCTAGACAAAGCCTGGCCGGGGTGAAGTCTGCAGAACTGTGGCAGTAATATGAGAGCAGGAAATTCCAAGAGATGTGAAGCGCATCTAACACATGGAGAGGCAGCACCGCACTCCTCCAGTCTACTCAGTGTACAGCCGGCATGGCAACACATCAGACAACACAACAAGCATCATGACAGTGTGCAGACAACAACGGAGATCTAATACAACAATACAACATAAACCCAGCATCGGGGTACATTATAGACCCTGTGTGAATGTGCATGTATTCTTCTATAGAAAATTGCATATTGATGATCACATACATGCATCTTGGCTTTGATAAAACCTTGTTCTGCATGTCAGTGATCACATGTGAATAATGATAATCTTTGCTCCAGACACCATCTGCAGTGCCAGGCTTATCAGACATCTAATGATCGCAGGCTTACCTGTCATCTGCCTGTACAGAGGAGAAGGAGGAGGTATCACGATGGAGCCCACTCGGATCCAGCTCAGAGGAGAAGGAGAAAGAGGAGGCGGACCTGCAGCTGCTTCTTGTTACTCTGACTCAAATATCTCAGTCGCCTGGCAATTATTCCCGGGCTCTGATTCCTCCCCTGCTGCTGACTCTGTGGTCTGTGTTTAATGCTGGGGGTGTTTGCAGGGACTCATAAACCTCCTGGAAGCTGCTGGGAAGTCCCTGCATTGCCCCATGCTGGGTGCAGAGTGATCAGAGGTGGTAAGAAGGATAGAGAGTCAGTCCAGAATGAACCCCCCTCCCCCTTCTTATTCATCCCTCTATTAGACCTGTTACTTGTCACTGTGACACAGAACATCCACCCTCAGGCTACATGGAAAGAGTCTGCACATGGATTTCAACTAAATACAAACCAGATTTGCTGTTAGATGATGTCACGCAGAATGTTGGGTTTTCTAACTTTGTGTGACCTTTATTCGGAGGCGTCTTTAATATTAATTGGGCTCTGGGCAAGATTCTGCCCCCACAACCCTCCTGATTCCATCACCCCCCTCCCCCCTTCTCGACCCAGAACCCCGTATCCACCTACCTCCAAAAAGGAACTAAAAAAATATACACATTTAATTTCAATGTCCCCAACAGTCACCAGTATAGATCTCAGAGTCTCAGTGTACCCTACAGTCTCCAGTATAGGTCTCAATGCCCTCAGCAGGAACCAGAATAGATCTCAATGCCCCCAGCAGGCGCCAGTAGAGATCTCAATGTCCCCAGCAGGCACCAGTAGAGATCTCAATGTCCCCAGCAGGCACCAGTAGAGATTTCAATGCCCCCAGCAGTCACTAGTAGAGATCTCAATGTCCCCAGCAGGCACCAGTAGAGATCTCAATGTCCCCAGCAGTCACCGGTAGAGATTTAAATGCTCTCAGCAGGCACCAGTAGAGATCTAAACCCCCCAGCAGGCACCAGTAGAGATCCCAATGCCCCCAGCAGTCACCAGTATAGCAGGAACCACTGCAACAGGAGAAAGGGTTGGACGATGTCAGTGATGATCTCCCCACTGTCAAGGCCGCTCGTCTTCTGCCTGCCACTCCAGACTAAAAGGACAGCAGCTGTGGGCCCCTGTTAATTATGGGGTCCGGGGCAGTTGCCCCTTTTGCCCTGCGGTAAAGATGGCTCTGACTTTATTAATAGTCCAAGAAGAAGTTAGTAAATAGAGCCAAGTTCAAAAATCACATATCGTATGAATATCATGAAGATACAAGATTACCATAATGATAAAATTGTAGAACTTTGCTCACAATTATACATACATCAAGACCTGTACATTGTAGCCCAGCCTTTGCCAACCAGGGTTCCTCCAGAGGTTGCTAGAGGTTCCTTGAGTAGTGAGCAATTTTTGCCTTTCGGATAAGTAAACACTGTTACTTTTCAGCTATCTGTAAGGGGGACATAATTCCCATTAGCCACATATGTCCGCTTATCTCCTACGCTGTCCACCTTCAGGTGATCCTTGAAAACTCATCTATTTAGGGAAGCCATTTCCCCCCCTCAACATAATAACTGTCCTTTTACTTCTTCCACTAACTCAATCTAAACAAATATTATTATTATTATACCGCATTTATATAGCGCCAACGGGTTGCGCAGCGCTTTACAATATAAAGGAGACATTAGAATACAATTCAAGACAAGATGGTAAGGAGGGCCCTGCCCGTGATGGCTTACAATCTAAAAGGGAGGGGCAAGTGATACATGAGGAGGTAGCTGTGCGGGGATGAATTGTTTGAGAACGTGATGTTTGAGTGGCTGGTTTTGAGGTGGGATAGGCTTCCCTGAAGAGAAAAGTCTTTAGGGATTGCCTAAAGGCAGTCAGAGTGGGAGATAGACGGACAGGTTGGGGTAAGGGGTTCCAGAGGATGGGAGAGACTAGAGAAGTCCTGGAGGCGAGCATGGGAGGAGTTGATGACGGAGCTGGAAAGCAGGAGGTCTTTGGAAGAGCGGAGGGGATGGTTAGGGTGATACTTTGAGACAAGGTTTGAGATATAGCCGGGGGCAGAGTTGTGGATGGCTTTGTAAGTCATTATTAATATTTTAAATGTTATCCTTTTGGCGATTGGAAGCCAGTGAGGGGGGGTTATTTATTACCTTTGTATCACTTGCCCCTCTTACTAGATTGTAAGCTCTCATGAGCAGGGCCCTCCTAACCTTATTGTACTGAAATTCTATTGTAACTGTAATGTCTCCCCATTTTGTAAAGTGCTGCACAAACTGTTGGCGCTATATAAACCCTGTATAATAATAATAATAATATGTAATGAGCATTCTTCCCACTGACTATCAATATAATGATAGTCCAACCGCTCAGTGTCTGCAAACCCCCTCTGCCAATCCCTGCACTGGCTTCCACTCGCCCAAAGGATACAATTCAAAATATTAACAACCAGTTACAAAGCCATCCACAACTCCGCCCCCGGCTATATCTCAAACCTGGTCTCAAAGTATCACCCTAACCATCGGCTCCGCTCATCCCAAGACCTCCTCCCAAGTCATCTCCTCCCATGCTCGCCTCCAGGACTTCTCTAGAGTCTCTCTCATCCTCTGGAATTCTTTACCCCAACCTGTCCGTCTGTCGCCCACCTACATGACAGGTGTAGTTTTAAAAGCTTCCAAGAAAATTGGCAGGATTTTACAGAAAGAAAGAAAAAGGGAAGGAAGAGTTAAAAACTAGAGGGGCTTCTCTCAAGTATCTAGTGGCCACTGTAGACACTACAGTGAGATATTACAATGAGGTGAAAGCTCACGTGTGACAGGCCTGTACAGGGTGGCACCCTTTGCATCTGCATGTGTTGCACACAGCTAATATTGGTTATTGATCAATGTGTGATTAAGAAGCATTTTCATTGTAGGAACCAGTAAGGCCCCTATAATGTATCTCTTGGCTTGGGCTCTTGTAGCACAGCTGGAGGTCCCTTCAATATTTCAGATACTTCAATACTTGGCTGGTGAAATGTTTCTATTTTTTTCTTTGGCACACAATTAGCTTCTAAATTAACCAAACACAAACCTCTTACATTGTTAGCAGCTGAGTTTCTACCACAGTAAACACCAGTTAATAGATAACCAGTTTCACCAAGCAACATGATGGATTTATAGTCCGACCTGTTTACAGTAACCAAGAAGTGGATTTAAATAAATGACTTCATCTTGCGACTATGTGAATGAAAGAAATACTTTAAAAAACTTTTCTCAAGGTAATGAAATTCTAACTGTGAATATGAGGAGAAACCACATTCATTCCAAAATCAATTGTTAAAACCATAATTTGAACGACTCTCCTCAAGTCTTCAATAGCATTACTAATAACAGGGTTATTCACAAAAGGGTGAAGAGTTTGGAGAAGGCAGGAGAAGTGAACAATCTAGGACAACATAGCAGAACTGGAGAATGTTTCCAAATCAGCTATGTTGGCCTAGAGTGTTCACTTCTCCTGCCTCCTCCAAACTCTTCACCCTTTTGTGAACAGCCCTGTGAATGTTCTGACAAGATTATTTGTACGAACGTCCAAAATTGCATACCCAGCTTAGGGCCATGTTCACACCAGGGCGTTTCGGTCGTGCAGATTTTTCTGCGCTGAACCGCCTACATGAACATTCCCATACATTCCTATGGGGACTGTTCATGCAAGCACGCGGACCTGCGTGATCCGAATAGCTTGCCGCCAAAAATGCTGCCTGAGCTACTTTTGTTGCGCTGATCAGTGCATTTCCCATATAGATTTCAATGGAAACAAGCTGATTAGCGTGTTTTGGGGCATTTTGTAATTGAGTTTCAGCGCTGAAACGCAATTAGAATCGCCCAAAAACGCCATTTCAAAAATTGTGCGGAAACTGCACTGAACCACTGCCGCCCTGGTGTGAATGGGGCCTTAGGGTTGTGGTTATATCAAGTAATAATCAGGACAATACAAAAAATGAAAAAAAAAGGCCTCAGTCATGAAGGGGTTAAAAAAAACCCAATTAGAAGTTACAAATTTGTTGTATTTGATATAGCTTGTAGTTTGCTCATCCCGTACACCTACTCTAGTACATAGGGTAAGGTCCCTTTCACAGCAGTTTTTGAGGCGGACCCAATCAGATGCCCAATGTTAGTCTATGGGCAGCCATGTGTAACATAAGTCATGGTCACATCCGTTTACACCCAGTTACCCCGGACTCTGGCCAGGTCCGGAAAAACTAATGGAACAGTGTTCTGTTTCGAAAGACCTGATTATGCCGGATTGGGGGTAATCTGATGTAAATGAACACATGTCCTTTAACTTGTGATTCCCCATTGACCGACATTGGGTCCGGTAATTTCACAGCGGTGAAATCCGATTTGTACCGCTCCGATCAGGAGGGGATCCGTGCATAGATCCGCTCCTGATCAGCCCGTGTGAAAGCGGCCTAAGGGGAATGAGCTGCCTGCAGTGTACATACGTTGTACTTACCTAAAGCCCCAACGTATTTATATTATCACACAATGTACACATACAGTATATACTCCAAAGACATGCTGGACATGCAAAGACATGTCTTAGAGAGACATGCTCTCTAAGTTGGCCCTCTATGTATGCATGTGAGATAGGGACCTTAGATTGTAAGCTCCTTGAGGGCAGGGACTGATGTGAATATGCAACTATGTAAAGTGCTGCGTAAATTGTCGGCGCTATATAAATACCTGTAATAAATAAATAAAAATATACATTAACAGCTCTGATGTTGCTTGCAGTAAATGTAAATAATGAATGTAGTTGAAGTACAGTTACATCATCCGACTTTGTCTTGTTTTGAATGAATTTAGAGCCACAGGAGATGTGCCCTGGCAGCTTCACACAACCGTCTTATGAATACCTGTGCTGACTTGTTATATGTTGCCTTCTATGAAGATACAGTTACATTAATTATCCTGCCCATCATTTCCAAGTCCCACCTTGCTGTCCTCTTTATACCACTCCTTCCATCTCACTCCATATTATTATACACTATACAGGATTTATATAGCGCCAACAGTTTGCACAGCGCTTTACAAAACTGAGGGAGACAATACAGTTAACAATGCAATTTCAATATAGGAGGGCCAGGGGATACAAAAAGTAATAACTGTTTAGGATGATTTAATGGAAGAAGTGACAGGACGGTTTTAGGACCCTATTACTTCTCATCCTCAAATTCTGTAACTTCATTTTTCAGTCTATCCTTTCTAGTATTATCTTCCCTTGTTCAGTGCATACAGTCACAACACCAACACTCAACAAAACATCTTTGTACCTTTCAGCCCTCCTTTATCATGTCTTACCTTTCATCCAAAATCCAGGAATGACGTATGTACTACCTATCTGTTAATTTCCATAAGATCATCTTCATTCCCCTAGAAATTCCCAAAGCCAATGATCTACTGAGCACAACATTTCAATCAGCTTCCCCATTCTCATTCCTTTTGATTGACTGTACCTACAGCCATTGTTGAACATTTATTGCTACTCCAGACTCCTCCCTCTTTACACATCACAGTTTTTACACATTCTTGGATTTCTTTATATCTAGGACTAGGGATGCAGATACCGAGTATTTGGGCGACTACCAAATTCCTCCCATTCCTCTGACCAGAACTTCCGGTCAGAGGAATGGGAACATGGAGCCAGCTTCCAGTGCAATCAGGAAGCTGGGCTGCGAGTAATAACCCACCTTCGTGATTGGCTGGGAAGCCAGCACGATGCTTTTCGGCTAGGAAGCTGGTTTCCCGGCCTAGCACAACCAAGCCGGCCTGACAACATGGAGCCGGCTTCTTGGGCAATCATATTGCCTGGGAAGCCGGCTCCATATCAGCGAAAGCACCAGTATTGGTACTCGGTATCAACGAGTACCGAAAGCAAAGTATCGGTACTCGTAATCGATACCGAAAAAACGGTATCGGTGCATCCCTACCTAGGACAGTCAGTGTCTCACATTCCCACAATATCTTTATAAACACTAGAGATGCACAGATACCGATACTAGTATTGGTACCGATGCCAAGTATTTGGGCAAGTACTTGTACTCACCCAAATGCTCCCTATGCCTATCACGATACCGGAACTTCCGGTATTAGGAAGCCAGGCAGTGAGTCCTTACACGCTGCCCAGCTTCTTGATTGGTCGGGAAGCCGGCTCCATGCTCCTTCGTTACTTGGTTACTTGGTCACTCAGTCTGCAGTACCTCAAATTACTGCCAGTAACACTCCACAAACTTCAACTCCACAAGCTTTCTGCCTTGACGTTGTATTTAAATCAGATCTCCAGGATTATGAAAAGCTGGTTTTGGTCCAGGGGCTGGAATAAAGTACATATACTGATCCTCGATCCTGCAGCAGTCAGCGCTCACCTCTGTCCCCCTCCACACCAGCTGTGGTTTATCCCTCGGCATCTTCACATATAATGCAGGAGAATGGACATTGCATAGATGTGATGACGTCAGCGGGGCTTAGACCGCCAGGGGCCCGGGGGAGAAGAGACCGCAGGGACCAATCTAGTAGTCAGGCGGGATTGTGGATCAGGCAAGTATATTTTCTTTATTTGCACCCTTAGACCAAAATGAGCAGCTAATCCTTGCAGTGCAGGGGTTGTACCATTGCAAGGGTTAACTTTTATAAAATCCTGGTGTTCCTCTTTAATTGTGCCCTCTCATTTAGACCTCACGTTCATGCCCTTGTTGTGACACGGTGGCCTACATGCTACCTATATGCCAATATAGCTAAGGGGTGGCCATTTCATCTTCTCAAGAGGCCACATGAGAGACTGGGACTGTTGTGGTCGGCCGAGCCAATAGGCTGAAACTAATTTTTCTCAATATTCATTTGATAAAAGGCAGTAAATGATATGGTTTTGATAATGTGCCCATTAGAGTGTCCCCATTAGAGTGCCCCCCACATTGTGTCCCCCCATTAGAGTGCCCCCCTTATTGTGTCCACCCATTAGAGTGCCCCCATTAGAGTGCCCCCTACATTGTGTGTCCCCTTCATATTATTGTCCCCACATACCTTATTAGTAGGCCAGAGGCAGGAGCTGGCAAGTGGAGCAGGCTGCAGCAGAGGATGGAAATGTTATGAAGGGGATGGGAATGTTGTGAAGAAGAACACATTTGGCATCACTAGTTGCTAGGACCGCTGGCAGTCCTAGCAACCTGATGACTGCAGAGGAGGTGGGCACCTGATGTGATTAGTTGCTAGGATGCCAGTGGTCCTAGAGGAGGGGGTCTGCGCTGGAGTGGGGACGAGGGGAACACTCTGCATAGTCCTTGTGCTGTGGTGGTAGATGGGACTGGTAGTCATTGCTTATAAACAACTCCAGACCTGGATGATGTGGCTGTACGTGCAGAACCATACACAGCCGGGCTGAATTCATGAATCATGCATGAAGATTCACCCTGCAATTTAGAGCCCATTCCCACCAGGCTGGTTGCGGATCAGCGCAGTTACTGCGCTGATCCAAAATGGGAGGTTTTGGGAGTTTTGAATTACGTTTCAGCTCTGAAATGCAATTAAAAATGCCCAAAACTGTGCTGATTAGCGCAGTTCCATTGAAACCTGTATGGAAACTACAGTGATCAGTGCGGCAAAAATAGTGCAGGGAGCAGTTCGGGCAGGGGGGCGGTTCGGATCACATGGACCAACGCGGTCGCATGAACGGTCCCCATAGCAATGTATGGGATCGTTCATGTCGGCGGATCCGTGCAGCCGAATCTGCGCAGCTGAACCGCCCTGGTGTGAACGGGGTCTTAGCCACGAGGAGGGCGGATTGGGATTTGGGTAAGGTATATGTGACCATGCCTTATGTTACACCCTAAAAATGGAAGCAGTCTAGGACATGGAGTTAACGCTTAAAGTAAACCGCTGTATGAGCAACGCCCATCAATGAGGGAATTTATAAAAACTGGAGCAGACAGGATCTGGAGAAGTTGCTCGTGGCAACCAATCAGCTTCTCTTTTTCCTTTCCAAAGTTAAACTGAACACATTGAAAAAAGAAGCTGGTTGGTTGCCATGGGTAACAGCTCCAGATTCTGTAAGTTTTCAGTGTTTATAAATACAAAGTAAAGTTGTTGTTTTTTCTGTATAACCCGCATGTCATTTCGCAGGCTGTAACAGGCAGACAAAGATGCTGATTAGACTGAAAACTTAATTTACATTTGTGTCCTCTGAATTGCATTCCACACGTCATCAATAACACGCCGCGCTGACGTCATCAACACAACGCCGCGTGCTACCTTTATTCATTTCTTTTCACCAAACGTCCCTTGTCGAGGTAGGGGCGTATCTGAAAATCATACAACTCCTCCTCTTGCCCCAGGAAGCTGTAAAATGGAGCCACTCTAGTGCGCCGACTACAACTACCAACATGCACTGCGGAAACAACGCGAGTTCTCGCGAGAGGTAAACGTCAGCTGCCCGTGCTGATATTGCTTGGGAAACCCTTAGCTCTTCCTTTTCCCCAAGATGGCACCGAAAGCGAAGAAGGAAGGTGAGAGCTGCGGGTGGAACTTTGAGGATTCTACGCTCTATATGAGCGGGGATAAGGGTCCGTAGGGCCGCACATGGCAACCGGGTCTCCTCTGTGCTCACAGCAGGGTGACGTGCGGTGCTCTTACATGCATGGTGCCAGCTCAGGCCGCCTCGTGTGTAAGGAGCGCCGTGCGCGGCCTGCTGTGTGCATCCCCCTGGCCACTGATCCTGATGGCACATGCCGGCTGTGTTCACCCCTCTTGCTAGTGCTCCTGATGGTATGGTCCGGCCCCGGTACGCGTGATGTTATATAAGCGATCAAAGTATGACGGCCAGTGTGATTCCAGCTCATCAATGCTGATGTACCGGGGCCCGGAGTTGTACTGACAGGGGCCACATGTGTACAGGGGAGAGGCCTCTATTCCTCATGGTATGATCTCTGCATTGTTTATAGTAGAGAGGTGATGTCTGCTCATAGTAGATTGGGGTGGATGGCTACGCACGTGTCCAGTTGGCCATTATTTGAAGCAATTAAAGGATTAGTTTACCTTTGTACTAAAATGTAACTTCAGATTCACCATGTAATGTCGGGACATTCCCCATCAATTTATATCTAATCAGACAGCCCCCCACACACACACTACGTATTATTTAGATGTAAAGGTGGTTGTGCAATCAGATTGTCATAAGTATGGAGCCCTAATCTGTACCATCTACCACCATATCTGTAGTTCCTTCCTGATTTGGATCGTTCCGGTTGGTTCTGTTTGTAACTTGCATGATGAGCCTAATGGCCCATTCACAAAGGTCTGCATACTGTAAAAACCAGCCAGATCTCTGCCCCCAGTGACATGTTGAGTGCAGACAACCTGTACAAGTCAGGCTGCGTACACATTGCGAGTGTTTACAGATTTTTGGAGCATTTTTTTTAAAATCCAAAATGTTGTTTGTTTGTTTTTTCTCCCTGCAAAAAAACCCCAAAACAAAGTGCCAGTAGCAGTGAAGTCTGCACGGTATCAGGTAGGTAGTTTACTCTGAGAAGAGCTCAGGCTTAGAGACCCAGTCACTTTGCCGGTCACAGATATACCTGCATTTGCATGGCTCCCCCTCAGCACAATACCTTGATGGAAATCTGTCAAAACTGAAGCAGACAGAATCTGGAGATGTTGCCATGGAAACCTATCTTTTTTAGCAAAACCTTGTGACCCACCTGCTAACGCACTCTGTAGTGGCTGCCAGTGTCAACTGTAGCATTATGTCTCCTTGATCTTAACATGAGTACAATGGGGGGGAATTACCAATCCAGTAATCAAAACTGGAGCAGCTATGCATGGCAACCAATCGGCTTCTCTCATTTTCAAAGCTTAACTGAACAAAGTGTTAGGTTACTATGGGCAACTGCTCCAAATTCTGTCCAAGTTTTGATAAATCCCCCTTGTGGTTTTTGCTAATGGGGGAGCATGTGACCTTCCTGTGCTGTAGAACTCAGGCCTAGCAGCACATTGCTAGACACTAGCAGTCACATGACTGAGGTGGCATCATTGCCCCCTGAAAACTGACACTGGGGTATTTTGCAGAAGGGATGTGACCAAAGGAGCGATGAAGTGCTGAGATGATGGAAGATGAAGTTTTTACATCAGGGGTGGACAAATGAATATGGAATTCAGGGGCCAGTCTGTCCAATCCAGGAGACAGCAGGATTATTTTTTTTTTTTTAAGGAGCATTGGCTACCTGGCTCCAGGGATTTTCCCAGCCCTCTTTTACATGGTTAGAAATTCCCTTACTTCATGTCTCAGTATTTATAGGATCGAAAGTAGGAGCAAATCTGCCCACGGCTCAACCAAAGTTTTTTTTTTTTTTAAATATAAAAAATTTATAGAAACGCCACGAGAAATTTTTTACGTTCTAAGGGGCACAGCGACTGTAGCGCGTTGCATCTCACTGTGCTGAAAAAGAAAAAAAAATCCTGATGGCTCCTGGTAATCAAGGCTGGACAAATACCGGGATCCAGGTAGCCAATACTCCTTAAAAATGATGGCTGGTGACTTACGTTTTGAGGTTTTCTTTAGTTTTTAATGGAGCTGCACCTAAAAAAAAATAAATAAATCCTGATGGCTCCTGAATTCCATATTAATGTTGTTATAAGATATTAGTAGCGTTGTAATTTTCTGTGTGACATCCTATAGACATGTTCTGTAGATAAGGTGATCATCTACTCCTATACCCGGTGGCAGGCATCACCTGACCCTCCTATGGTTTTCAATGTCTTTCAATCTGACATAATGGTTTGAAATGGGCCAGATCTCTGTTCCAGCAATCTGTCTGTAAGGAAGCAAGCGTAAAATAATGAAATTGAAGTGCTTTGAGACACTGCTGTTGGATACTTGGATTTAAGTTTATTAATGTATCACATTGTGTTTTTGTTATACTAGCTGTCCCTGCCAAGACTGAAGCAAAGTCGAAGGCTCTCAAGGCTAAGAAGGCCGTACTAAAAGGTGTTCACAGTCACAAGAAGAAGAAGATCAGGACCACTCCTACATTCCGGAGACCCAAAACCTTGAGACTGAGGAGGCAACCCAAATACCCAAGGAAAAGTGCCCCCACAAGGAACAAGTATGTGTACTGTTAATATTTTGTTTGCATTTGTTGTTCAAAGAGCAGAGTCAGTTTACATTGTACCTGGAGCCCAAACTTTAGGTGTGGATGGTGGTGAGGGGATAAAACCCCTGTCAGATTTTCACCTGCTCCCATGGGGAGATTCACACTGTCTCTAGGCCTCATTCACGCTGAGATTTGGGATTCCTGCACCAGGGACCTATTCATTTCTGTGGTAGGAATCCTTTATCTCCTGTTTTAGATGTGGCCACTGTCACCCGTTGCATGACTTGAACGGGTCATTGTGTGTCCAGGGATGGTAATCAATTCCAAATCTCATTTAATCGTATCGCATATTACATGCGAATGGCCAGTAACAGATGTGGCCGCTGTCACCCGGTCATTAACTTGATCTGGTGACATCGGCCTCATCTAAACTTGACATTTAGGATTCCGGTCACAGGAATCCCAAAATGTAAAGTATGAATGTAGCATTATTGACTTGGTGACATTTTGTTAGAGACTGAAGGCCATGGGAAAGTCAAACATTAGTCACCAGAACAGGAATAGAGGGGTGATCTTCCTATGGGGGCATCTTGGAGTCACCAGAACAGGAATAGAGGGGCAATTAGATTTGATAGTTCTCTGGTCCTAATGAAGCGTGGACAGTGAATTCAGTGAAGCGTGGACAGTTTTGAATTCTTTGGTGGAGAATACGTTTTAAGGTTGCCACTCTCATCTTCCATCTGCGCTGAAGTTCTTTGGTACAGATGATGTTTTCAAAGCGATCAAAGACTGAGATTTCGTGATTGCAATTTTTTCTTACTGATGTACCAAAAGCCTCAGGAATCGAATAACTTTAAAGCCACTATCAAAAGACTTTTTTTTAAATAGTCATGTATACTTTATTTGGATCAGGAACTTTCCATAACTCATCAGAAGAGCTAACTGAAGAATTTATACTGTTAAGAGTTTCTTTATAAATACCTTGTTAGTGCTTTAATAGCAGTTTACTAAATTGTTTTCCTAAACACTACTTGAGACTTTGTATTGTATGGTGGGGTCCTGGTAGGCTGGGCCTGTAAGGTGGATGTCCAAGTCCCACGTGTCAGGGCACATAATGTTTCAGAGGTCAGGATATCGGGATTTTTAACCTGAAATAGATTTTATATTCATTTATATTGAAGGATAAAGCATTGCTGTTGGTATATAACTGAAGCTTAGAAACCAGGAAAAGGGGGAAGCAGTTGTTTGTGGGAATCATTGATTCTGCTCTCTGCCTTTGCTGCAGTTTGTGTACATGGGGGTGTATGCAGCTTAAATGACCGTTCTAGCACCTTGGGTTATGATGGAATCTGTCATTTTAGTTTCAGTTCGGTTCTGTCTGTGTTGGCCCAGCTGCTCCACCCCTCCCTACACAACCTTTTATGTAGCTGCTGTGGAAGGACTGAAGGGAAATGCTATAAAGTGCCACTTGAGTGAGCGCTGGTTGCTAATGTCACATCCAAGATGACACCACCATGCAGCAGTCTCGGAGCTTTTAGATGCCTATATAAGAGAGGCTTTTGCAGGTACATAACATGAATAAAATGCTTCAAATGCAGACATGATTTTTGTTGCAATGGTCAGGGCAACAGTCGTTTTGTGGGTAACCAGTTGTAGAAAGTTACATAATTTCAGTGCTCCAGTGACTGAACTTGTGTACACTGTTGTAGTGGACATGTCTAATATTTTATTCTTCATCTTAGGCTTGACCATTATGCCATCATTAAGTTCCCTCTGACCACTGAGTCTGCTATGAAGAAGATTGAGGACAATAACACTCTGGTTTTCATTGTTGATGTCAAAGCAAACAAGCACCAGATCAAACAAGCTGTAAAGAAGCTGTACGACATTGATGTAGCCAAAGTGAACACCCTCATCAGGTAAGCAGCGAGTCTTTCTACCAAGGCTGTAGACTTTCAAGCTTGGTCTTGACTTAAAATGCACATGATGGAAATCTTATTCTGGCTGACGTCTCTGATGTTTTCAAAGGAACCACTGATGCATATAGGTCATAAGCATGAAGGTTTGCAATATTATGAAAGACACGCAACATGAAGTTCTTGCTTGTTTTGCAGGCCAGACGGTGAGAAGAAGGCGTACGTTCGTCTTGCTCCCGATTATGATGCGCTCGATGTTGCTAACAAGGTAAAGTTCAAGTCTTGCCTATTTTCATGGTAACTGAGAAGTGACCTGGGATAGTAACAGTCGGTTATTTCTCTTGAGTCTTGCATGGGGCCAGCTACTTGTGTTACAAGAACATGTAGCAAGTACCCTTACGCTGTAGTTCTAATGTCTCTTGGGAGGATTTGTGCCTGCGGCCTCTCTTTATGTAGGGTGCAGGGCTTACAGGGATGGGGGTTCTATGCAGTTTGTACGTATTTTAAACTTCAGCATACTTGCTGCGTTAGCCTAGAATACTTGTGGAATGGTGGTTGGAGTAAGAGCTAAAACTACAAGCGTGATCTTATCTTTCAATGGCAGGAGACTAACCACCCTGACTGCAGCAGATTTTAGCAAAGGCCTACATCTGTAATTTTTTTCTTCCCCCACTGTGCAAATGATGAAAACATATATGATCTCTGAATACTTTGATGTGTTCAAAGGAACCACTGATGCACAGCAAGGTTGATATTATATTTAAGGGCACAGCATTTTCCAAATATTCTAGCAGCATTATGACTGGTTTATGAACAAGAAACTGTTCCAGATTAAGTTGTTGCAAAGAACTGTCTACTTTTAGATTGTGCATTGTCTATAGCCAATTATGTTTGGTAAACAGCTGTCACTGCTGTGTAGTGGGACGGTTTATGCTTGTGTGACTTCTGGTATCACTATTGCTTATCCTGCCAATGATTGGCTTGTATAGTAGCCAAGCAAAAACTGCAAGTTCCTGATATTGATAGTCTTATCATTCTATCGACTCATCTGCAGCATATAGATATCTAGATGCAGTTTTTGCTTGGCTACTATACAAGCCAATCATTGGCAGCATAAGCAATAGTGATATATCTATAGATCTATATATTTGTGCTGTGTAGATGTTTGGTTATCGGTTCCACCAGTTCTGATGCATTTTCTATGATGGCTTTCACTACTCTAATAAATCTCTCTTCTGTTACAGATTGGCATCATCTAAACCTGCTGGCACGTGTTCTGTACAGAAATAAACTCAATAAAAAATCCAATAAAAAACATTTTGTTGTGGGATTTTTTTGTTTGTTTTTATCAGATTTTAAAAAATTGCAGAGCTCGTCCTGTAAACCAATTCAGGCCAGATGCAAGTTGACAAAAAAGGGTTGCTTACAGTATATTCTTCAAAACGTGATGGTTTTTGTAGCCTCTGCCTTCCTCGTGTGTTTACCTATGGTACCATTTTGGTTCTTGCCTTGATGTAGCACACAATTAAAATGTGAGGAGAAATTTGAGTGGGGTTTTTTTCCCCCCTCCAAGCCCTCATTCACACAGGTAACGACCGGTCCGTGCTGTGTGCACGGCCGCATCGGGCAGCTCCCGGGAAGGACAGGTGCTGTGTTTTATACGCAGCAGCCTGTCCTCTATGGGAGTACGCCGCCCTATGCCCACCTGACCTGCGCGTTGGTGCATGTGTCCGTACTCGTGCGCTGACTGGATGGATTGTACAAATCACGCAGCACCTGTCCTTCTGTGAGCTGCCCGATACGGCTGTGCACGCAGGACGGATCTGTATGGGGTGGCCGATACCCATGTGAATGAGGGCTAAAAGTCTTAACTGTAGGTGGGTTTTACAAATGGAACAGTTGGCAAAAAATTTAAATGAGTTCCCTACAATAGAAGTTACTGTTCTCTCTGGCAGACTGTCTTCTACCACCATGCCGTTCCAACACTAGCCTCCATCACACTTCTGGGAGTGTCTGATGCCTTTGTCCCCTGCCTTTTGCTCTGGTTCCATCCTATTGCACTACAGGCACAGGATGAAGCCACAGCATGTGGCAGAGTAAGTCGTCTGACATTGAGGTGTCGAATGCCCAAGAGTCTGCTAGAGCAGGGGTAGGCAACCTTGGCTCTCCAGCTGTGCTGAAACTACAAATCCCATCATGCTTCCTTCTCTGGGAGGCATGCCTGTGGCTTGCAATGCCTTATGGGATTTGTAGTTTCAGCACAGCTGGAGAGCCAAGGTAGCCTACCCTGTGCTAAAGGCTGCAGTGATTGTAACAGTTACTCCAGAAAAGAATGGAAAATAAGAGAAATGGGGGTTGTGCTTGGGTGTAATCCCACTGGCCACAAAGTATGGCGACTTATCTGCTACTTCTGGTGGAGTCCCGTTTCTCATACCGATTGTGCTGTTTCATATAAAAGACATGCAGGACATAGAAACATAACTTTATTTAATTGTGCCATTCATATGGCCTATGTACTGTATGTCCATATTGTTTCCATCACTGGCTGTAATCCCTTACAACTGCAACCACAGTGTACTGCTATTAAATGTCTAATGCTGCAATTGCAAAGTACTGCTTTGTTAGTTCAATCTCTTTATTGAAATATATATCAATATTGAAACGGAAGATATGGGCAGATGACTTCAAAACATGGATTTTAATTAAAATCGACAGGGAAAGATGAATACAAATCGCAGTTTGCTGCATGCATTGAGGCACATTGCATTTGACAGCCCAATAAACCCCAAAACTAGGACCTGTATCCATGTATTTTAATGTAACACACAGAGCATATGCATCTATGCTGCACACTTTAATACAGATGGATGTGCGTTTACAACAGTGTACTGTACATGTGTGCGTTATGATGTGTGGTGTGAACTAGCCTCACTCCACCAGAACCTGGTGCTTTGCTAGTCAGGTGACCCAAATGTAGCACTATAATGGGAGGTGAAACTAAGTCCAAGAATCCAAGTTTTGAATGAATGGGGAATGAGCAAAGTGATAGGCTGGGGAGCACACATAGGATGTTCAGGGATTCCCAGGTAGCACTTAACACGTGGGTTAAAAAAAGATCTTTTAGCAAAAATGATCCATATGTTATTGGAAATGAATGTCAGAACAATACAGGGGCTATAATGCTCTTCCTGAAAATACTTGTTGCTTAAAGGAGAACTATGGGGTCAGTGTTTTCCCCCATAGTTCTCCTTAGGGTAACGGGAGGACACAAACTAGCGTCCTCCCTTTACCCTAAGCTCAGTATACTGCGAGCTGGAACTTAGACGTCGGGATCCGCCCAGCTGCGTGAGTGACAGCTGGTTCTGCCTATCTAGAGGCAGAGCCAGCTGTACCCGCCCCTCCCCCGTCCATTCCGCCAGTCAGCGCTGGAAGATCGGAGAGGGGAATCCAGCCCCTCCCCCTGTCACGGCAGAGAGCCGTGACAGGATCGAGAGGTGAGCGAACACATCCCGATCTACTGAGCTGACCTGTGACAGTGTCATTGTCACAGGTTGGCTAGAACTAATGAGGTGAGTGGAAATCACTCATCTCATAGTTCTCCTTTAACTGTAAAGGTGCCCATACACCTTACAATTTATCTGCAGATTTGCTGTGGTCAGATGGAAAGTGCAACAGATTGGCCCAGGTGGAGATTACTCCAAACACACAGTTAAGTGTAGATGGAGGAATCTGTTGCACCTTTTCCATCTGACCACAGAAAATCTGCAGATAATTGTAAGGTGTATGGGCACCTTTTATGCTGACTTTCTGCCTTAAACGCATCGCGGTCAATTCACTAAAGGCAGTTTGCAGGGAATGTTTGGTGAATGTGGTGAAATTTCACTTTGCGAAGACCACCCAATCATGTGCAAGGTTAATTTTAAAAAATTACTTTTGCTTGCACATGATTGGATGGTGGAAGTCGGCAGAGCCTTACCTCATTCACTAACCTAAGGATAAACTTCCCTTGCAGAGTGAACAGTCAATTTGCCTTTAGCAAATCAACCCCTTTGAGTCATGGACTGGGAACAAGAATGCAGATTATGAAATCAGTAAGAAAGTCCTTATCTGCATTTGTGATCTAAGCTTTTGACTCCATATACCGAAGCCATAAAATCAGCAACTATCCTTTTTTCAGTTGCAAAGGACAGCAATGACAATGTTTGTCTTATGACCGGTATGTTCACATAGGCCCTCTTCATCCCCCAACATTTTTTCATTGTTCTGTTGTCTGCAATGGCCATACAAATATCCTAAACAAACTTCAAGGGTTCCTACATGTTTTGTTACAAACTTTTGGAATTGCAATGATTTATTTTGAATGCCAAAAGAACACCGGCTACTTTTTGTAGCAACGCAAAACAAGGAGCGCATGTTTGTAGCCTGGGGGGGATTTCAAGTTGATGAGTATTTGTATAGAAAGGTTTATCTTTGTGCTCTGATGTTGCCACTTCAATTGCTGGGAGGTAAATACATAGAGGAATCACTTACAGGTATAGGGGTAATAGTTGTGTGCTAATGTTTGTATGCAAAATATTGCATGGCTCCAGCCACTGTCCTGAAATGAGGGATATTCCTCTTCTAGTATATGTGAAGGAGTGAGACCTGTGAATAACTTCTGTTTTAAGAAGTCTTTTCTGTGCTACGCACTGATTAGAGTGAGGGCTTTGTGATTTCTTAAGTCCCTTCTCACCATTACCTGTATGTTTATACTGTCCCATTGGGCCCCAAGGCCTACGCCATAGAAGCCATAGTTTTCATTAGGCATGTCCCGATACTAGTACTGGGTCCGATACAGGACATTTTCACAAGTACTTGTGAAAATGCCCCGATACATAGCGCTGATACCGGCGCTTTCATTTTTAGATCGCTTCAGGCTGCTCAGTTACCGTGCTTGTTGGGGTCCTCTGGGCAGCTAAACGAGGACCTCACAGAAGCTCCTCCCACAGTCCCCAAGAGACACCAGGCCACAAGAGCAACAGGGAATGACACTGCCACACATCGCCAACTACCTAAGGGCCCCAAGAGCAACGGGGGATGACCCTGCCGCACATCGCTGACTACCTAAGGACACTAAGGAAACTTACAGAGCTTGCTGTGGCTGTCATACGGGACGTGGTCATTAGCTGGTTTTCGGTATTCAGGGAAGTTGGACAGATTGGAAGAAGCAAGGGGGAAGTGTAAATCTATTTCTGCAGCGTACTGGTCCTGGAACTATACACTATGGATCATTTAACCGTTAAATGATCCATAGTACACAGCACACACTTCCAGTACATTGCAGAAATAGTTACAATTCCCCCCCCCCCCCCCA
>NW_017306449.1:256226-277862 GCF_000935625.1 Nanorana parkeri | reverse complement strand
ATTTTAACCTATTCAAGTTAGCAGGGGAGAATTGCAACTATTTCTGCAGAGTACTGGAACTGTGTAGTATGTAACTATGTTACCTATTTAAGTTAGCAGGAGAGAATTATAACTCTTTAAATGATTAGGGTGCAGAAATAGAGTAACAATTCTCCCCTGGGTCTTTCAATATGTCCCACATCCCCCAATTAAACCTGAAGTTACATAGTATTTGAGGTTGAATAAAGACATTAGTCCATCAAGTCCAACTTATTAGGATCTCATTCTAGGAGTACCTGTACCCCTGTATATTGCGGTCCCTTAAGAAATCGTTCAAAAGCTTCTTGAACAATTCCACAATTTTTGCTGAAATCACTGCCTGCGGCAGTGAGTTCCAGACCCTAACTGATCTTACTGTGAAGAACCTCCTTCGCCCCTTGTGCTGGAATTTTTTTTCCACCAATTTTAGGTGGTGGCCTCTAGTTTTTGTAATGGAGTTAATTTTAAACAGTTTATCGCTAATGTTGCTACCACCATTGAACATTTTGTACATGGAGATCATATCCTCCCTTAATCTCCTCACCTCCAATGTGAACATGTTTAAATTTAGTAGCTCTGGTCCTCCATACCCCAACAGTGTTGTTGATATGAAGCAATGACTGAGAAATTTGATTGGATATGGGAGATATTATGAACATGCTCTGCAAGAAACTGCCCTGAAATCATTAGTCTGTATTGTTTTAGAAAAAATGTCACATGTCCCTTTAAGAAAAAGTATCGGTAATTGGCATCGGCAATACATGAGGGACAGTACTTGGTCTGAAGTGGTATCGGGACATCCCTAGTTTTCATACACTGCACTTATGATGGACAAATAGCCAGAAACAGCTGTATGCAGTGTGGAATAAATTACTGTAATAGACAATATTTGCATTATACATGTGGTTTTGGATATGCATCTGGCCAATGGGGTGTAAAGCAATCATTTGCATAGCTCCCCCCATGTGATGGAATGAGACTCAATACCCTCGCTCATTAAAGTGAGGGATTATTGATTGCTTTAGTTTAGTCTGTTCCCACCATTACCTCCATGGTTAGTTTACTTTTCAATCACCACTAGGTGGCAGTGTGGTACTTATGTAAGAATGTGTCTCTTCACCTCTGCTCTTTTACCAGAATTAGTAATTATTGTCATGGTTTTATTTCCATCATCCTTTTAGAGAACCAGCTGATCAGGGTTGGATTGTGGACAGTTATGCCTGGAATGTTTGCAGGTATCATAGGTACAGAAACCATGGACACTGCTTGGTAAAAAAAAACACCTAAGGTGTGACTCATTACTTCAGCTGTAAGGTTCTCTGTATGTAAAACAGCTTAACAAATTAACCCAATCAGTGGCCATAGACGAGCAGATTTTTCCCTAAAGGTGGCCATACACTCTACAACCATCGCAAGACTTTAGTCTTGCGATGGTTGTAAAGGGATTAAAAAAACGTACGATCTGCCTATCTTGGACAGGCAGATCGCACTCTCGATCATCGCAAGCCCACCCCCCTGAGGGGCGGGCTTCCGATGACCGCAATGCTGAACGGGCAGTGTGCGCGTGCGCACACCGGCCCGTTCAGCATTTATCTTCCGAGCACCGTTCTAACCAGCCGAGAATCGTACGATTCCCGGCTGGTTTTCGAACATGCTGGTTCGACAGAAGACGTGCGACCGTACAGTAGAAACGGTCGCACGTCTCCGTTCACACTGCTCGATTATCGTACGAAAAACCGATCGCATACGATTATCGTACGATAATTGTGCAGTGTATGGGCACCTTAAAGGCACCTTATGGGCACCTTAAAGATTAATCGTACGATAATCGTATGCGATCGGTTTTTCGTACGATAATCGAGCAGTGTGAACGGAGACGTGCGACCGTTTCTACTGTACGGTCGCACGTCTTCTGTCGAACCAGCATGTTCGAAAACCAGCCGGGAATCGTACGATTCTCGGCTGGTTAGAACGGTGCTCGGAAGATAAATGCTGAACGGGCCGGTGTGCGCACGCGCACACTGCCCGTTCAGCATTGCGGTCATCGGAAGCCCGCCCCTCAGGGGGGTGGGCTTGCGATGATCGAGAGTGCGATCTGCCTGTCCAAGATAGGCAGATCGTACGTTTTTTTAATCCCTTTACAACCATCGCAAGACTAAAGTCTTGCGATGGTTGTAGAGTGTATGGCCACCTTTAGAAAGATGGATGGGGAGGCATCTGTCCATCCTTGATTACCACTCCATTATTTTCTTCCCTCAATGAGACAAGCAAGGTTTTCTAACAATAAAAAAAAAAATATCTTGAAGTAAACGATTGCCTGTGACATCAGACACCCACATTTTGTCTCAAGGGTGTATAGATATGCAGCCCATCCTTTGCAGGAGCACTAGATCAGGGGTGCTAGTGAGCTGTATGGTCAGTGGAACTAAACCCAAAACTTTTTTTTGTAGTTGCCATTTGCCATACAGGTGAGTATCACTCATTTTTACAGATTTTTTTTTGACATAGTGACAAGTTCTGTGTAAGGTACATTTAGAGATAAGATCTCCAAACTTGAGCTCAGGGCCACCAACTGTTCTTGTTTTCTGAGAGCGAATTGAATCCATAACCCTTCCACTGCCAGTGCTGTATCCCTATAGCCGCGGGGACTCTTTTACCTGTGTAAAGCTGACTGTCGGCTTTAAACTGGAAGCGATTCTGGCAGCTCAGCTGCCGCCAGATCGCTTTCATAGACTAGTAAACTGGTCCCCCGATCGACAGCCCCGGCCTTGCTTTCTGGGCTCTGCTGCCCCTTAGGCAGGCTCGGGACCAGCATGGTGGGTGTTGGCAGATAGCAGGGAGAAAGACTAGCAAATGTTTGTTCGCTGATCTCCCTGTTAAATTAATCTGGAAGTTACGCTGATTGCATCACTTCTGGCTTTTCAGCTATCATTTCTTGGCTAAAAAAAAAAGTTTGAAATGTAAAATTAGCAAAAAAATTTTTTAAAGTCCCCTGGCCCAGCCCCTGCAAATATGTGCAAACTAATGTAAACATGCGTCAGGTGTGCCTATGTACGAAAACAACAATTGCGCTATACATGTTTGGTATTACCGCGTTCCCCAGAGTGAGAACAATAATTCTGGGGACAATATTCATGGATAACTCTAAACAGATGGCCTGTACAGGCTTTTAAAGCATTGCCTATGGACAATTTGGGGTATCATAATTTTATGGGTGCATGCAAATTTTAAACTTGGCGTGTTGGGTATCTTTTTACTCAGGTCAAATATAAAAGACGGGGTCACGTCTGATAAATAGACACCAAACATGTCAAGCTTAAAAATTGCACGCACCCGCGAAATCGCAAAAAAAATACCATAACCAAAATTGACCATAGGAGACGCTTTAAAAGCTTTTACCGCTCATCAGTTTAGTGTTATCAGTGATTGATGGCCCTAAAATTATTGTACTCACTGCGACATTCACGACAATATGTAACATGTGCGGCATAGAAAATTGTGGGGGTTTTTAAAATTCTTTTTATGTGTAACTTTTAAAAAAAATGTTGGAAACTTAAATTTTTGCTATTGCTATCACATAGGGGGCTAAGAAATTCCCCTATGTGATAGCAAAGAGGATGTGACAGGTCCTCTTTATGGAGACATCAGGGGTCCCAAATACCCCTAATGTCACCTAGGACCCCCCGAAGAAACTGATGAAGCAGCATTTGTCATTGGTTAGAGTGGTGTTAGAATAGTATACACCGATCAGCCTTAACACTATGACTGCTGACAAATGATTTATGGACATTGATTTCCTTGTTTTAATGGCACCTGGAATTGGCGTATATTAGCCAGAAAGTGAATATTTTGTCCCTGAAGTTGATGTGATGGAAGCATAAAAAATGGGCAAGCGTCAGGATTTGAACGACTTCGGCTAAGTCCAAATTGTGATGGACGACTAGGTCAGAGCAACTCCAAAATTGCAGCTCTTGTGGGATGTTCCTTGTCTGCAGTGAGTAGGACCTACCAAAAGTGGTCCAGGAAAGGAAAACTGGTGAACCAATGACATGGTTATGGCTGGCCAAGGCTCATTAATGCACAAGGGGAGCAACGACTGGCCTGTGTAGTCCAATCCAATAGGAGAGCTACCACAGCTCAAATGACTTGGTGCCAGATACCACAGCATACCTTCAGAGGTCTAGTGGAGTTAAATACCCTGATGGGTATGGGATGTTTTGGCAGGACACGGGGGACCTACTCAATATTGGGTGGTTATAATGCTATGTCTGATCAGTGTCTGCTGTGACTTTCGAGCTCCTTTATCAGCTACTCCAATTAGACAAACATTGGAGAACAAGGACTGCAGAGATCCTATTTCAAATAATTTGTGTTGTTGTGAAGGGACACGCTGTTCTTCTATATATGTGGATACACTTTTGTCACAATGCCATGTGACCAATGTCTGTTTCAGTTAGATTGTAGGCGCCTACAGCAAGTCATACCTGGAAACTGAGCTTTCTGGGTGGTCTCTGGTTCCTGATGTATCTTAGCATTCACTTTTGTGTGTGCTCCAGCTGCATCCTCACTGATATCACCAACAAACAGTAATCACTCACTGTGATGTTACCTGTATCAGCATCCCCACAGCCATGTCACAATGTTTGATTAGCTAAGAATTTTTGCTGAGGCCTGATAGATCTACAGAGGGTCCCAGATGATAAGCAATGGCAGGAAGAGCCTTTACCCATCCTGTGGCACGAAAGCATTCTTTGGGCTCCTCAGGCCTCAAGGACTGAATGTTGAACCAAACTAACAACCCTCCCCTGTTGCGGCTATTGAAGTAATTGAAAATGTGGGCGATGCTTTTCATATAGCAGACATACATATATATTTTTCTTATGCGCAATGCATGTATTATTTTTAGGGCTGTTCAGATACCAAGCACTGTACCTGGTACAAGTACTGATACATTTCCACCTCCAAGACTCACATATATACAACTGTATATATATTTATATATATATATAGTAGGGATGCACAGATACCATTTTTCCAGACCACGTACAAGTACCAATACTTGTCCAAGTACTCACAGATACAATTACTGATACTTTTTGTTTATTGTCATGTGACAGTGTTTCAAAAACAAAACGGACTAATGATTTCAGGACAGTGGTGGAACGCCAGGGCCCAGTCGCAGCTACAACTGCTGCAACCCTGGTAGTTCTTGTGTAAATGCCAATTATCGGCACTGGTATCTAAACTAGTATCTGGACATCCCTAGTTATTTCACATCATGATGATTCCAGTATCTTACAGTGCTATGATTAATCCGCCAAGGAATGTACCTTTTCAGGACAGTGATGGGATTATTACACAGAGCTGGCTTTGATGATGTGTTGGAATGCAAGGTGACTACTTAGCAGCCACCCACCCACCAGGACCAGTGTCTCCTGTTTGATGTACTTAGGTCCCAGCAGGCTACAGGCCTCAAGGTATAGCTTTGCGCATGGAGCAATGACTGCTGGAAGTACAAAGGGACATTTTATTGTATAAAACACAAGAAGGTGCAGTCCCTCCCCCAGCCTGCGCTCGCACACATCTCTATAAACACCTCTCTGAAGGTGGCTAATGACTGCCACTAGCCAAGGCAATTAAAAGGCAACAGCATGTCATCACACTGTGAAGCCTTGCATAGGCAATAAAACTGGCATTTAATTAGTTTGAGAATGAATGGATAAGGACACAGCATTGTGTACTGGTTTGCTCTTGGAAAATTATGACTAAACGCTTCTAATCTTATTGAATGGTAATTGCCTGAACATAACAGAACCAATGTGAAAAATGTGCTAATTATGGCTCCATTGCCTTGAAACACAATGCATAATTGGCCATACATGTCCCAGTAAATGCAAGCAATATTGCAGATATGAAAATGTTGTCTAGGGTTAGAACATCAATGGTGCTTCTATTCACATACAGAGATTGGAAAATTTCTTAATGACCCATCGACAATTGCACCCTTTTTTCTAGGGTTGCACAGATACCAAGTACAGTACTCGGTACAAGTACGAGTACATGTACCGATACTTTTGAGCTCCAAGACTACACTAGAGAAAAATTCAAAAATTAGGAGGCAGCTGTCATTTGTAAGGAGCACACGGAGCTCCTGGGATTTGTACATCTCTGTTTTAATGTATGATTTTGTTTTTATAAATATAAATAAAGGGATGCACAGATACCAGTTTTGCGAGTACGAGTACTGGTACTTGCCGAGTACTTACAAGTACGAGTACTGATACATTTTTGTTTATTGTCATGTCACAGTTTTTCTAAAATAATACAGACTAATGATTTCAGGACAGTGGTGGAGCGCCAGAGCCAGGTCCCAGCTGCAAGCGCTGCAACCCTGGTAGTTCTCATGAAAATGCCAAGTATCTGCACTGGTACTCGAAAAGTATCTGTGCAGCCCTACTTTTTTCCATTAAAAACAGATGATGTCTCCTTCGGCTGAGTCTTAAGGTGCCCATGCAGTGTTTGAATTTCGCACAGTGTGTGCTGCTGTAGGCACCCTTTTGATCGGCATCCCGCGATCAGCTGATCGAAGGAGCCGGTCGGAAAATCTTCAATCGATCAGAGCCGGCCGATGAGCTGCTGTGTTCTGACAGGGGCCAGCGGGTCCTGGCAGAACACAATGTAAACAGCGGGGTTCCTCAATCGACATGCTGTTAGTGTTGATGGAGAAATCAGTGTATCAGTGTATCGGTGAATAGATCAGTGTATGGCCAGCCTTAGGCCCCTTTCACATGGGGTTCTGATCAGATCCACCTGCCAGTTCTCCAGTTCTAATGTAACTTTATGGGCAGCCAGATTACCTCCGAGTTCATCTAGGTCTGAAAAAAACAGAAAAGAGTTCCGTTTTGGCGGACTTGAACGTAACAGACCAGAGGTAATCGGCTGTAAGCGGACACGCCTGCTTACATTCGACTCCCCATAGACCTAATATGGGTCAGTTTAGTTCAGATTTTACCTCGCAAGATGGAGGAAAAAAACTGAATGGACACAGATGTCACAAAAGTGACATTCATTCCATACTGATCCAGTTAGCAGGGGACCTGTGCATGGATCCCCTGCTGATTGGAATGGACGCCATCCATGTGAAAGGGGCCTAAAGCTGGCTATATACCAGTAGAATTTCATTTGAAAAAATGGAACATTGGTTCTGTTTCCTAATAATTAATAGGGTAAAACCGATGTTTTCGATGGTTGTGATGAAAAAAATTGAAGGAGTAGAACAGAGAATTTTTCTCGAACAAGTGAAATTGTAACAGTGAATGTGGTTTTCGTTCAGAAAGCTCCATTCATTCCAAAATCCAATGACATTTCGATCAACATTTAGTAGGGCTCTGATGGCATAATTGAATGTTCTGATGAGGTTTTTGGTATGAATATTCATATGAAAATCTACTAGTGTATGGCCAGGTTGAAGATTTCACTGTGTGCAGATAAAACTATACAGAAGTTCAGCATATTGCTGCCATATTTTGGGGATTTCATTAGTAAGCTTTTATTGTGTGGTCTGTGTTAAACATTGGGGATTTCCACCATTGGATCCTTGCTGATCAGTAGTTGTACATCAGACCGCTGACTTAAAATGACTAGGCTGGCCGGATAGCCCTTTTATGCTTTCACTACGCGCAATGTGACAATTGTACTTCCCTACCCCAGATGTATATTGAAAATGCTGTTATGCTGTTGAGACATTGTCTCCTAATGTTGTTGTATCATTTTTATGTACAATAAAGTTGATTCTTGATTTAAAAAAAAAAAAGACTAGGCTGTTTTGGGTGCACTGCTAGCTTCGGAAGTGCCATTAAAAATATTTTACCAAGAAGTGACCATGCCAGGAACAGCCTAGCAGGTCTAAGTGTTCCAGTAGCCATGGTGTTATTCAAAACCAACCACCCCTAGCACCTTACCCGCTGTGCTAACCTCAGCCATTCAGAGCCAATATAGCGAACTGTATGATAAACATGTGGTGCAAATGGTAACTAACCTAAGTTGTAGCTAAACTCATTGTTAAATGAGAATCAAGACCGGATTAACAATCTAGCAGTCCTGGGGTTTCATAGAAGTGCTAACCAGTCCAAATCCAGCTTCGATCTGGCCTATACATTCTTTAGATGGACTCTGCAATGGCACTGGGTCAACAGTGATGCCAACATGGAACTGTTGCCCGATATTTGTTTACATATACAACATTTACAGGGTTATTCACAAAAGGGTGAAGAGTTTGGAGAAGTCAGGAGAAGGGAACAATCTAAGACAACATAGCTGAACTGGAAAGTGAGCCCTGTTAGTATTTCAAAGCCGTGTTCTTTTCCCATCCTAGCTCTGCCAGGTCTCCACCACACCTTCTCATCCATACATATCATAAACCAAACCTGTAAAGTGTATTTCTACTTTTGCAGTCAAAGATGAGAAAACCACATGTTGTCCCATTCCCAAAAATTATTTCTTAACTTTCCGATGTTTCTTTGGAGCAGACTGCAAGCTACTCTAAACAATTTCAGTCAGTCTGTCCCCTGACAAATGAGAGCAGAGTGAGTTTCCTCTCATTAACATACAATGCAAGATGCTAAGCTTCTAGATCTTTAACCCTTTGTGAGGACAATGTTGAAATCTAGTTTACAACTGATAATAAAATCTGCCAGCATAGTGCAGACAGTATTAAATATGATAACATGAAGTCTCTAGCCTCCTCCTTGAAATGACAAAGAATGGGAAAAGTTTGGTGTTGGAGTTTTCAGAAAAAAACAAGTAAAATGGTAAGTAACAATGTTAACAAATATAAAAATAGGTGTTATCCCAATTTGGCTGGAAATGTAGAAATACACTATAAAGCCTAGCTAAACCCAAAAACAAAAATGGAATATACGGTAATGCAGCTTCCTAATCCTAATGTGTTGTCTGCATTAGTTTGATTTTTTTGGCGTTTTTCACCTGGTGATTCTGCCGGTACATCTGTTATTTTTCAGCTTCACTTAAAAATAGTGAACTTCCTGTCGCATTGGGGCTGCACTGGCTGCTTTTTCCCCCAAAGCACATACAAGGTTGGCTTAGTTCACACCACCACATAAGCATTCAGCTCGACATCCTGTTGTGAATGGGCTATAAAGACTAAGCTGTCCAGCAAAAGTGGCATTTAGAGGGTTACAACACATCATCTAACACTGACAGAAATGCTAACAATGATCAGCTTTTATTCATTTGGGTAAAACCTTTATCTCAAAAGGAAAAATAATGTTGCTGTAACTACTTAAAAATTGTTAATTAGAGTTCATTGATGAATTTGTTGATCAAGTCCAATTAAAGAAGATCTATGAGGTGAGTGATTTCAACTCATCCTCATAGTTAGAGCCGACCTGTGACAAAGAAGCTGTCACAGGTCGGCTCTATCGATTGGGAAGTGAGCAGAAACATGCACCGATCCACTCACTTCTCGATCATCTCCCTGCAGTGAGCGGTGACTGCCAGTCACAGCTCCCCGCAGGGATTCCCCCCTTCCCAATCCTCCAGCACGAAGTGGAAGAACGGATGGGGGAGGGGGCAGGCACAGCTGGCTCTGCCTCTAGATAGGCAGAGCCAGCTGTCACTCACGCAGCTGGATAGATCTCGACAGTAATGCCGGGATCCGTCCCGGCTGCAGCGCTCACAGTATATTGCGGGCAATAGCCCGCGATATACTGAACTTTGGGTCACGGGAGGACGCTAGTATATGTCCTGCCATGACCCTAAAGAGAAGGATGGGGAAAAACACTTACTACACAAATAATATTACAAATAATTGCAAACTCCGGCTCCTCAACTGGGGAGAAACTACAAATGCCATGATCCATCTGACTCTGGGATTCATGCCTGTGGCTGAGCATCTTGCAATGCCTAATTGTGGGATTTTTAGTCCTGCAACAGCTGGAGGGACGGAGTTTGCCTATCACTGGTATACAGGCATTCTGTTGTTCACCTGAGACATTTACATGATGGATTGGCTTGGTGCAGGCTGAAAGGATCTTCCTGATGCTCCTGAATAGGGCTTAGCTTTAGCCTACATGCTCTGCTCGTGACAGTTTCAAGCAGCATGTCGACACAAGTGGGTAGCACAAAGTACTATTTACACTTCATTTGAGTTGTGTTCAGGATCTGCCATTTGTATTTCCGTCACACTTCTCATAGGCTAACTTTAGGCTGTATTCAGGAGCATCAGGAAGATGTGTTCAGTGCAGGTACAGGTAATAAATCATGACAGTGGTTCAAATGGTGCACAGCCGGGATTCATACTTGCCGAAAACAGCCATGAACCTAGTAGTTGTAGCCAACACTAAAGCTGCCCATTCACCTTACAACCATCGCACGACTTTGGTTGTAAGGTGATTAAAATTCCATACGAACTTCCCATCTTGGACAGGCAGATCGTACTTGCGATCCTCGCCAGCCCTCACCGCTGAGGGGAGGTCTTGCCGATGTTTGCAATGCTGAGCGGGTAATGTGCGCTTGCGGCTTTTGTCTTGCGATCGCGCTACCAACCCACTGAAAATCGTACGATGTTCGGCGCGTTTTCTAGCATGCTCGTAAGACGAAAGTTGTGCGACCGTACAGTAAATGTGGTCGGACGCTGCCCATACACCTGCCGATTATCGTACGATCGCGGGATCACCCGCGATTATCGTATGATAATCGTCAGGTGTATGGGCACCTTAACCCAGTAGCTTTCTTTATCTTTGGTTTATGTGTTGAGACCTGGCTTAAAGATAACACTTACACCAAGGGTAGGCAGCCTTGGCACTGCAGCTTTTGTGGAACTACAAGTCCCATGAGACATTGCAAGACCCCAGCCATGACTCCCCCGACTTTGCCTACCCCTGATCTGCACCATATAAAAATTAAAAATAATGCTAAATAATATGTATCTTTCAAATGACCTGTACAACCAGAAGGTTGTGAGCTACACGGTCTATCTATAAAGAATTACACTTAGGGTAACATCTCCTGTAAACATAATCTTTCTGTTTACTGTGGGCATTGTGAGCACCAGGGTGAGGTTCACTGTTGGATGGAACCTTTTTTTCCAGCGAAACCAAACACCTCTAGCGACGCGCGGACATTTTTATGGGAGAATGAGTCGTGGCTTATTCATGTGTACATAGCGCCACCCATTCATATGTAAATATCACAGTCAAGACTATTTTCAGTGGGGGAGCCAGTAGGCCCTACCTTCATTTTGGTTGCCCCCGTCTGCCTGACATCTTGTGTCGGTGTTTCAGCTGCCATGAAACCCGGACACAGCATTCAAAACCTGTCAATCCTGGACAGGTGGCAACCCTAGATGGAACTGCACTATGTGTTATGGTTATTTTTTGGAGGTCGACTGAGAAAGGCTTCTTATTCTACCACAGGCCCAATATTTTCTTTCCTTCACACACTGGTACAGAACTTTCTACATTGTACATTTTTGGTCCTGTTAGAAACCATGTAAACTGTTTACACCGAAGTAGCTGCTCGCGAAACTCTCCTTTTAAAATGGTTGTGTTGGGTGTTCCAGTGTTGGAATTTGGTCTGCGGCTCCGGTATCGGTTGAGCTTGTGTACACATCAAGTAGAAGCCAATTTCATTCTCTGTGTCATATAATAACAGCAGAACAAATAGCATTGATATGAACCACAAAACAAAACACTGCGTTTCACAATCCCATGGAGTCAGCACCTAGAGGAGGTCATACGTATAATGTTGTGTTCAGTGAAATAATGTACACTTTTATTAGAGACATGACATATACATCGCATTGTACTTCACAGAAAGAGGTTTTTGTCTTAAATAAAGGCTGGAGCTCCAATGGTTATCCCATATGAAGATCAGACAAAACAAAATGACAACACACTGCAAAGCAGGCCATACACTCTGGTTGTAGAAGGAGGCGGGTGGAAAATTGTCAGCTGAACAGTAACTGCAGCCAATCAGATTTTATATGTGCAGTCGCTGTTCTGGTATTCTGACAGCCACGGATGCCGGCTGGCAGAATACAATAGCCTGGCAGGGCATATTTCTCCATCCATGCTGTTTAGTGTGGATAGGGGGGATTTGTTAGATTTCTAGTAATCTGTAAGTGTATGGCCATCTTTAGCGATACATGGAGATATATAATACTATGAGCACTAGATGCACTGTAAATGATCCCCTTTGATGCATTGCCTCCTTACTCTTCTCCATGATGCCGTCAAGATTGAAGAGACAGTGACTGAAAATAAATCCCGGGATTTTCAATGGCCTTGGTTCACACCTGAGCAGAAAAACGCCAAACGACAAGGTACAGGAGCTTCTTTGGGCAGATAAAAGCCACACAGACTTCATTGGAAATGGCCAAAAACGTGCGGCAGAAGCATGTTGCCCATTTTCGTGAGCGTTTTTGCGTGTTTGTTTGCCCATAATGTTTTATGAGCTGCTAGTCAAAATGCGCATCTTCATGTATGCTTGTTAAAACGCGCTTTAAAATGTCCACAATGCGCAGATAACCGTATGCTGCTATGGCACGTAGAAACACGCAAAAACGGTGCCACCTAGGTGTGAATCAGGCCTAAGTGTCTATTTACAATGTATTTAATACACACGTTAGCATACCATAGAACACCCAAAAAAACGATGCATGCACTATTTTTTCAATGCAGCACACCACAACGCCTGGTGGTCTGTTACTGTGCGTTGTGGTGTCCTGTAACACAGGGACATTGGGGTGCTATTCAGAATCAATTGCAATGCAGCTCACCAATGGAACAACGCGATTCCACCTGAAAGAAACAAAAGTAGATGTATTTTTTCAAGAATCTTTTGCCTGAGTGAGTGTAATTGCGATGAGGTAATGCACTGCTGAGGCAAACGCAGCTCTGAGACAAATGTGTTGGTGTGCATTGTTTTTGTGCCCATTCTCATGCATTGGTAGTCTATTAAAAATGAATAGGTTACTTTTACACAATTATTAATATTATTATACAGGATTTATATAGCACCAACAGTTTGTGCAGCGCTTTACAATATAAGGGAGACATTACAATACAAATGAAGACAAGGTAGTAAGGAGGGCCATGCCCGTGAGATGCATGTTACAGCAAGACACAACGCACATTGGTTAGCACAACACACAAGAACAGCAAAACTTCACCAATGACAAAATCTGTAATGTCATGGTAAAATCGATTTTGCCAAAATCAGCCTGTGCATTCCTACACAGCGACTAATGGGATATCTGTAAGCACAACAGCTGGAGATCTGGGAATTACTATAGCCTCAGCACTACAGCTGTAATGAAACTACAAATTCCATCATGCCTTACCTCTGGGACTCATGCATGTGGCTGTCCAAGTCCGGCAATGCCTCATGGGACTTGTAGTTTCCCAACAGCTGGAGTGCGGAGGTTGCCTAATCACTGCGCTGCACAACACACACACCTTTTCTCATCACTCTATAAACACCACACAACTACAATTTAGCACTACAAATACAAATTTCTTTAAACTCTCGCTTCATGAAACTATTTTTGTAGAACCACAAACCTCGGCCCTCCTATACGGTTTTAACAAAGGTGAAACAGATCTGTGACTGCATTAGGCATACAGGGTTAATGTCAGTCTGTAGCAGAGGTTCAGAGGGCAATGAGTGTGTGGTGCGACACACTCAGCTGTTCTCCATTCACATCCCCCCTACAGAAATTCCAGAGGTTTCCCTGCTTTTTGTCCTCCTCAAGCCACCGTAAGGTGTCTGGGAATTGTTACCATGGAGACGGAGAGAAGTTTGTGCCAGTGTTTTACAAGATGGAGAAATACCAGAGGATCCGGGTGGTCGGCCGAGGGGCATTTGGGTGAGATTGTTGGGATGTCTATGGGGTTAATGCAGCTGTTAGGATCACTGTGTGGTTATTGCTGTAGTTTTATACAGAGCATTAGTACACTGAGATCGTAGCTTGTCCAGCTGTTGTGGAACTACTAGTCCCAGCATGCTCAGTGTGGTGGGTTATACTTACAGGTCACCCTTCTTGTTCCTAGAAGTCGACATAACTCCCAAAGATCCACATTTAGACCTTTCAGCTGTAATTACATAGTGCACATTCACATCAGTCCCTGCCCTCCAGGAGCCTACAATCTAAGGTCCCTATCTCACACACATACATACAGGGCAATTGACCTACCAGCATGTCTTTGGAGTACCCGGAGGAAACCCACATAAGCACAGGAGAACATGCAAACTCCTTGTAGATAGTGTCCTGACCAGGATTTCAAACAGGGACTCCCTTTCCCTCACGCCTTTGCATTCCCTGAACCTGCGTAAAACATATGCAATGACGTGTTCACACAACGTGTCAGAAACATGCAAATTTGCTTGCGGTGTTATTACTTGTTAAAGGCACCCCTAACGTGGCCGGGAAAACACGTGCTTTTTTCTGCATGTAGATTTGCATCGAACGAGCACATATGCATGGGGAAAGAAAGCAAGATACTCACAGCTGAAAATGCTGCATGTGTTACGTTTCCCACATGCATGAATTTAGTGGGCGACAACATGCGACAAACGCGCAGGGGGGGCGGGACATAGGCGAATGCGCACAAATGCGATGTGGGTTCATGGAACACGATGGTGTGAACAGGGACTAAAAGTACATTTGATATTAACGTCTATACAGTAGAAATCTAATCATGAAAATCTCTATAAATGTAATTTAAATGTGAAATCTGCAGCTTTCTAATACCTGCTATGATAGGTCACTGCTGGCCTGTGTTGTCACCTTGTCACATGCGCCCCTTGGGTAAGTGGCCATGACAGTCATGTTGCACAGTCATTGTCCTCCATTGTCACTATCAGGAAGCCACTCCAGAGTAATGACAGTAAAGGGGGATCTATGGTGGAGTTTGGATATGGCTGTCCATTTTACAATGCAGTTACACCACCCCGCAGCCACCTCACGAGGCAGAGCCTAAGAGGTGGGGAATGCCCCCACCACATTTGAGGGGCTAGGAGGAGGGTTTGCCAGTGACAGTTTTGCATGCCCTTGGGTGAACTTGGCAAAACTTGGTTCACACCAAGCGGCAGCTCACTAGTAGCAATGCTCAGTGTGGCATTCTTTTGAAACATTTCCCCAATTTCGTTCAGGTAGATTTGGTTTATGACATGGAATATAGGATTTTTTAGAAGTAGCACATGACCAGAGTCATACAGGTGACTTCTGAAAACAACATCTGTGTAGTTCTTCAGTAATCTGTGTGAATCTTTTCCAGGGATCTCAAGTCTCCATGATGTTCAGGGAGTCTCCCTCTATTAGATAGCGGCTCCCTGATGTTCGCGAGAGAGGCATTTTCTCCCTGAAAGGTTTACTCTGAGTAAACCTTTCCGGTAAGATATCAGTGGGTAAAGTTTCAGAGTGAGGCTTGCCTCCTGGAGGAAGGTCATGTGATCTCTAGAGTGGCCTCAGAACGAGGCTTGCCTCCTGGAGGAAGGTCATGTGATCTCTAGAGTAGCTCTCAGAAGGAAGAAGCTACTTGCTACACAGAGAGGGCGGACGTAGACTACTATAGAGAGCAGGTACAGGCACTGAGATCTACTGTTCACCCTTTGTGGATAATATAGAATCAATTATATGTCCTGGTTGTCTACTTATAGAGAACATTTATTTCATTTGCTGCCCATAGCAACTAGTCCACTGTGTATCAGGGACTTTACTCTTCAGCGGTTTTTTAAAAAGGTCTTGGGCTGTCTAATAAATTGTGACCTTTACACTAACAGATACTTGAACATCAATTCACAAATCTGATGTATATATATTATTATTATTATTTATTTTATATTCTGACGGCGGTCGCTGTAAAAAAACAGAAAGGGCACCTCCCTGACATGAGACGGGCATCTCCCTGAAATAAGGTTTTGCAGGTTGGGATGTCTGCTTTTCTAACACGTAATTCGTATTTGTGCGTCGGCAGGACTGTGCACCTCTGTCTGAGAAAAGCAGACCAAAAGCTGGTGATCCTCAAACAAATACCTGTGGAGCAGATGACCAAAGATGAGCGACTTGCAGCCCAGAATGAATGTCAAGTGCTGAAACTATTAAGTCATCCAAACATCATTGAATACTATGAGAATTTCTTAGAAGACAAGGCTCTTATGATTGCAATGGAGTACGCTCCCGGTGAGTAAAACAGGTTTTACCACCAAATTGTGGCAAAGGTGGACATTTCTGATGACACGCTTGCATTCTTACAATATACATTAATCTGTAAAACTTGCAGTCAAATGACCTAAAAATAATGTGTCAGTCTCCAAATTACATGTTAAACTTTGTGACTATTGACTGATTTAACCCATTAACCACAATCGTTGTTCATGGTCTGTGAAGACCTATTGCTTTGCAGCTTTAGCATTTCTCAGGGTGGGTTTTCTAATGTTGCCATCAGTAGACCATACCAGAACTGGGACCACCTGTATCACTGGGTATTACTACATAAGTCAGTACTGTCACCTTGGGATAGGAAATCTCTTGCTGGCAGGCTCACCGGGTGAAAATAAAGGAAAGAAGCCGAAATATGTGGCACTAACCTATTGACCTTATCTAAGGACTGGCATGATATTAGATTTTTGTTCTTAATTTAAATAAAAGTGACACTAAAACCCGGGAGTTAAATCCTAAAAATGCATTCAAGGACCTTAACTATTAACAAATAATGTATCTTATTTGTGTATCACTCATCTGTAGGTCCCCAAATCATCTCTGAATTCAGGCTGACACTGTCCTTCCTTCTGGAGGGTGGCTACTTTTGTTCCCCATGGTCCCTGTGTGTGTTGTAAAGTAGCCACTGCTCCAAGCTCACTCTCGTGATGGACTACCATCTCAATACAAATTAGTAAACTTAATATGAGATAAAGTGGCACTGCTCCAAACTCACTCCTGTGATGGACTACAATCTCATGGTTAGTTTACTAATTTATATTGAGAGTATGGTCCTTCCCGGGAGTGAGCTTGGAGCGGTAGCTACTTTACAACACACACAGGGACCATGGGGCTTCCCCACTGCTTGCGTAACCTAACTTGGCGGGGCAAGAGCTGCCACAGCCTCTACCCTGTGTTGGAGGCTTGAGCTCTGTGGATGGCTTAGACCAATAGCAAAGTGCCATTGGTCCAAGCTGTCCAATCAAAAAAAGAAAATAACCCAGTGAGGACATCGCTCTCGATGCCTCACCAGTGACGAGCAAGTGAGGGACAGGGAGGCTCCTCCTTGTCTCCTCCCTTCCTCCTCCCCACACAGCTTGGTTACTGAGCTGGGGGCGGAGCTTCGGCGGGCTGGGGCGGAGCTTCGGCGGGCTGGGGGGTGCCTCACCCAGCACAGAAGGCACGGCACGTCACTGTCCAGAAGGAAGGACAGTGTCAGCACCAATTCAGAGATGATTTGAGGATCTACAGCCGAGTAATAAGATACATTTTTGTTAATAGTTAAGGTACTTGAATTTATTTTTAGGATTTAACTCCTGAGTTTAGCGTCACTTTGAGAACATAGAGCACCTAGCAAACAACAGCAGAGATCTAGAAAAGGTCAGGTCACCAATTTCACTTGTTTTATAAAAAAGCAATTAGTGCTGAGTTGCTGTGGTGTCTAGTGTTAAAAGATGTTTCAGAGGACAAGCAGGCCACGTCGTCACGTACAAGTCCTGCTTCTCTATTGTGAGCCCATGAATGCCTTTACTTTTCAAGAATGCTTGTCATCAGCCCCTATCACATTTTTAACTACTAGATCTGCAATACTTATGGATGAAATACCATATGCTGAGAGACTTTCTCTGTGTATTAGAAAATAGCTACCCGTAATGTTTTTTCCTGACCAAGTCTTTGTTGATGGTTTCTCTGAGCTAATTGTTGTAAGAGTGCAGAGGTTCCCAACTTCCTCTACTAGATAAACATTATTCTTAAATTCATTCAGTAATGCCAGCCACTGTAATAAAGTTTAGTTACCGTTGGTAGGAGGCAACAGTACTTTGACATTTATTTCGTCATGCAACGATGTACTGAAATACATTTTTTACCATTTTTTGGGGACAGATAGAGCTTTCTTTTGGTGGTATTTATTCACCACTGGGGGTTTTTATTTTTTACTATATTAAGGAAAAATTACTGAAAATTTTGAAAAACATTGTAAGAAAATAATTATTATTACCCAATATTTTGGTAAAATTTAAAAGACAGGGTCACGTCGCGTAAATAGTAAAACAGCAAAAAGTTTTCCTGGCACACTCACAAGCTAAAAACTTCCCTCACCACTAGGGTTAAAAACAGAGGTTCAGATACATGTCTTCTGCAGAAAATGTGAAAGCAGCACAGCCGCGACAAGGCACCTCTTATAGTGCGGTCCTAACTCTAAACTATGAGAGTCTTTATCACATTTTCTGCAGAAGACGTGTATCCAAACCTCTGTTTTTAACCCTAGTGGTGAGACAAATTTTTTTTTTTTTTTTTACATGCTAGCTTGTGAGTGTGCCAGGAAAACTTTTTGCAGTTTTACTGTTTAAAGCCCATTCCATGTGCACCTTGCTTTACAGCTGGTGACGAATTGATGAGTCGTTTGTCATTTGTTTTGCTTGACATCGGGTAAATAGACACCAAACATGTCAAGCTTTAAAATTGAGTGCACCCGCGAAATCGCAAAACACTACCATACCCAAAATTTACCATAGGCGACGCTTTAGAAGCTTTTACCACTCATCAGTTTAGTGTTATGAGTGACTGGAATTATTGCTCTCACTGCGACATTTGCGGCCATATGTAACATGTGTGGCGTAATGGGCGCAGTCATTGTTTTCGCACATATGCACACCCGACGCATGTTTGCATGCATGTATGTATGGGTGGGGACTTTCAAAAAAAAAAATTGTGTTTTTTTTCCCCATGTGTGACCTTTAAATTTTTTTTTCCACTTAAGAAACCCCCCTATGTGATAGCAAAGAGGATGTGACAGGTCCTCTTTATGGAGACATCAGGGGTCTCCAAGACCCCTAATGTCACCTAGGGACCCCCAAAGAAGCTGATGAAGCATAGATCTTCTTCATCAGCTTCAGAAGCTGGAGAGTAACAGCAGAATGCGGAAGTGATGTAATAGACATCACTCTGACACCAGAGAGGGGACCAGAGGGAGATCATATACTGATCACCCTTTGATCCCGTCACTGAGCCACCATGCTGATCCCGGCCTCGCACCGTTCACAGCGGAGCCCGGGACCAGTGGGACAACGGGAGGGGGGAGCCACGGAGGGGGGCGAACTTACCGGCACCTCATGCAAGTGATCCGCCAGCTCTATCGCCGGCAGATCGCCTGTATGTAAACAGGCATCACTGCCTGTTTTTAAAGTTTGCCACTTTCCCCGACGCGCGCGCCGTCCAGGAGGTAGTTAAACACTTTCTATGATTTGCTAGTCTATTTTTGGGCAATTAAGTTGTAAACGGATATTTCCACAATGCAATATATGTCTACCTGAGACTCTTGGCTAGCCATAGGCCAGTGCAGGTCTTCCCTAGAGCAGTGGGTGAGAAGATATCTTTTTGTTGTCTGTGGCACTGCTCCTGCAGTATGCCAGCTAGTGAAGGATCCGCCAGGTCATCTAGAGTGATAACGAGACATTCTGGTGTTAGTAAATGATCATAGCACAAAACTGTAACTACATATATAACACCACTAAGCACCGTCAGTATCACAAATGCCTAGACATGTGCACAGGCAAAAGATTCATGTCGTTTTGTTTTCATTCGGATTTTGGGATTCTGGTCCGAAAGTAAGTTTTGGGATTTAGATTCTGACTCTCCTACAATCCTTTAGCAGTGGGTATACTTGGGGGCACTGGAAGACACTGTGAATCGCACTGACACTTTGAATCTCACTGATACTGTGACTCACACTGATGACACTTCACTGAAGACACTGATCTGCACTGATGACACTGCGATATGCACTGATGACACTGTCACGATACCGAGCACGGGTGTCCCAACAGGCAAATCACCCACAGAAAATAACAGGGCTGGTCATAACCTGGGGAGCAGGGCAACAAGAGGAGGACCGGGAGCCACAGATCAGGAAACCTCAGGGGTAAGGTTCCGGAGTCAGGGTCCAAGGCAGCGACAGGATACTGGTTACAGGAAACTGGTTTACAGGATATGGCAACAATACTGTGGCACAGGCCTCACAGCAGGGAGAGGTTAAATACCCTTCCAGAGCAGCACCAGGTGGTGACTAATTGCTGGCAGACACCTGCAGGCGAGCACTGGAACTGCAGGATCAGGTTCCAGCTCCACAGTGCCACCTGGAGGTGCTCTGGTCCCTGACAGACACTGTGAATTGCACTAAGATACTCTGAATCGTACTAAGATACTGTGATCTGCACTGACAGAGTGTTCTATTTTGGTGTGCGTCACTTTAAACCATGACAGCTGGGATTTGTCACAGCAGATGGCAAGGTATAGAGCCGATTTCACTGGCTCTATACCGTGTTTTGGCAACCACACTGTCCGATGGACACAGTTTCCCCGCATGTGCGAGCGTGAGCGGGGACGGGGAGGATGTTTAAAAACGGCAACCCGCATTCAAGAAGCCGCTGTCTGGCCGTTTAAATACAACCAACAGCTAGACAGCAGGTGGTTAAGGTTGGCACTCCTCTAGGTCTCTGACATTGACTGAACGGTACTGTCACGTAGCTGGTAGCAGATGGAATAGCTGAGGAGGCCTCCCTTGCACCTCTTGTCTCGCACCCCTGGAGGAAGGGACAGGGAGTGAAAGACAGAGAGTAACACGGCGTGCGAACACCGTGCTCGGCCACTGTCCAGAGGCAGGTTCCCGAGGCAGGACCAGGATCCAGCTGGCAGAGCTACACGGTGCTGGGTCAGGAATGGTACCATGGCAGCAAGCAGAGGTGGAGTCCAGACACAAGCAAGAGGTATGGGGCAGGCAGCGTTTAGACAAGGTCAAGGCAACAGGAGTTCAACAGGCAAGAGTGCCAGGATGCACACACACTAGCTGAAAGACCAATCAGCAGCATCCAGTAGCATCAGGTGGGTTAAATAGGCTTATCCATCAGTAGCAGATCGGGCATTTTCCGTGCGTCAGTCTTAGAGCATCTTTGCGTGCACGCAAAGCCGGATTTCCTACAAGGCCACAGAGGCACGGCCTCCGGGCAGCAGGGAGTAGAGGGGCAGCAGAGGTATGGAATTCCTATATGAACACTGAGACAGGAACGCTGCACTCGCAGCCTGCCTAACTCAGCTGTCACAGGAGAGCCAGCACAGTGTAAAAAATTAAATTACATTAAAAAATAAATAATTATTGATTATTGAAAACAATTAAAAAGTGATTTAAAAAAGTAAACAAATAATAAGATAGAACAATTATTAAAAATAAAAGATAATAAGATAAATAAAAATGTAAAAAAGAATTGTAGAAAATAATTTAAAAAATAATTATTTAAATTGAAAAATAAATGATAAAGTAAAATGTTTAAAAGATAGAAAAATTATAAAAAAGAAAATAAGATAAATACATTTTTTTTTAAATTGTAAAAAATTATTTA
>NW_017306449.1:228480-256170 GCF_000935625.1 Nanorana parkeri | reverse complement strand
GTAAAAAATTATTTAAAAAATGATAATTCAAATAAAAAAATAAGGGATGAAAAAGTAAAAGATAAAAAAATTATAAAAAAAATAAAAGATAATAAGATAAATAAAAATTGTTTAAAATTAGTAAAAAATTATTTAAAAAATAATCATTTAAATTAAAAAATTAAAAGTGATAAAGTAAAAAATAATAAGTTAAATGCAAATTTAACAAAGTAAAAGCACATTGAGGTATCCAACCTTGGGCAGCAGAGAGAGTAAATCCGTCCCTGCGCACCCGCTGACATCTTGTGCGCTTGTGCACTAGCGCGTCTTTCTCGAAGGTACAGAAAATGGGACCGCAAGCATGCGCAGTTTCAGAGAAACAGCTGCCCGTGGCCTGGCAGATACGTTGCCTATTAGACTTTTGCTCCCCAAAAAATGGGGAAAAAGGAAGGGTCCCCCCTAAAATTCCTACCCGACTCTTGATCCGAGCACAGGCCCAGCAGGGCTGGAAAGGGGGGTTTTGAGCATCCCCCCTCCCTGCGCCTTACCAGGCCACGTGCCCTCGGCATTGGGAGGATGTCCCCATGGCAATGGGCACAAGGCCTCTCCCCCACAACCCTGACCTGGTTGTTGTGGGGGACTGCAGGCAGGGGGCTTATTTGCATCGGGGTACACCTTTAACCACTTACGGGCCACAATCCGTATATATAGAGGCCCGTGGAAGTGGTTAAACCAAGAACAAGGCTGCCGTTGCAGCCGTGTTCTTAGTGTCATATTAAACAGCCGGCGATGGCTGTTAATGTACAAGCGTTTCAGCATCTATACAGCTCACCGGCATGTTCTGCCCCCTCCGCCACCACCCCCTTCCCCGGGCTCTGCTGTCCCCCGTGCGGGACACGGGACCACCACATGGGTCTCCCCTCAGCGACCGGAAAGAAATTCAGCGGCTTCCGGATCAAACAGATATACATTGCCCAGCGCAGTATTTCTTTACATTTTTGGCCAAACACTTACAGTCACCATGTTTGTGAACAGACCCCTCCAACTCTCTCAGCTCAGTTTCCCGAAACTTCCTGTCCAGTGCAAGATCACACGGGAGAGTGCAGTCTCCAGAAACTGGCAATCTACTAGCTTAGAGTAGGGAGGAAGGAGGGGTGGAGAATAGGGGACTGGGTTGCCATGTTGTGCATGTGAGTTTGTGGAGATGCACTCTGCTTATTAGCACACACAAGGGGGCTCCATGGGACTCTACAAGGGAAATAAACCACCCTAAAACAGGATATCAGGGCCAGTGCTCAGAGGGCCAGCTGATTCTGCAGGAAACTTGAAAACTTTTAAACATCAGGAAGCAGCATCCATTAAGTGATTTAATCAGCATTTGAAATAGCTTAAGACCTTCTGACTTTATTATCACTTTCAATTAAAGTTTATGTTAGATTAAAAAATAAAAAAACATATTTAGTACATTTCTCTGATACAGTTGCCCATGTTTTATCCCTTTAAAAATGCTGCAAGTACAGGAACTACTTGTTGATCTGCCAGTAATGGTTCAACTGAAATTCCAACCAGCATTGTGAGCCCTGCCTTCTTGACTACAGGACTCCACCTATCCCCGCCCCTCACTTTCCCACTCCACATGGAAACATTGGTTCCTTTACCAGCAAAATACTGCTGCTTACTTGACACCAAAGAGCCTGTTTACACATGGTGTGCAAGGGAAAGGGCTCTTTTGAGATGTAGTTCTGGGGGTGTGCCTACATCAGTTGGAATTGATCCCCACGCGGCTGCTCCTACAACAATTTTACAAGCCTGGTGACAATGAGGCTTGAGACAGAGATGTCTGTAGAGTTCCTCCCTTCTACATAGGCACATACATGCACATTTACCCAATGGGGATCTGCATGTTTGTACTATGGTCTTTGGTTAGAAAGATTGGCAGCCGGATCGCACACTCAATGAAACTGAATGTATAGATCAGGGGTATGCAACCCTAGCTGTTGTGAAACTACAAGTCTCATGAGACATTGCAAGACTGACAGCATGATGGCATATTCTGTCAGGCATGATGAGATTTGTATTTGCAGAACAGCTGAAGTGCAGAGATTGCCCCTGGTATAGACCTATTTGGGGAATCTGACACCTTTAGGCCTCATTCACACGTGCACAGCCGTATCGGGCAGCTCCCGGGAAGGACAGGTGCTGTGTGTGATTAGTACGCAGCCCCTGTCCTTCTCTATGGGACTACGCAGCCGTACGCTGCCCTACGCTCACCCCAAGTGCAGGTCCGTACGGTTGGGGGTGTCCCTGCTCAGACACAGAGAGGATCCATCCTGTCAGCGTACGAGTACGGACACCCCCACCCGCACAGATATGCAGGGCGGGTGAGCGTACGGCGGCGTACAGCCACGTACTCCCATAGAGAAGGATAGGGGCTGCGTACTAATCACACGCAGCACCTGTCCTTCCCGGGAGCTGATATGGCCATGCACACCGCACGGAGCTGTACGTGCCGGCCTTTTCTCATGAATGGGCCTTAAGGCCCATTCACACCACATCATCTCCAGACCAGATCAGATTGTTTCCGGACCCAAAAAGCATCCTAATGTATCCCTGTGCTATTTCTGGCCTCTGTTCACATTAGCGCAGTCCGTTCCAGACCAGACCAGAAAAATACTGCATGTCTCAGTTTGTCTGGTCTGGAATGCACTGGAACTGAGGGGCAGGTTCACACCATTTTCTAGACCAGATCTGGTCCGGAAAATGGTGTGAACCTGCGCTTAGGGTCTGTGTCGATGGGTTTTTCTTAACTTTAAATGGGTTTTGCACTCCCATAGAAGTCTACGGCAATGCAAAACCTGTTTGAAGCAGGAAAGGGGATCAACTGCAAGTCAAATGCAGCAAGCAATGATCTCTGGATGATCACAGGAGCGTCTCAAACTGAGGCCACCAACACAAACCCAAAACCCGTTAGCACAGACCCTTAGTGCAGTCCAGCGTTTTATGTTTATTCTGATGACTTTATATTATTGTTACAAAGATTTGTGAAGAAACACAGAAATCCTGAGCGAAAATCCACTGAACTATCTATGCTATCCTATCGTCCTATCGAATAACACAGAATATAACTGGTTCCTCATCTGTTATTTATGTATCACCCTCATTGGTTCCACCCAGCAGAAAGTATCCGGCTTGTTTTCCTCTTCTGTGTTTGCTGCTTTGTTACTTTTATTGCCATCTGATAACAGGACCGAAACTAGCTGCTTATGTAAATCCAGGTCAGAAAACAGAGTGACTCAGATTGTTGATGTAAGGTTGGTCATTGTTTTGTAGTACAGATTCTTCAGTGATCACAGGAATGTGGCTTCATCTTGTCTATCAGTGACAGCGCCGGCCCAGACACTAATGTCCTTGTTTTCATAAAAGCGGCTCCACCTTTTTATGTTTTGGTGTACAAGCACTGATGTTATAAAAGGGTAAATATGTCAGTGTCAGCAGCGTGTGTGTCTTAAAGTGACATTAACCCCTTCATGACTGAGCTTGTTTTTAGTTTCTGTTCGTAAATGACTGACACACTTTTGACATTTTTGCTGTGTGATTCTTCCACGTCAGTAATATACTTTCTTACAAAGTGCACCCACACATATTATATATTGTTTTTTAGAGGACAGATAGGGCTACATATTTATATCACATATGTGCGTCTAACGCCTCACTTAGGACAAATAAAATATAAAAAAAGAGGAAAAAACCGTTTAAAAAAAACACTTTTTTCCCAGTTTTGATTTGTAGTATTTTTTTTACAAAACCAGCACAGCTAAAAAAATGCAATAAATACATTCATTTATTTGTCCCTTATTTTATTTTATTTTTTACACATTTTTTTTTTTTTTTTACACTTTTCACAATTTTTTTTTTTTTTCACACTTTTCACTTTTTTTTTTAACTTAAAAATGTTATTTTATTTATTTAATTATATCAAGCAGATTTTGTGAATTAATCTCACTGTTACTGCATGATAAATTAATAAATTTTTGGTTATTATCAGGCTGCTTCAAACTTCAGAACAGCCGATAATAAGTTAGTGACACTGATCCTGCAGCAGTTCAGGATTCAGCTGTTACTAAATGTTTTCTGATTGTTGCAACAACGATCAGCAAACAAACATTCTTCTTCCAGGAATAGATACATTGTAGGAATAGACACATTTTGTATCTATTCATGAAAGAAAAAAAAAAAAGCCAGTATAGCTTGAGAGAGATATCTCTCGATCTATACGAGCTGTCAGAATGCCGGCAAAAGCCGGCATCTGTGTCCGCTTTGCTTTGACTCTCAGACACCCGATATTAAGGTATCGGGTGTCTGAAAAAGGTTAACCCTTTCATTAATGAATGCCTCTGTAGTAAGGGCATCCATTAATGAATGTTAAAAGCTGATTCTCAGCGATTAACAGCCCTCTAAAGCAGCAAATAACTCGTCACGTACAGTGTACGTGACAAGTCATTTGGTCCCTTTGTGGCTGGACATACAGTGTACGTCTCCCGTCACGAAGGGGTTAAAGGCAAAAAATGTTTTTCCCTCCCCCCAATGTTAATTTCAGCACCTTAAATGATCTTCTTTCCTGTCATTTTCATCTGTCCCTCCAGCGCTGCTGCGGGTCTCCGATCCAGCGCTGACTCCTCTGTCCTTGCTGGCACTTCCTGTCTCACGGTGTCTGCATGCAGGTGCACGCGTCCATAGACTTACCTTGCGTCTCTGCTTGTCTCCCCACCGAAAATCCAAACTGCGCATGCGCCCGCCCCAAGATGCTTTGTGGCCACCCGAGCAGTTTCGGATTCTCGAACGGGAGCGCGCGGCGAAGACGGGGCAAGTTTAAACTGCTGTTAAAGCGGGTTTTTTGTTTTTTTTTACTTTTTGCATATATCTACTGCTTGCTAGCCTTATATATGCAAACAAAACGGAGGGTTTAGAACCCATTTAACCGCTTGCTGACCAGGGTATTAAACCCCCTTCCTGTCCAGGCCATTTTTTTCAGCACTGCGGAACTTTGACTGACATTTATTCCGTCATGCAACTGAAATGAATTTTATACCATTTTTTGAAGACACATAGAGCTTTCTTTTGGTGGTATTTAATCACCACTGGGGGTTTTATTTTTTACTATATAATGGAAAAAGAACCGAAAACATTTCCCCCCCAAAAAACTGTTTTTCCTAAGTTATGTTAAAAAACATTTATTCTTACCCGTGGTCACTCCAGGTAAATAGACACCAAACATGTCAAGCTTTAAAATTGCGCGCATCTGCGAAATCGCAATAAAATACTATACCCAAAATTGGCCATAAGTGACGCTTTAAAAGCTTTTACCGCTCATCAATTTAGTGTTATCAGTGATCGTCATTTTCGCACGTATGCGCACCCGACGCATGTTTGCACATAAGTACGTGGGGCTGGGACTTAAAAAAGAAAATTGTGTTTTTTTTAAATTCTTTTTTATGTGTGGCTTTGATTTTTGGGGGGAACTTTAATTTTTTGTTTACTTTTTCCCCCCACTTAACTTTATTATTATCACATAGGGGGACTAAGAATCCCCCTATGTGATAGCGAAGAGGATGTGACAGGTCCTCTTTATGGAGACATCAGGGATCTTTAAGACCCCTAATGTCACCTAGGGACCCCCAAAGAAGCTGATGAAGCTGGAGGTTTTGAGGCCGAAGAGTGACAGCAGAATGCGGAAGTGATGTAATATACATCACTTCCGCATTCAGACAAACAGAGGAGCTCGGAGGGAGATCGTGTACTGATCTCCCTCGGATCTTTTTTATCACTTTTTTTAATTTTATGTTTTATTAATTTTGGTGGCCTTGTGGGAAATCCGGCCCTGAACATAGGGATGCCAATGGGGTTTAAATCTCAGCCAAACAGGACTGTGTGGCCAGCTTAACTTGTATGTGCACCTGATGTGATGATATAAAGCATAATGTTTTTATTATAAAATGTCTCCGTGGATTTGCATTCTTGGTTTGCAGGTGGTACCTTAGCCGAATACATCCAGAAACGCTGTAATTCACTTCTAGACGAAGACACTATTCTTCACTTCTTCGTCCAGATCCTCCTTGCCCTTCACCATGTGCACAACAAGCTCATTCTTCACCGGGACCTGAAAACCCAGAACATCCTGCTGGATAAACATCAGATGATTGTCAAGATTGGAGACTTTGGCATTTCGAAAATTCTCAGTAGTAAGAGCAAGGCTTATACAGTGAGTACTGGACAATAATCCTGAGCCAGTGATATGCATGGAAATGATCATTGTAGTAGACAATCTGAAATGTTCTCTGCATAGCTCATCTCCCTGGACAGCTGATCACCCTGCATGAACATACATTTATTTAGATGCTTTCTTTAGAAGGATTGTCCGCTGGCAGTGGGTGGCAGTGCCTTGCGTTTATCTTTTTTTTTAACTTTATGCTTCTATGCAGTGCGAAGACAGATGTTGACTTCAGGTGAACACTGGTGCATTGTGGAAGAATGCAGCATGTGCTGAAAGCAGTGTTGCAGTGTGAACAGGGTACACAGAAAACCATTGTTCTCTATGTGCCTTTGGGGTGACTGGTGTTGGTCAAGTGCAGAAAAACACCCCTCCGGCGTGGTGAACGGCCCTTCACTAGCTCATGGCAGGTTTACACTGCTGGAGTGCACAACGCTGCTCTCCTAGTAACTTGATCTTTTCATCTAAATAACTTTGTGCCTTTATAGTCGCGTCTCATGTTGTTCAGCAGATTATTTCCTTTCAACATAATTTTTCTGCATATTTTATTGGTGACTTACATAGGTTGTCTCGCAGACATATCCATTCCTGGAATTCTTCTTAGTCTCACCCTTCTCTCCAGTAACCAAACACATCAGTTTCAATTGTTTTTCTCCACTGTAACATAGTTCTATTACCTGTTCATCCTGCCAGTACATTTGTTGATCTTCCACTTCTTTTAATATACTGACAACACTTGTTTGTCCTGCAATAAAATCAGTGCAGCTGCAGTGTCACTCCACAGGCATGGTAGTCTTACATCGGACATAAATCCCTATGTGAAGGGTGGCACATAATTACTGGCACGCTATGGCACACTTAAGGTGCCCATACACTCTACAGCAGTGGTTCTTTCTAGGGCCGGGACCCCTTGGTAACATTTGCTTGGTTGTGGTCACCCCAAACGGTAAAATTTAGGGATGACGCGGCTGCTGCAGCGACATCTGGCGGCGTGGTGGGAGAACTGACACTGCTGCCCTAGGAGAGGGCTGAGGAGGACTCTCACCTTATTATTGTTTTATTTTTTATAATTTTCTTATTTTTTTACATTTGTTTCTTATTTCTTTTTAATCGCTTTTTTTTATTTTTTTTATTCTTTTATTTCTATTTCTTAAATTTTTTTTATATATTTTTTTTCCCATTTAACTTCATTGCTATCACACAGAGGTAACAAGCCACTGTGTAATAGCAATTGGAGGTGACAGGTTCTCTTTATTGACCTTGTTACCTCCAATACAGGAGTCCTAGCACAGCACTGTGCTGGAACATCTGTGACAGGTGAGTGGGGAAGACTGCTATCCCCTCTCACTGTGCACACGGTGCGGCAGGTTTACTTTTAACCCTGTCAGAAAAAAAAGAGCAGAGATAGCGCTTCTCCCCTGGGTGGCCGGAAGCCGCTAGGCGACCCCTGGCAAATCGTCATTCGACCCCCAAGGGGGTCCCGACCCCCAGGTTGAGAACCACTGCTCTACAGCCCTCGCAAAACTTTTGTCTTGCGATGGTTGTAAAGTAATTTAAAAAACGTACGATCTGCCCATCTTGGACAGGCAGATCGTACTTGCGATCGTACTCGGAAGCCCGCCCCCCTGAGGGGCTGGCTTCCGATGACTGCAATGCAATGCGCACACCGGCCCGTTCGGCAGTGATCTCTCGATCATGTTAAAAACCAGCCGAAAATCGTACGATTCTCGGCTGGTTTTCCAACATGCTCAATATACAAAAGTCGTGCTACTGTACATTAGAAACGGTCGCACGCCTTCCATACACTGCACGATTATCGTACGATCAAGGGATTTCCCGCGATTCTCGTACGAGAATCGTGCAGTGTATGGGCACCTTTACCCTACAAGGGCTGCCTTTTCCAGCGCTGTCCAATCCATCATCTGTCCCCCTGCTGCCATAATCTTCGCTACCACCATTTTCAGGTTCCCAGACATCCTCTTCAGGTGGCCAATGATGATGTAACTCCTGGGCATGCACATAGTTACATTCTCCCTGGCACATCTTAAAGGTGCCATAAATGGGCATTATAAGGAGTATGTGCTGTACAGTGTACACAGAAAATAGAATATTGCTGGGGTAAAGGAAGAATTTTTTGGCAGAAGAGACTTTACATGTCTCTTCTGCCAAACATTTCAACCTCCCAGCAATTTATTTTATTCTTGACACTTCTGCTTTAAATTGACATGTGTTTTCAAAGCAAAGAAGCAGAAATAAAAAGTAACTAACCTTTGCTGTGGGGCTACAAGGTCCAAGTGCTCATTTTTCCTAGGGCAAGATATAATCACCCGAACCGAAATCCCGGCTGTCGCTTCAGCCTCTCTCCTCCCCCGCTCCAGCGAAGGAAGGAGCCACCCTAAAACAGGATATCAGCTCCAGGGCTCAGAAGAGTGGCTGATTCTGCAGGAAACTAAAACGTTTAAACATCAAGAAGCAGCATCCACCGAAAGTGATTTAATAATAAAAAATCTTTTAACTTTAATATCACTTTAAATTGGTGGGTAAAGTTGCTGATGACAGCACAGTGCAATGTAAATTTATACCTTCAAAAAAATTGCAAGGTGTATTATTTTGGATATATGTGATCATTTCAAAGCATAATGGGATGACTAATGAAACAATAACAGGGTTATTCACCAAAGGGTGAAGAGTTTGGAGAAGGCAGGAGAAGTGCACAATCTAGGACAACATAGCTGAACTGGAAAGTGAGCTGAATTGGAGAATTTTTCCAAATCAGCTATGTTGTCCTAGATTGTTCACTTCTCCTGCCTTCTTCCAAACTCTTCACGCTTTTTGTGAATAACCCTGTCAAATCTTGTTCTGTTTTCCTTTAACATCCTAATTGCACATTCTGTATGGCCTTGCTTAGCGCCTTTGCCTCTCTGTCAGTGATTCCTGTCAGTTATTTATCAGTGATGTTGATAACTCCAGAATTCCATGTCAAGGAACTGGTGGAGAGAGCATGCTTGCATATTATTACCTCACCCATCTTCTGATTCAGCAAGCCAGCGGTGGGTGGACTTTGACCCTCAAGTCAGTGAACACTTGCAGCCTGTCATAGGGAATTCACGCCAATTCACAATGTTGTCTGTTACATATTGACAGATATAGTTGTTTATTTTTAATCTGCAGCAAGGGAGATACAGGCTGACGTAATAAGTCTTTGTTAAAGTTCAACTTGTCATTCTACCTAACTGCCGCATCATAATAAAATGGTGCGCAGTTATTGTCAACAATATAACGTGCCGGCTGGAATACTGTGACATTATTCGTCTTCGTGGAATAACACAACATGTTTCTTGCTTCTCTAGGATACTGTGACATGTCACCTCAGCGGCACAAAGATAACCAAGTGCTATCGGAGTTGTAAAGTCCCAGCATATACTATCCTTTTTATAACATCAGCATTGTGATAAGAATACATCATAGAGTTGTTTATCATGATGCAATCAAAGCTTACTTGAAAAATCAATTGTATGCATTGAGTGCTGTCTGCCCATCTCTTTCAACAACTTACTACATTTCAACAGTGTTTTGCATCTCTTTCCCTGCTGCTTGATGTGATGCAATCTTGATTTCTCAAGATTACATATTCCATCATGCATTGCTTTCAGCAAGCAATGATGATGTTACATAGTTCAGACATTGCATTGTACTTCAGACAGCAGTCTCTGTTTGTTGTGACACAAGGAAGTGCATATTCACAGGGATGACTGAATTGAGGATGTACATCCTACGGCAAGTATTTGGCTATAGTTCTCTCTTGGGTCAGAATAGTACATTTACTAATGTATTCCTGGGACCCAAAGTCAGCATCTAGAGGGGAACTGCTTGCTATATGTTGGCATGTAGAGCTACAATCTCAATACAAATTAGTAAACTAAACATGAGATTGTAGTCCATCACGGAAGGGAGCTTGGAGCGGTGGCTACTTTACAACACACACAGGGACCATGGAGAACAAAAGTAGCCACCCTCCTGAAGGAAGGAGAGTGTCAGCACCAATTCAGAGATGATTTGAGAATCCACAGCCGAGTGATACACAAATAAGATACACTTGTGTTAATAGTGAAGGTACTTGAATGTATTCTTAAGACTTAACTCCTGAGTTTAGTGTCATTTATTTAAGTCACTTTTTTTTAACGTTTTCACCTTTTCACTTTAAGGCACAATTAAAACTTTACAAACATTTAAGTTATTTATTCAGGTTTAGTTATTTATTATTAATAATTTTGAATGTTATGTTGTATTTGTTTATGCAAATTTGGGTTTGAGGGATCTTACTAACTTTCAAAGCTGTAAGTGGATCCTGTGTGTGTCCGAGAGTGGACACCGCACTTGCATGGATTTGCAGCTCGGGTGTGCGTACAGCGGCGTATGGCCGCGTCCTCCCGTGGGGAAGAACAGGCTGCTGCGTACAATCACACAAAGCACTTGTCCTTCCCGGGACGGCCCGACACGGATCTGTACTGGCCGACTCTAAGCTGTGTGAATGAGGCCTAAATGTTACTTTAACTATGAACAAAAATGTATCTTATTTGTGTGTCACTCGGCTGTAGATCCTCAAATCATCTCTGAATTAGTGCTGACACTGTCCTTCCTTCTGGAGGGTGACTACTTTTGCTCCTGTGTGCGTTGTAAAGTAGCCATCGCTCCAAGCTCTCTCCCGTGATGGACTACAATCTCCAACTCTAAGCTGCGTGAATGAGGCCTAAAGACTATATTTGTTTCCCCCAATGCTGCTGTAAGCACTTACCTTATTTGATGCCTCTTGATTCGATCGTTTTCTTCATTCAACTTGTTTCTGACAGTCCCTCCAGCGCTGGTGCCAGTCTCGGATCCAGTGCAGACTCCTCGTGTCCCACAGGGTCTGTCTGGCGTGTGCGCTCCCAGCTGCGTCCATTCACTTTCATTGTCTCTTTTCTCCCCACCCCCCCTCTACTGCGCATGCGCCCACACACTTCCTCCTTTGCAGCCGTTCGGGAGCCGGAAGTGCTTAAGCTGGGAGCGAGCAGCGCTGGAACAGGTAAGTTATTGGGTATTTGCCAACTTTTTAATTTTTTTGTAAATCATGGGGCATATACAGTATCTACTGCTTACCAGCAGTAGATACTGTATATGCCAAAAAAAGAAAGACTTTAATTCTAATTTATACTTGAATTCATTTGTAAGGTTTAACTCCTGAGTTTTGAGTCACTTTCGGTGTCCTTGGTTAGAATTGAACATAGGATCCTAGTATTTACAAAGCCACAGTGCTAACCACAAAGCCACAACTATGTTACATGGCGATGTTATGTGATTGCCGTGTGCCTTTACAGTATAGATTAGTCATAGATGTCGAAATGTTGTTTAATTGAAATAGTGAGGATTTTTGGTATGTGAAATCACAGTTTCCCTTATGTCTTCCTGTAGGTTGTGGGAACTCCATGTTACATCTCTCCAGAACTATGTGAAGGAAAGCCTTACAACCAGAAAAGTGACATCTGGGCACTTGGATGTGTCCTCTATGAACTTGCAAGTCTTAAGAGGGCATTTGAGGCACCAGTAAGAGCAAATATCACTTAACTGTGCTGTTATAATGTCATTCATGTGTTCATTTAGAGCATGCAAAGCTGTTTTAGAACTTTAGGTATCAGAGCACATATTGAAACTTGTAGTTACCCTCTGACAAGGGCTATACACTAACAAGACATGGATCTTAGATATGTTCAGGGAGATCTTCCAAGAGAAAGACCAGTCTCAATTTCTGTGTGTAGAGAGAACTCTTATTAAAGGAGAATTATGGGGAGAGTGAAATACACTTATCCCCATAATTAGAGCCAACCTATGACACTGAAACTGTCACACGTTGGCTCTATAGATCGAGAACTGAGCGACCACATAACGCTGATCACTCAGTTCCCAATCTTCTCCCTGCAGAGAGCAATGACTGTCAGTGGGGCAGGGAGGCAGAGCCAGCTGACAATCAGGTGGCGGGGTGGATCCCAACAATATTGTCGGGACCTTTCCCAGCCGCAGCACAGCTCTGCAATGTCAACATATAGCGGGCAATAGTGCACTATATGCTGAGTTTTACTACTATGGTGACATTTACTATGTCCTCCTGTGACCCTAAAGAGAACTGTGCCCAAAAAAAGGTTGGAAAATGCAGTGAAATAACCAGAAATACAAAGCAATGTATTTATAAATGTTGCAGTATAATGTCTCTTATACATAACATGGTGGTTAAAGGGTTTTACCTCCTCATCATTGTTCTGGACGATGTGGATGGTCACATCAACTGATTTTTTGGTGGTTATGACTTTTTCAGACACCACAGCATCAGTGGGATTGCAGATAAACAATAGTAATTTTACCAGGAAAGTAAATCCCAGGTAATTCTTTCCCCAAGATTAGACTGCTCAGATGTGTCTTTACATGATATGGAAGTCCATACAAAGTAATAGAAATACAATGGTTTTCCCACGCAACTGGATTGGGTACTGATTGTCATGAGTGCCTTAAAGGATGTAAAAGGCAAGAAAAATGAAACAATCTGGGGGTGGATAACATATGTCAGATGCACATAATCCTGTTTACTGAAGCCTGTGAATTGGGTGAGTTACTGTTTAACCTTTCTAACACTAACACAGGACATTTTTTGCTTGCGACATGAAACCAAGACTCCTTCTAAGGGTAAGGTCCGGGTGACAGTTTCATCTGAGCGCAGCCAAACAACCCTGTGGCACATTTTTTTAGCACCGGAAATAACTTCTTTATATAAAGAATTTCAGTGACAGTCTCATACCTGCTACCTGAGCCTCTGTCTTTTTAAGAAATATCAGTACTTCCGGACAACAATGTTATCTGGCCTTCTTCTGACTCAGTCTTTCTGGGAATTGTATTGCGACATGCTCAATTGGCACATTTCATTTGAGGTTCAATATAATCATGTAATTCTTTTAACCTGGGGCCCAGGTTCACTTAGTGCCCCCTAATTTCTCTGGAAGCTCCTGCCAGAATATATTCTAGATCAGGGCTGAATAACTACTTGAAGCCAGGTTGCCAATGCTCTGTAAAAATTACAGCTAGTACCTAACGTTTGAGGTTTTCCCTAATTGCTGTCAATGGAGCTGACTCCTGAATTCCATATTAATGTGCCCAGCCCTGTTCTAGATGATCAAATACCAGTTAATTTAACAGGGCAGTAGAAACCCCTGAAGCCTTATGTAACATTGAACACTATACCACTATGCATCCCTATTATCAAGCAGATTAGATTGTTATCCAGCTCATTTAGCGCAGGCTGCCACCTTATCCAGTGAAAACTGCAACTGGGTCATCCCCAAATCTGACATTTATCCACTTTTATAGTAAAAGGCTGGTATAACCAAATAAGATCATCTGAAGGCCTCATCAGGGCATTTATGGCCACTACTATTGTTTATTACTATTAAGAATTTAAATAAAGGACATATTATCTTTTGCATTGAGCTTACCAGTTTCCAAATCTAAGGCCAGTCTAAATCCACCTAGTCAAGTTTGTGTTCTTGCAAATTTGTTGTCCATCCAGTTATTTTGGCTGGTGACCAGTCTTGTTGTTCTAAGCAATATGGCCTAGCACAGCTTTCCAACAGGCTACTTTATCTTTTTGCGTACTACAATGTAAAGGTAAATTTTTGTTGAAATGAACACACAACTTACAAAACACCCTCAAAGAGGCTCCAACCAGGAGAGGGTTCTTAACCAGCATTGGAACATTGTTATAGTCTAACTATGGGGTAAGAGCCAGTTCCTTTCTCAGCCAACTCTGCTCCATTCCCAACCAGGCCTTAGAGTTCTTATACACATTCCAGACCACATTTCTCATGAGATGACACGCATAAAAATATCTAGTGAAATCAGGAACCCCCAATCCTTCCCTACCCTTGGAGTCTCTGAGAATTGATTTGCGTAACCTTGGTCTCTTCCCAGCCCAAATGAAGCAAAGTAAATCCTTATCTAAGTGTTTCCGAAAGGAAGGTGGCAAAGTGATGGGAATCATCTGCAATTAGTAAAGCATCCTGGGAAGAATGTTCATTCTCACTATGGCCATCTTGCCTGTCCATGAAAAAGACAACCTGGTCCAGCCAGTCTTTTAGTGTCACTTTAATGCAGATTTCTTCAATAATTCCACTTGTTTATTGGAGTTTCTCCTAAATAGATTAAGCTACACCAGTCAGAAAAGCAAAATAAGCTCATGAGCATGCTGTAAAATGTATGAAATCCCACCAGGCCCTAGACAGTGCAGACTGATTGATATCATTTGTTGTATTCTAGATGTTCAGGAGGTGACCCTCTGCAGATTGCTTTGAATCTAGATAGAATTGTGCATTGCAACGCTCTTATCAGACATGCTAAGTCATGACATAGTGTGAAAAAGTTCACAAAACATAAATAAGTGTGAAGTTAATGTACTATGCTCCTCAGTGCTTACAGCCTTATAATATTCTATGTGTGCTTTTATATGTAGAACTTGCCAGCCTTAGTGCTGAAGATCATGAGTGGGACTTTTGCCCCCATATCTGACCGATACAGTCCTGAACTCCGACAGCTAATACTTAGCATGCTGAATCTGGACCCTTCCAAACGACCCCAGCTGAATGAGATCATGGCTCATCATATCTGCATACCTGCGCTTCTCAACCTTTACAGTGACATTGGCAGTGTCAAAATGAGGTCAGTAAAATGAAAGCCAGTTCCATCTTTTCTGCTCAAGTTTCTGGTCTGTAGCTGTGTATTAATATTATTATAATACAAGATTTATATAGTGACAATAGTTTGTGCAGCACTTTACAATGTAAAGGGAGAAGTACAGTACAACACAATTCAAGGCAAGATGGGTAGGAAGGCTCTGCTTGTGATACTTTACAGCCTATTATATTACTTGTGGATTACGTCTAGATGTTGACAGAAGTACAGAAGGAGGGTATTGCCTTATGTATCTGAAAATTACCTTATTTTAGCTAATCTTCAATTAGTGTAGATTAATCAGCTATCAATCAAGCAAAACAGTGTAGATTAGTGATTAATTAGCTGCAAATCAAGCCAAAAAAGAACATTTGATTGATTACTATGGGATCACTACACATTTCTAGGTACGCACCATACAATTTTACATAAGGTAAACTGCTGATTCCACATTTAGTCACTCACTTCCTTCAAAGCAAGAACCATTATAATTCAGAGGATGGTTGTTTCTTTGCTGATTACAGACTGGAAATAGTAGTAGCTTTTCATTATGGTAGCAAGTATTTTAAATTGCAATTTATCAAACTTAAAATGAATTGCAATATGATTGCATGACTCTGTGAGGTAATTTGCCCCATTACCACCAGTACAGGAAGTTTAATATGAGAACACATAATAGTTTTTCCTGAATAGCTAACCTACCAGCCCCCTTTGTACCATAGTATTTGATAGTTTAATCTTAAAATGCAATATAACATTCTTCATCCAGAATTTGAAAAGCTTCATTATTCCTGAGACATGTTCCTTCCCCCAAAATAAGGTTAAGATAACCTTTGTACCAATTTTAATGTAATTGTGCCTGTTTTGAGGATATAGAGACTACTCTTGCCATACAGCTAGAACAAATATTAAATGTTTATATCCTCTAAGATTCCATATACACAGTCTTGGTAATACACTGAGCAGCTACATTGTGCATGCTAATTAATGGTGCTGGGAGCACCATATTTCTGCCAGCACCATACTTCTGAAATGCAGAACAAATGTATCTCTGTGTATTTCCCGTCTTGTGCCACAGTTTATGTGGGCAAGGTGGAAACCTCCCTCTCATGCTTCAGTGTGTGTGTGTGTGTGTGTGTGTGTGGACAAGGCAGCAGCCCCTCTCCTATACTCCAATGTGTGTGGGCAAGGCTAAAACCACGCTATGCTTCAGTTTGTGCAAGCAAAGCTGCAAACTTCTCCCTTGTGTCTCTGTGGAACTTGTTGACCTGCCGTTTTACTGGGTCAGATGTGGGACCATTCAGAAGCAAATAATACTTATAATTATTTAACTTCCACAAATAAGTAGTGGATTCAGCAGGAAGGCAGTTACCCCAACTTCATTTTTAATGCAGGCTTTTACATTTGACTGGAGTGTACCTTAAATTTCCTGTTGATGATATATTTATGATTGTATATCCTAAGCAGTTGTTTATTACATTTTTGTACTAGTTAATGAGAGTCCAACTTTTTGTTGATTACATTTTTGCATTGTCCTCATTTTCACCTGGTTTAATAACCTAATATTTCTATTTCTGAAGGTTAGAGAAGCCTCTGGCGGCAATGCTTGCAGTGACCCGTGGCCGGCCAGCTGGAAGGATCCCCAGTGCCAGATCCCGAGGTGAGCAGCTTTGAACAGTAGCATAATGCGGTTGATAATGCATGCCATTAGATAGTGCAGTACCCTATTCTTTTAACTCAATGTGCTAAAAACAAAGGATGGTCTAGTCATTAGCTCTCTTCAGTCTCCTTCCTCCTGCTGGAATGCAACACTCTAGCTGTACATAATTTATTGTCTTATCAGTACATTGTTGATCCTGTATCGTATATCTCCTAATGAAAATCTTCTGAATTATGTACTATTTCCTGGGGAGGTATATGAATATCATTTGTCACCAGTATAAATGTCCCATCATTGCACTAATGAAATACTTCTCTAGAGCTACTGTCCATTCATTTAACATGACAGGTACCTATTAGCAAGTCAACGGGAGTTTTTTTTTTTACAACACATTCCTTTACTTCCTATTATTCTCACCAGGGTTTAGCCGCAAAACACATTTTTGTGGAATGTTATATTGAGAGCTCCAGTTAACTGTCATATTTGTGCTGATTTGTTACTATCAGGTGGCCGTGTTGGGTATTCTCCTGCGAAAACAGGCATTCCTCCCCCACTGTCCTCAGTCTACACATGGGGAAGTGGGATCACCTCCCCTCTCCGCCTGCCAATGCTGAATACAGAGGTGGTCCAGGTATCAGCTGGAAGGACACAGAAAGCTGGAGTCACCAAGTCTGGAAGGCTCATAATGTGGGAGGTGAGCATCAGGAAACTCTGACCCAGGTTTCTAGTGCTAGGCATCCACCAGGAGAAATATGCTATTCTTAAGAATCCCAAGCATGTGCAAGCACATGATAAAGAGGGATTCGAGGAATTACACAAATATTTTTAACAGTTGCGGGCTGGCTTCTTGTGGCCCGGGATACAAGTATAGAAAATTATCATCAGTTACATAACTACTGTAACAGGAAATTGGGAATGTGAAAGATTGCCAAGGTAGCCAACTATGATGGTCCAGCAGCCCCAGTCTCTTCTAACTTTTTCGACTTCTGAAAAAAATGTACATAAAAAATGGAAATTGTTCATATAGGCCAGTGATTTAAAATAATAATAATATAAGTAATATATATATAATTCATGTATTATTTTCTTGATAGCATACGTGAGGCATTCCAGTAAGCACTGTTATCATCTGAGGCCCCAATGCATTTGCAAGCACTGTCCAGCCTGTGCCTTTGGAGAGGTGATGCAAAATTCCCAAGTTTATTCTTTATTGATAGTAATATAAAAGTACAACTTTCCCCTATATATTTATTTCTGCCTGTGTCTATGTTGCAGATTTTCGGAGCTCCAGATTTCAGTAAAAAAAAACTTGACAGGAGATTAAATACCTCTCCACTCTAAACGGGCTTGACATACACTTCAAGATGTATACACCTGACTTGACTGCAGCATCTGCTCTTCTTCACCTCACTTCACGGTTGATATAAACATTCGGTTGGGTCTGTTTATGGCGAGAACTTAGAGCAGTTGGATTGCACATGTGTGTCGGACTGCAATTAAAGCTCTATGGGCATTTCAAAGGCTCTGAACATAAAGCAGCTATGCAGTTAAAGCTGTATACACATTCACATATGCAGAGTTTAAAGTGACTCTGCCACTTGTTTAAAAAGATGTAACAAAGTTGAACCTGCTGCCATTTTCTCTGATCTTCACTCTCTTACAGAGCAATTCCCTCTCCGCATTGGTTACTTTTCTGCATATGTAGGATGCCTATTCCCTTGCTCCACTCTTTGGAAATGAAAAATGAGCTATTTAAAGTAGTATTAAACTCTCCAACTTTATTTCAATAATGAATCCACATCAAACAAACATACATTGCCTCCCATAGTATTTCTTTCAACTTTTGCCCAAGCACTTGTAGTCATCATGTTTCTGAACAGCTGGCTCCAAGTCTCTCAGCTCACTTCCCTGAACTTCCTGTCCAGTACAAGATCACAAGGGACATCGCAGTCTCCAGGAGCTGTCCATCTACTAGCTTAGCAAGGAAGGGGGAGCGGAGAGTCTAGAATAGAATACTTTGCTGTGAATATGTGCTTGTGGAGACACACACATCTTACTAGCACACACAAAAGTGGCTCCAAAGGACCCTGCAAGGGAAAGGAGCTCACCTCAAACAGGATATTAGGGCCAGTGCTCAGGGGACCAGCTGATTCTGCAGGAAGCTAAAACTTTAAACCATCAGGAAGCATCATCCATTGTGAGGGATGTAATCAGCATTGGAAATATCTTAAAAAACTGTTGACTTTAATATCACTGACATTTAAATATTTATATTTATTGTTACTTGGACTCTAAATATTGTTTATCTTTTAGGCGCCCCCTATGGGAACTGGTGCACCTTCACTTCCCGGTGCTGTAGAACATGCTCAGCCTCAGTTTATCTCACGATTTCTTGAGGGTCAGTCTGGTGTCACCATCAAACACGTGTCATGTGGAGATCTCTTTACTGCCTGCCTCACAGGTATAGACAGAGTCGAGAAAAGTTTTTTGCAAATGTGAAAGTCCTTTAAAGGATGTCTCCAAGAAAAATGGATATCTACTGTATGATTATCATCCCTCTTGCAAACACTAGAGGGTTCCCTGTCCTATCATTCTATAAAATGATTGGAGAACTGATTAAAACACAAAAATCATATTTTTTTCCCCATTGTAAGTAACTATATTGTTGGATCAGTCCAAGTTCCAGTACAAGTTTCCTCGTTTTTGATGGAATAGGGAATGGTTCAATCCTCTGTCATTTTTTTTTTTTTGCTGTCTGCATCTCGTTTGGGAGACCTAATTTCACGTCCTGTCCTAAAGATGCTATCTTCAGGGAAATCCCCTCTCAGATAATTGTCATTGAAACAGGTGTCCCTAACTCTTCTTCTGGGGACAACTCTTTCATTTTGAATTTGCCATCACTTTTTGATAGACTGACAATGCTCACCATGACAAATTGAGGGCGAATCTCCCCTGTATTCACACATACAGCAATATAAACCTGACATGAGTTCTAAAGCTTTCCTATGCTATCTAAAGCTAAAATAAAATCCATACACTTTAAAGAATAAGTGTACTTTTAGATTTTAAGCCCTAATTTTTCTTGTTATAAATGTTTCCATAACATAGTTTATGTTTGTCTCCAGACAGAGGCATAATTATGACCTTTGGCAGTGGAAGCAATGGTTGCTTGGGACATGGTCATTTTAATGATGTCACTCAGGTAAGTTCATCACCTTTATTCCCCACTTTTCTCATGCTGTATATTTAGACATAAAGGCTAAACATAGACTCAGGGACATTTAAAATCAATGTGAGAGTGAGGGTGGAAGTTCATCTGACATCTGGCACTTGCTGACCTTTGACCTGCCTGAGCTTACATACTCTAGGTGTGCAGAATGCGAGGTCAGTCAGCTGACAGGCAACAGTTATCATACTTCAGGTGACCTCTGACACACCAGCTGAAGAGTCATGCTCAGTAAAAAATGAGTAAAACTGAATATTGGTGGAGTATCAATCTTTCCTAAGTAAGCCTGCAATTGGATAACAATTAAATACTGGAAGGGGAATTTATCAAAACTGAAGCAGACAAAATCTGGAGCAGTTGCCCATGGCAACCAATCAGTTTCTCTCTTCAGTTTGTTCAGTTAAGATTTGAAAATGAAACAGAGAAGCTGATTGATCAGCATGCACAACTGCTCCAGATTTTGTCTGCTCCAGTTTTGATAAATTCCTCTCACTATGTTCTGATTCCTATTAGCCAAATCATATTTTATCATCAATTAAGTTTCACTTAGTTACTGGGGCTTGAGTGTAATGACTCGCCCCCCAGCTTCCTGATTGGCCAGGAAATTTGCTCTATCCATACTGTTCAATCATGAATAGGTGAATTGTAAATCTATGGTCTTGTGTCTTTTTAATGTTTTGGCAGCATTTTCCATACAAAAATGCATTTCATAGTAGCTATTAAAGGAGAACTATGAAGTGAGTGATTCCAACTCATCCTCATAGTTAGAGCCGACCTGTGACAATGAAACTGTCACAGGTCAGCTCTATTGATCGGGAAGTGAACAGAAACATGCAGCCGATCCGTTCACTTCCCGATTGTCTCCCTGCAGTGAGCGGTGACTGTCAGTCACCACTCCCCGCAGGGATTCCCCCCTCCCCTTTCCGATTGCTCCCAGTATATTGCGGTCGATAGCCCACGGTATACATAGTTACATAGTGTTTGAGGTTGAATAAAGACATATGTCCATCAAGGCCAACCTATTTCTGTATGTGTATGGTCCTATTGGTGTGTAGTATGTATAGGTCCCTGTGTGTTCTCAATCTTAAGAATACTTGTACCCCTGTATATTACGGTCCCTGAGGAAATCGTCCAATTGCCTCTTGAATGATTCCACACTCTGAGCCGAAATCACATCATTTGGCAGCGAGTTCCAGACCCTAACTGATCTAACTGAGAAGAAACCCCTTTGCCCCTTGTGCTGAAATTTCTTCTCCACCAATTTTAAGTGGTGGCCTCTCGTCCTTGTCATCGAGTTAATTGTAAAGAGTTTGCTGCTAATGTTGCTATCCCCGGTAAACATTTTATACATGAAAATCATGTCCCCCCTTAATCTCCTTACTTCCAATGAGAACATGTTTACATTTAGTACCCTGTTCTCATAGCTCAGGTCCTCCATCCCCTTTATGAGTTTGGTTGCCCTCCTCTGGAATCTTTCCAGTTCAAGGGCATCCTTTCTGTTCACTGGTGCCCAAAACTGGACCGCATAATCTAGATGAGGCCGAACCAGTGATCTATAAAGTGGCACAATTAAGGACTTGTCCCCGCAAAACATTAATACAGGAAAGGACTCTACTTGCATTGTTTACCGCTGCCTGACTCTGCATGCTGTTATTCAGCCTGTGGTCTATATTCTGAGCATTGAGTCACGGGAGGAGGCTAGTATATGTTCTCCCGTAACCTTAAAGAGAACTATGGGGAAAAACACTTACCCCATAGCTCTCTTTTAAAGAGATTGCATTCTGTTGCACAATCCTCCACCATCATTTGCAAAATTCATTACATGCATTTCTTTAGCTCGCAACCTGAGAAACAAAATGTCAAGTGAATATAATGAATTGTTCTGAATGGGGTTCTCCTTTAAGAAATCCTCAGTATTTGATTCTTATATAACATACACTTCTGTTTAATTACCACTGTAAAACTGCATCTTTCCAAGAAAATCACTTTAGCAAAAGAACAGCATATGTTCCGATTGCACAACATGGGCAAAAATATTTGCAAAGCTGTAACATCTAATTAATAACGATGAAAAAAAGAACAGACTTTCCTTGGCATTGATTCCCATTTGCCTGCTTGTTTAGGCAAATAAATGCTGCTTAGACACATAGGTCTGCATTTACATATGTTATATGACTGTGACTGCTAAATGTGATCTGTTCTCTATAAGTGATTCAGTGCAGGCTAAATAGTCTGAAAACAGAACTCTAGACAACAAAACAAAGCCCCCGGTACAGACCACCCCCTACAGTCAGTCTGCTTCAATTGTTTCCTTACATTTTTTTTAAATACTTAAAGCTGAATTACGAGATAAGCAAATGTTGTCTAAACACAAGAGGCATGTGTATTCTTTCTTGAATCTTGCTGTGCTTTGTGTATTTCTTCCAGATCTGTGCAGGAGTTGTCTATAATAAAGATCAGTTACTGCTGCAGTCTCTCCTTGTGCAGGATGACTGGTCATGTATCTGCCCCCTCCTGTAGTTTCCTGCAGGCCTGTAATGGGTAGGACCTGCTGGGTCCCTCCTACAGTCCTGCTCTCTGCACAGGCTATGTACAGAACAGTGATGATGTCACTGCTACTTTTACAATGTAATATTTGTGTTTGCTAAGACATTTGATGCACTTAAAGAGGATTTACATCCTCTGTGGCTAATCAGTAATATATTTCAATGAAAGTTTTGTGCCCTGAGTTTACCTTTCAATCCTTCTTTAATTAGATACTTTGCCCATGTGTTTATGGCCTCTCTAAGGTCCCGTTCACACTTGTGCGATGCGCTATAGCACGTGCAGTGCAGGGCATTTTTAGTGCGTTGCGGTAGGGCAGCCCATTAATTCCATATTAAGCTCCGCCCCTCTTGGCACTTAGTTCCAGCTCTATATAAAGCCTATATAAAGCCATATATATTTTTCCTTTATTGTTACCTAGTGATCCAGGCAACACACTTCTTGTCATAGAGTGAAAACGCTCACTCACTGCACTGTACCGGAGGGAGTAGCATTGTTATTCTAGGTTGCTCTCCTGATTTGGACTACAAACCCTGCTCCTCTTCTCATCTCCATTGCATAGGGAGGCGCTTTTTTGTAATGTTGTTTGATATATCAGTTCACAGCACAGGATGTTACACTGTAGTTCTGGCAAGATAAACGGGTACTTTTCTGTACCTGTAGAAAATGTACTTAGCCTGAAACAACTAATGTAGCCACCACATCCAATGACTTGTAAGATGCAATATATACACTTTTATTCTTGGGTTTAAATATACTTTTAACAAAATGAAACGAACAGGGTTATTCACAAAAGGGTGAGGAGTTTGGAGAAGGCAGGAGAAGTGAACAATCTAGGACAACATAGCTGAACTGCAAAGTGAGCTGAATTGGAGAATTTTTCCAGTTCAGCTATGTTGTCCTAGATTGTTCACTTCTCCTGCCTTCTCCAAACTCTTCACCCTTTAGTGAATAACCATGTTGAAGTCATGCATTGTATACCCCAGTCTCTCCATTCATTATATATGCACTGAAATTGTCACATGACCGCTGTATCATGATAAACACCCATGAATTGCTATCACAGCGGTCTCCTGATAACAACCTCTCCCCCTTAATTTATAAACAATTACAACAAATAGAAAACAGTGGTTTTTAGAGAGGTGTACAGCCACTGCACTGATACATATTTTTGTAAAAAATATTTAAAGTTTATTGTACACTGAATAAATAATATAAAATCATGTGTATGTTGATTTGACTAAACAATAACACCAATCCTATTAACAGGAGCATTCATGACATAAAATGTATCACATCCCCATAACTCCCATTACATTCGTTGATACCAAATCTACGTTCAAGTGGAGATAATTAAATCCAGCCCCGACGCGTTTCGCATATTGCTTCCTCAAGGGGTCATGGATAAATCACCCTAGTATGGTATCTGTAGAGTGAGAGAGATTCCTAGAACCAGTGGGGACGGGGATTTTAGTCCATCGACCCAACTAATCCGTCCAATGTTGCATCGGGGACCCTGGGGCCATAAATATAGGAGAGTCAAAGACCCAATATGGGGGAAATCTGCCTATATTTTGTCAGAGCTACAATGATGATATGTTTAAGCAGATTAACGGCCTGTATCCAAGGCTGTTCATATTCCAAACCTATCTGTTACTCTCTCAATCAGAAGCCGCATGTGAGATAATCTCATCCGTCGCCCAGAGTCTGCACAACCAAGCCTTGAGGGACCGGTGTATCATGCAACATTCTCGTCCTGTATATAGTCATCTAGGCTTTCTAAAGCCATTGTGGCACCACTGTTAAAGCCTTTCTCGTCATTTGTGGCCTATATTATGTAGTCGGGTATTACAAAATCAGATCCTGGCATGCTTCCTGTAGCCGGTGCTCCCTGACAGCACAGTGAGCAATGGCTATAAGGTATTGCATATATTAAAATAATAGGCTTTGTGAAACTTATGGCTAAAAGGTATTGCATACAGTATATTATAGTAATAGGCTTTATGAAACGTATGGCTGTAAGTTATTGCATATATTATAATAATAGGCTTAATGAAATGTATGGCTATAAAGTATTGCATATGTTATAATAATAGGCTTAATGAAATGTATGGCTATAAAGTATTGCATATGTTATAATAATAGGCTTAATGAAATGTATGGCTATAAAGTATTGCATATGTTATAATAATAGGCTTTATGAAACTTAAGACATCCTCTGCTTTCTCTCACAGCCTAAGATTGTAGAAGCTCTCCTAGGTTATGAGATAGTTCACGTTTCCTGCGGGGCTTCACATGTCCTTGCTGTTTCTAATGAGAAAGAAGTGTTTTCCTGGGGCCGCGGGGACAATGGTAAGGCTTGTTCTGACCTCCGCCTGCATAAATCTGTATGACAAGAACCTCTGTGATTGAAGTCTGTCTGACATTACATTCTGGTCTTTAAGATACATTAACATCAGTTCCTCATACTTTGACAGTTTTATAATACACCACACAGGGTGCAAGGTTTGTGATCTACATACAGGTAGAACAGGAACATCCAGGTCTGGTGTACATCGGTGACCCTTAGATTTGATCATAGTTACTGATTACAGAAGTTTCCCATTGTGTTTGTATACTTTCAAAATATATATCATTATCAACCTAAGCTGTTCTGAATAGTGGTATTATCATTCACTTTAAAGGGCCAGTAAACATAAAAGAACAGGTCAAAATGTTTACCTATCTATACATAAACATTACAAGTACTTCTTGAAAAAACAAAGATTGAATTCCTTAAAAAAACCAAAAACAGATTTCTGGTCCAGACATCAAGTTGAACACAACCACTGATTGCCTACAATGGCTGATACCATTGAATAATAGTCTGCACATCATGTAATGCACATAGCTTCATAGGTCATGTAAATACAATGCTTGATTTTACACAGATATGGAAACTCTTCCATAAACATATGTGATTCATATTAATAATCTGTTTGCATAAAGCAAAGCTGTAATTAGACTTTTACTGAAAGTGGCTATACACCGAGCAAATGTTATCCCATTCATGTTGAAAGAATGTGTCAGATATTTTCCTTTAGCTCAAAAGCTGAAAGAAAATAATCTAACAGTGTATACCCAGCTTTAGGTCCGATTCACACCAGATGCACTGACAAAACAGTTAGCCTTGTTTTCAGTCGTCTTAGTTCACATCACTGTGTAGCGGTGTTGCGCGTTAGAAAGAAATTCTTGTAGTACTTTTTTTTCAGCACAACATGGTGCAACTCGCTACAACTGCATTGCACCATGCTGTGGCTATAGAAAATCAGTTTGTCTGTGTCTACATAATAGACATTTCCCATCACTTCCTCTGCTGATAGGAAGTGAAAAGGAAAATCTCCTCAATAGGGACACGAACAGCAGTAAAACCCTGACAGAGGCTCTAACCTTTGCTGCGCTATCCAAAGTGAAATGAAACGCCTTAGCTGTAGTTGGGTTATAACTATTGGCACCTATTGATCCAAGTGCATCAGCGACAGTATTGTTGAAAAGCAAATATCTTGTGTAAAATACCTTCTATGCCATTACAGGGCTGCACTGGAAATACCAATACATCTGTACCTACCACTGTGAACTAGATGGTTTCTGATGGTTATAGAATAGTTACAGAAAGCTGTTCTGCTTCATCATAACATTACTTTTTATATTGACTGCAGCTGTCAGAATACCCAAACAGTGACTGCAGCTGTCAGAATTCCAGAGCAGTGACTGCAGCTGTCAGAATGCCTGAGCGGTGACCGCAGCTGTGAGAATACCCGAACAGTGATTGCAGCTGTCAGAATGCCTTAGCAGTGATCGCATCTGTCGGAATGCCTAAGCAGTGACTGCAGCTGTCGGAATGCCTGAGCAGTGACTGCAGCTGTCAGAATGCCCGAGCAGTGACTGCAGCTGTCAGAATGCCTGAGCAGTGACTGTAGCTGTCAGAATGCCTGAGCAGTGACTGCAGCTGTGAGACTACCCGAACAGTGACTGCAGCTGTCAGAATGCCTGAGCAATGACTGCAGCTGTGAGAATACCCGAACAGTGACTGCAGCTGTCAGAATGCCTGAGCAGTGACTGCAGCTGTCAGAATGCCTGAGCAGTGACTGCAGCTGTCAGAATGCCTGAGCAGTGACTGTAGCTGTCAGAATGCCTGAGCAGTGACTGCAGCTGTGAGACTACCCGAACAGTGACTGCAGCTGTCAGAATGCCTGAGCAATGACTGCAGCTGTGAGAATACCCGAACAGTGACTGCAGCTGTCAGAATGCCTGAGCAGTGACTGCAGCTGTCAGAATGCCTGAGCAGTGACTGCAGCTGTCGGAATGCCTGAGCAGTGACTGCAGCTGTCGGAATGCCTGAGCAGTTACTGCAGCTGTCAGAATGCCTGAGCAGTGACTGCAGCTGTCAGAATGCCTGAGCAGTGACTGCAGCTGCCAGAATGCCTGAGCAGTGACTGCAGCTGTCAGAATGCCTGAGCAATGACTGCAGCTGTCGGAATGCCTGAGCAGTGACTGCAGCTGTCGGATTGCCTGAGTAGTGACTGCAGCTGTCGGAATGCCTGAGCAGTGACTGCAGCTGTCAGAATGCCTGAGTAGGGACTGCAGCTGTCAGGATACCCGAAAACTGACTGCAGCTGATTCGACGCAGTCACTGTTTGGCAGAAAATGTTTCACCCGGCTACTTCGACCAAAGTTGATTGAAAAACCAACTGGTAGGGCCACCCATGGATCAAATTTTTGCCAATTCAGCAATAAACAGCCGAAATGTGATCAGTGTATGGCCACTTTAAAGAATAAACCCTGACATTGGGATTTGTAGTAATATGCACATATCTTCTGTTTTCTGACACCACTGATATACATACAGCGAGAGGTGGGAGGAAGGATTCAGATATAGTTGGCATCAATCTAATATACCCAATCCAATGTTTTCCTTTTCGACTGATCTTTTTCCTTTTCTCACTGCAGGAAGACTGGGGTTAGGCAGCCAAGAGTCTCATAACTCCCCTCAGCAGGTGGTAATCCCACAGGACTACGAACCCCAGAAAGTTGTATGTGGCATTGACAGTTCTATGATTCTGACTCTAGGCAACCAGATCTTGGCCTGTGGCAGTAACAGGTTTGTATGTTTTATACATAAAACAAAAACAATAATAAGCGCACTACTCTGGTGGTACATGGGAATACATTTATAAGACTAACGGGGGGGGTCACAAAGTTCAATAAATGTGGTGGATAATTCAC
>NW_017306449.1:212141-228428 GCF_000935625.1 Nanorana parkeri | reverse complement strand
GGGGGGGCGTGCAGCCTCCATGAACAGGGAGAGGAACCCCGTGAAATACATTTTTTACATGTTTTATATATCACACACAGGGCATTATCATCACCAACAATGTAACAAATTATTAAAGACATTCTGTGAATTTCAATACTTGAGACACATCTATTATGGTCATTCATTAGGAAACGGGTAACTTTTGCACCTACTTTAATGCTCTCAACAAATGGCCATCTTATGGAGCTGTGCGTGTCATGTTGAATTGTCCTCCTTGGCTGGTTAGTATACAAAATGTAAACCATTGGAAAACAGATTCACGTTTACAGTCAATGGACTTGCCATATGATTTTGTTTCCTAATCGTATCCAAGCTGAAGATGGAAGCTGGTTGGTTACTTTGCACAGCTGCTCCAGATTTTGTCTGTTACAGTTTTCGTAAATTCCGCCTTATGTATTGTTTGCAAAAGAAGAATCTGGTATATCTAAATGCTGTGCATTTTAAATCACAAAAAAGTGAAATTCCTTTTTACTCTATTTTTTAACAGAGATAGGCAACCTTGGCACTCCAGCTGTTGTGGAACTGCAAGTCCCATGAGGCATTGCAAGAACCCTGACAGCCACAGGCATGATTTCCAGAAGCAGAGGCATGACGGGATTTGTAGTTCTAACACAGCTGGAGTGCCAAGGTTGCCTACCCCTGCGAGTGAATTACATGTTTGTGTCATCAATAATTGGTGCTTTTATCTGCCTTTGGGTCACACTATGTGGAACATTAGTATTATTTCTCCTGCGTATGTTCAGTTCTTTTTAGCTGTGTGGGTCTTGAAGCATTTACAGGTTTCATGGTGCACTTTATGTACAATAATATTCATTCCTGTTTATACTTTCTTTATATGGCAGTCATTTTAGGCACCTGCAGGTAAGTACTTTCTCTTTTTTAACTCCTAAAGCATAGCTTTTTTATGTCACCTTCATCTGTATAGAGAGCACAGAATGATGGATATCTCCAACAGTTACTTTTCATGCTTTGTGGTCCTTATCAAAGGCAATGCAGGGACTCTGCTATTTATTGAAATATCCAAAACTGATACTAAGTCACCAACAGTTTCTTATATCACTGGAGGACTGTAGCAGCAACACTTATAGCTCTCCTATAGCTTGGAGGTCTGACTCTTTCATTATGTTGGGTGGGCGATCCATCCCTCCATCATCTAACTGAAAATAAAAAATATCAGTAACCAAATAATTGGTTTATTATTTCATCTTTTAAAAAAAACTAAAATAGTATCTGTATTATATATCTATATGTACTTTATACGTTTTTCCTCAGTATCATGAAATATCGCCCAATCAGAGATATCCCAAGAGACAACTAAATATCTGTAACAAAATACTATACTGTATGTACAGTAAATAATACAAAAAAGGGAAAAAGGCCTTAAAACATTTAAGATTATCCCTTAGGGATGCAGTGGACTTTGAAAAAATCAATGTCTTGTTAAAAAATAATTGAAGTATATGATATAGTTGTAATGGACATATACACTATATTGTCAGAAGTATTGGGACGCCTGCCTTTATACACACATGAACTTTAATGGCATCCCAGTCTTAGCCTGTAGGGTTTAATATTGAGTTGGCCCACCCTGTGCCGCTATAACAGCTTCAACTCTTCTGGGAAGGCGTCCACAAGGTTTAGGAGTGTGTCTATGGGAATGTTTGACCATTCTTCCAGAAGCGCATTTGTGAGGTCAGGTACTGATGTTGGACGAGAAGTCCTGGCTCCCAGTCTCCACTCTAATTCATCCCAAAGGTGTTCTAGGTGTTCTATCGGGACTCTGTACAGGCCAGTCAAGTTCCTCCACCCCAAACTCGCTCATCCATGTCTTTATGGACCTTGCTTTGTGCACTGGTGTGAGTCATGTGGGAACAGGAAGGAGCCATCCCCAGACTGTTCCCACAAAGTTGGAGCATGAAATTGTCCAAAATGTCTTGGTATGCTGATGCCTTAAGAGTTCTCTTCACTGGTACTAAGGGACCAAGCCCAACCCCTGAAAAACAACCCCACACCATAATCCCCCCTCCACCAAACTTTACACTTGGCACAATGCAGTCAGGCAAGTACCGTTCTCCTGGCAACCGCCAAACCCAGACACGTCCATCGGATTGCCAGTGGTCCAGTGGTGGTGTGCTTTACCCCACTGAATCCGACGCTTTGCATTGCACTTGGTGGTGTAAGGCTTGGATGCAGCTGCTCGGCCATGGAAACCCATTCCATGAAGCTCTCTATGCACTGTTGTGCCAATCTGAAGGCCACACGAAGTTTGGAGGCCTGTAGCTATTGACTCTGCAGACAGTTAGCGACTTCTGCGCACTGTGCGCTTCAGCATGCCCTGACCCCGCTTGAATTCACTGAGCTCTTGAGAGCGACCCATTCTTTCACAAATGTTTGTAGAAGCAGTCTCAATGCCTAGGTGCTTGATTTTATACACTTGTGACCATGGAGGTGATTGGAACACCTGAAGCCAGTGATTTGGAGGGCTGTCCCAATACTTTTGGCAATACAGTGTATATCTTTTAATTGCATTAAAAAAATACCTTCAATAGAAGAAAGATGTAAAGTCATTAAGGTTTCCAAGAAACCATCTCCGACAGTTAAATCTAGCTGGTGTTGGGTTGCAAATTGGTGTTTTTGTTGGAAAGAATAAACATTTGTATGATTGTCTTTGTACCTGAGTACAGGATGATCACCTTCATGAAAGTGGAGCATTCAGCATATGCTTGTATGCCTCAGGGTGTCAAAATGGAACAATAAACATTGATTTCCACACCCTCACCCCATGTCCATTCTGGCTTATATTCTGTGGACCATTTATAAAATAGTAGGCGTTCTGTGTATGGCCAAGTCAAGGGGAGGGCGGGTAAATGACAGTACGGCTTCTGTGTTTGGCCAAGGGTAGGGGAGGGTGAGTAAATGACAGTACGGCTTCTGTGTTTGCCCAAGGGTAGGGGAGGGCGAGTAAATGACAGTACGGCTTCTGTGTATGACCAAGGGTAGGGGAGGGCGAGTAAATGACAGTACGGCTTCTGTGTATGGCCAAGGGTAGAGGAGGACAAGTAAATGACAGTATGGCTTCTGTGTATGAGTGCCGCAACTCTCATGTCCCCAGCGGGCCAAAAGTATAGCCAGAAATGTACTACCTGGCATGAATGAAAATGAAACTTTTAAACAAAGGGCAGTGATTGGCTTACATCACAGGAGCACAGGAGAGGTATCTTTTTATTTTTCGCACAGCAGATTTTAATAAAAGATGTTTGCCTGGAGTTCTGCTTTCATCTATAAAGTGTGACACCTCTTTGTTTTTCTCAGGTTTAACAAGCTAGGCCTAGATAAGATTACAACTGTTAGTGAAGCACCATCTGAGGACCAAATGGAAGAGACCTACATCTTCATCCCTGTCCAATCAGCCCCTCTGCATCTGGAGACCATTCTGTGGGCAGATGTAGGCACTTCCCACTCAGCTGTAGTAACAGGTGAGTAGGGAGACAAGAGAACGGCTAATGTGTAAAATGCGTTTACAATGGTATTTTGTGTTTGTATTCAGCTGAATGACCAACAGACCTCTGCTTTTGTGAATGGCTAGGAAAGTTTTTCACTGTGACACTGTAAAGCTAACATTTGCGTTGACAAGCTGTTGTATGTGCAAACACACAGAGGCATGAAAGATGAGTGGGGGAACTTTGTAAATATTGCTCTCATTCCTTTGCTCTTTTTTCCCTTTCTCCATCTAAGCCCGCGGACAGTGCTATACCTTTGGCAGCAATCAACACGGACAGCTGGGCACCAGCGCTCACCGAAACAGTAGAGTGCCCTATCTGGTCAGTGCACCACAAGGGTTAAAGGTGACATTGGTGGCATGTGGTGATGCCTTCACAGTAGCTGTTTGTGCAGGTGAGGCTTACATTGTATACTGTACACATTGCAGTCATTACATTTACTGCTTCTTTATGACCACAGGAGATTTAGTCTAAATACAGAAAATAAAGCTGGCCATGCACTGTTGGCCATGTGGAGACCACCCGGGCTCAACAAGCTTCCATTGCAAAAATTGAAGGAGTCGGGTGGAGAATAGTTGTCCGAACAGTCACTGCATCCAATGTATTCAGCTAGTTGTGAGTGCCAGTTGTCAGAATACTATAGCAGCAGGAACGATTCCCCTATCTATGCTGTTTAGCATGGATGGGGGAATCTATTGCTTCCTCTCATGCAGCCTTGTGGGCTAGGATTAGCTCCGCAGTTTTTTTGTTTTTTTAACAAAAACAGAATTAATAGAAGCAGAATGTTGGGTGATGTAGATCAAGGTCTAACAAAAAGATTCAGGAGTGCTCACTTAGAATAAAGGGAAATTAAAGCTCAACTCCAGTCAAAGGTGTCTGCCATTTTTACTGATCATACATTGAAACTCTGATCTTAGTTACTCAGAAGACAATCATTGTAATTATGACCATTCAGTATGCACCACAAGGCCTTGTGTGTCTCAATCATAGTAAACAGTCATTCACTAATGATGAATGTTACATGCAGCTGGAAGTCAGACTGTATGAGGGAGATATTTATACAGGTAACAAGGATTGCATTTTATATCAGGAGCAGATAGCATAGGTTTATTAGCACCAGCTTTGAGTTTGTTACTGTATATATATTTGTTTATTGACATCACATATACAGTATGTACGTGGTCATTGCACACCCAGGTTTCTATCTATTGCCATCAGGCCCTTTGATCACCATCTGCATGCACTTTATTTTAACCACTATGAACAATAACTGTTTTTTATCTTTCTTAAAGGGGTTAATAAACGTTGTCTGCGACATGGTCAATTCTTGCTGTATAGTTATTATGACCAAATAAATGTTACACAAAGGTACCTGAGATTTGAGATTGATCACTGACGTTTGCAGTGTTGCCTAATCATACTGTGACACTTTGGTGCTGGAGTGACATTAGTCTCTAGTAGCATTTTCCAGCTCCACCATTGAATCACTATATGTAAACACAATTATTCCACCCTTAGTGCAGTCATGCTGTGCTGAAATTTCATGTAGTGTGTAGCTGATGACGTGCAGCATTGTGTACCAACAAACTCGCATTAGTCATTCCTGGTGAGAAAATCAACATTGATGCACTTCAGATTTCTTGTGTTTTGGAAAACCACAGGTTTTATTCATCTGTATGTTAGGCCTTATATGCTGTGGTTGGCATCTACGGTGATGGAAGTTACTTTTTTTTTTGTGACTAGCAAAGCTTCCCATCCTTTGAATGATTAATATGGGAAGTGTGGTGTCATTAGCTATGAGGGGTTTATAATGCATTCAAATTGAATGACACCACAGTGCACTGTGGTATATGTGTTGCTGTGCATTTCAGTTACAAAATGTTTTACCGCACCTTAATACAACGCACAAGTAATGAAGGAACAGGGGATGACTGGGAAGGTGAGTATCAGTGGGTGGGGGGCCTTTTCACAGACACTGTCACCTTGCTTTAAAAATGGCAAAGGGAAAATGTTTTTTTAACCGGCATTATTTTGTACTTTAACATGCATTGCATTATGACAGCTCATTCTTCTTTAATGGAGTGCCAGTGCTCCACAGTGCACACAAAATCAAGCATGAACCTTTTTTTCTATGCAGCACAACACACACATATGTCCCATCTTGTTGTGCACTGAAATTCGTATGAGTTGAGATGTGCTGGCAAGGTGTGTTGGGTTGTCACTCAAAATGAATAGCATATACTTTAAAGTGACACTAAACTCAGGGAGTTAAATTTTAACAATGCATTCAAGTAGCTTAAAGGAGAACTATGGGGTAAGTGTTTTCCCAATAGTTCTCCTCAGGGTCACGGGAGGACATAAACTAGCATCCTCCCGTGACCCAACGCTCAGTATACCGCGAGCAATAGCTCGCTGGGGGGGGGGGGGGGGGGGGGGGGGAATCCCTGCAGGGAGCCGCGGCTCTCTACAGTGACAGGATCGAGAAGTGAGCGACTGTATGGCTGGGTTCACACCTGGGCGTTCCTAATAGGCACGTTTAGTACGTTTTTAGCACATTTCTTATTTCAATGAAACGTGCGTTCGCCGCTCGTTTTTTAACCTCCCTGGCGGTATGATTTGAAAAAAAATTTTCTCTATCTTTTTGTCAATTTATTTGTAAAAATTTTTTAACTTTTAAACTTCCCGCTGGTTCCGACGCGGACGCTCGCAAGGGACGGAACCCGAAAGACGGCAGCGGCCAGAGGACCCAGCGGGGATCGCGGACAAGTTAAGACCTACTCTGTATTCCCGAGTGTGGCTTGGGGTTACCGCTTTGTTAACCCCGAGCCACACTCGGGAATACCAATAGATACGGGCTGAAATCGGCACCTACGCGCGAAAAATAAGCTCTTTTTCGCACGTAGGGCATTTTGCAGCGCGACAAATTGCACTGAAATACGCCCAAGTGGGAACCATGCCCATAGGGATTCATAGGATTTCACTTCTTGAGCTTTTTTCAACGCTTCGATCAGCACTGATGTGAACCCAGTCTATGTGTTCGCTCATTTCCCGATCTATTGAGCCGACCTGTGACAGCCTCATTGTCACACGTCGGCTAGAACTATGAGGTTGAGTGAAAATCACTCACCTCGTAGTTCTCCTTTAACTATGAACAAAAATGTATCTTATTTGTGTATCACTTGGCTGTAGATCCTCAAATCATCTCTGAATTGGTGCTGACACTGTCCTTCCTTCTGGAGGGTGACTACTTTTGTTCCCCATGGTCCCTGTGTGTGTTGTAAAGTAGCCACCGCTCCAAGCTCACTCCTGTGATGGACTATAATCTCATGTTTAGTTTACTCATTTGTATTGAGATTGTAATCTATCACAGGAGAGAACTTGGAGCGGTGGCTACTTTACAACACACACAGGGACCATGGGGAAGAAAAGTAGCCACCCTCCAGAAGGAAGGACAGTGTCAGCACCAATTCAGAGATGATTTGAGGATCTACAGCCGAGTGATACACAAATAAGATACATTTTATTAATAGTTACTATTTTTAAGATTTAACTCCTGAGTTTAGTGTCACTTTAAGTGATCATTAAAATGACACTAATTCACTTATTTGAAGTTTTCACCTTTTCACATAAAGGTCACAATTAAAACGTTACAGACATTTAAGTTATTTATTCAGGTAAAGTTATTTATTTATTGTTAAGAACTTTGAACGTTATGTTGTATTTGTTTATGCAAATTTGGGTTTGGGGGATCTTACTAACTTTCAAAGCTGTAAGTGGGGAAAAGAAAGTAAAATAAATAGCAAAATGGTCTGGCCACCTTGAGTGAAAAATTGGAGGCTGAGCCCAGCAGTGAAAGGGTTAATAGACACCTTTCTAATGTGAATGATATTTTTATAAGACGCCAAGTTAGCAAATATTTCACAATAGCGTGCTCCCTTGTATGAATGACCTTTGAAATAGCTTCATATTGTTTGACTGCCAAAATGTACGTAGCACTTTCTGTAGTCTCCGTATTCTGTACTGTTTGCTAAGTGCAGTGTGTGCTGTGTATATTTCTGTGCTACTTCTAGAATCTGAACTCTGCTTTGTGCTCTATGTGCTCTGAGCTGTGTACTGTCTATATTGCCTGCACTCTCTGTATATCCTGTGTGCTTTGAACTGTGTGCTGGGTATGCTGTGTGCGCTCTGGGCTGTGTGCTGTCTATGCAGCCTGCGCTCTGTGTATATCCTGAATGCTGTGTGTGCTGTAAGCTGTGTGCTGTTTATGCTGCTTGCACTCTGTGTATAATCTGTGTGCTTTGAACTGTGTGCTGGGTATGCTGTGTGCGCTCTGGGCTGTGTGCTGTCTATGCAGCCTGCGCTCTGTGTATATCCTGAATGCTGTGTGTGCTGTAAGCTGTGTGCTGTTTATGCTGCTTGCACTCTGTGTATAATCTGTGTGCTTTGAACTGTGTGCTGGGTATGCTGTGTGCGCTCTGGGCTGTGTGCTGTCTATGCTGCCTGCGCTCTGTGTATATCCTGAATGCTGTGTGTGCTCTAAGCTGTGTGCTGTTTATGCTGCTTGCACTCTGTGTATATCCTGTGTGCTTTGAACTGTGTGCTGGGTATGCTGTGTGCGCTCTGGGCTGTGTGCTGTCTATGCTGCCTGCGCTCTGTGTATATCCTGAATGCTGTGTGTGCTCTAAGCTGTGTGCTGTTTATGCTGCTTGCACTCTGTGTATATCCTGTGTGCTTTGAACTGTGTGCGCTCTGGGCTGTGTACTGTCTATGCTGCCTAAGATCTGTGAATATGCTGCATGCTCTAAACTGTGTGCTGTGTATGTTGTGTCTAGAAGAAGTATCTTGTTGCACTCCTTACCGGATAAAGATACCTGATATACAGGTGGGTGCTTGAAGCGACCACGGATGGCACCGTGAAAAAAACAAATGTATGGAAATGTCCCCAGCACACCAATGATTCAATGAAGAACGTGAAAGTCAATTTATTGACGGAACATCGCCATTCAAAAACTAGTGCTTTTGGGGCCACACAGGGTCCCCTCCATCAGGCTCAGAAGGACAAGCCTGATGAAGGGGACCTGGTATGGCCCCGAAAGCGCTAGTTTTTCATTGTTCTTCATTGAATCATTGGTGTATGTTGTGTGGGCTCTGTGTTTTGTGTGCTCTGAGCTGTTTGCTGTCTATGTTGCCTGCACTCAGTGTGTATCCCGTGTGCTCTGAACTGTATAGTGTGTGCTGTGTGCTCTCTGAGCTGTGCACTGCCTATGCTGCCTGCGCTCCATGTATATGCTGTGTGCGCTGAACTATGTGTTGTGTATGCTGTGTGTGCTCTGAGCTGTGTACTCTCTATGCTGCCTGCACTCTGTGTGCTCTGAACTGTATTTCCTGGCTCTCCTCATGTCGGCATACTAATGGGTTAACCCCGCCCCCGGCTCCTAATAGGACCACCCCTAACTAGAGCATAAAGCCCCCTTCTCCCACCTCCTCTGTGTTCTTTTTTTGTCCTCGCTCAGGACACCTATCTAGCAGTTTTTTTTTTTGTTTTTTTTTTCGTTGATTTTGGATATGGCCTTTCTTTTCCCACCGGGTTCAGCCTCTACTCCCGGGTGGTGGATGCCCCGGTATGTGGTAAAACCACTGGATGGGGCATGCTCAGTGCCGAGCTTTATGGCCGGAGAGAACCTAAAAGGTTACAGGCTGGAGGGCATGGTAAGTCGGACTCATGGGGGGCTTCTTACCGGGGATCTCCCGGAATAAACTCAGCGGGTATCTGCAGCAGCCGCGGCCGTCTCCATGCGTCCCAGCGTGAAGCGCAGGACCCGCCCCTTCTCGCTCCGGATTGGATGGGCGGTGAAAGGGGCGGATCGGAGTGCGGGCCAGCGTGGAGCGCACGCCGAATAGCGGCGAGACTCTCCCTCTCAGTGGGGGTCATATAGGTGTATAAAGACAGCGCTCTTGGGGGCTAGTTCTGCGGACGATCCTCTAGTAGTGCTGTGTATCTCTGTATTTCACCACGTTTGAACGTTATCCTGCAGGCTGTCGCGGTCCAGAGTGCTGTCAGTACCAGGTAAGCCCTGTGAAGGGATAGGGTTTATGTTTAAAGCTACAGTTGTTCTGTGCTGACTTAGGATAATTAGGAGCCGGGGGCGGGGTTAACCCATTAGTATGCCTACATGAGGAGAGCCAGGAAAGGAAAATTACGGTAAGTATGTGATAACAATTTTCCGTAATTGTGTATGCTGTGTGCTCTCTGAGCTGTGCACTGCCTATGCTGCCTGCGCTCCATGTATATGCTGTGTGCGCTGAACTATGTGTTGTGTATGCTGTGTGTGCTCTGAGCTGTGTACTGTCTATGCTGCCTGCACTCTATGTATATGCTGTGTGCTCTAAACTGTGTGCTGTGTATGCTCTGTGCTTTTTGTGCTCTGATCTGTGTGCTGTCTATGTTCCCTGTGCTCTGTGTATATGCTGTGTGCTGTGTATGCTGTGATCGCTCTGAGCTGTATGCACTCTACTACTGTTTGAAACTCCGATGAGACTCTGTCATTCGCGAGGGGGCAGTGGCAAAGGAATACATCTCTGGTTTGGGACTAGATAACATGATGCTGCAATATCATTGAAATAAAAAGGTTGATCTGGGTGGACATCCCCTGTGTTATCCTAACTAAACATGTATACTGTATATGTTCTGTATATTACTGCATTTTATTTTTGTTCTCCTCGGTGTAGAATGTTGTCCTGTCCTGTCAAGCCCAAGATGGTGTTAAACATCCGCTGACATCTTTCCGCAGTGTCTCTTAGAAAAGCTTCCCTTTCTTTTTGTGTAACATGTTGTTTTAAGCAGTGAGATGTATGTGGACAGACCCTGGACGGCCGCATGGAAAACAAACCAATCGAGTATTTGGACAAGTGTGATAACACAGATTGTTGTATTTTTCTTGCTTTCATGTCTTTACATATGACTGTGAGGCGTTTATGAGGACAACATGGGAGAAGTTCTGTCTGTTTGTATTATGTTGCGGTACAGTAATCTCCACTGACGCCTATAGACACTGTCTGTGCAGATGGCCAAGTCTTCACATGGGGGAAAGGAGCCAGAGGTCGACTAGGACGCAGAGACGAGGGCACTGAGGTACCTAAAATGGTTCAACTGGAGGAGAGCCACCCCTATACAGTAACTTCAGTGGCATGTTGCCATGGTAACACTCTCCTGGCGGTTAAACGTAAGTATGCCACAAGTATGCATGCGGATATTAATGTGCATTAGCTAGTTCCTTCAGGGACATTTCAGCTATGCCAGGTTTCCTGTCAATAATGCTGATTGCAATAAGCCCTGTGAGCCATTATATATGTGCTCCTTCTATAAATCCTGTAATCATAATCCTATGCCATTGTCTGCGGGAGGAACCGGCAGTGAAGAGGATTGCTGGCCTGAGTCCAAGGGAGGATGTTAAAAACTATGTAAAGAATGGATGGGGTTTTACACTGACATCTTAGAAATTTTGATCTCTTTCCTCTGGTAGATGCCTATACAGTACCTTTTGAGTATTTTAGTTGCTAGGAGGGATCTGTACACAGGTTCCCAGACAAGGCTCTCCCTTGATGTGATTTATATTCCCTGCTTTATTGGTGAAAGATGCATTGATTCCCACAGGCCATATCTTTTTAACACACACCTCAAAGATTTTCTACATATTTTCTAAGTGCTCTGCAGCATAGAAATCAGTGTTGGGCTTGCATTCGTCTCATATGCCCCTCTCCGTGTCTAAATATTTGTGGCTCTCCTCCCGTGACACTCTGCTAGTTTAACTTGTGTGTTAAATAATACATACATACTAGGCAGCCATTTTCTTGGTTTAAAGGATAAGGTTACTTTTCTGGCAATGTTTCAAGGTCACATCACAACCCTCTTCCCGACCCCCACTTACCTGAATCGCAGGGTTCCTCTTCCCGCCGGCTGCTGCTTTTTGAATTTGGCACAGTGTGAGTCCCTCCACCCACACAGCCACGTCATCCATCCATTGCCAGGATCTGTGAATAGAGAAGCTACAGCCACCGCGGCAGAGAATACAAGTGGGGTGACATCGCCTCACTTGTAGTCCATTCACTCTTCCTCCTGTCCATGTTACTGAATGTTCGTACCTGGGTACAGGCATGCATGATAGGAAGAGTCTGCAGGACAATCCACTGATCTCAGTTGCAAAGCTTTACTGGCTCCGATGCAAAAAAATAATAAGTGCACATTTCTATTTTTTTTTTACGAAGAAGTCTGCGTTTGTTATATTTTTTTTGCGAAGAAGTCTGCGTTTATTTTTTATTTTTCATTACACTGGGTTCACACCTAGGCGTATTGAATATGCGCGTTTGTCGCGCGGTTCGCGTCGCGCATTAAAAAAACGCGCGACAAACGCGTGTTTCCGTGGGCTACTTGGCTGTATCCCAATGGAAACGCGAGACCAAAACGCCCCAAAGAAGTACATGTACTTCTTTGGGCGCAGGCCGCTTTGTATCGCGTTCGGACGGGCGGAAATACGGCAAGGTGTGAACCAGACCCATTGAATACAATGGGATTTAGATGTTTGAGCGTTTTGTAGAGCGTTCGTCGAGCGTTGAACGCGCTACAAAACGTTCAGGTGTGAACCAGGCCTTAAAGGTGGACTTTACCTTTAAAAGTATTGTGTTAAAAAAGTATAAATACACTATGGGGTAACATTCTGTTCATAGCTGTGTGTTTTTCTCAGTAGTGTCTGTAAAATAAGTTTTTATAGAGTTCTGCATGCCTGACATGTGTCAATATCATAAAGCCTAAGGAAAGTTGGGGACAGGGAAATCACAGCGTACAGAGAACTATGTTACCCATTACTGTATGTTTCCTTTTACAATTAGCAGGATCCTAGGTTTTACAAACACCTTCAGCTTTACTAAGGGCATGAGTTATAAATCATCTGCCCTGACATACACTGGTTAAATGTCATTTCCACGGCATTCTCACCACTAGATGGACCCGAGGAGTATAGGAAATTGATGTGGATGGCATTCAGACAGCATATTTGGGGTGGATGATTTATAAATCATCACCTTAGTTTCAAGTTGTGCAGTGTTTGCTCATCACAAATATAAATTGCTTTATATACTATCTATCTATCAATCTATCTATCTATCAATCTATCTATCTATCTATCTATCTATCTATCTATCTATCTATCTATCTATCTATCTATCTATCTATCTATCTATCTATCCATCTTTATCTATCTTGCTGAAAAGTAAGAATGCTTTCAAAAACATATGTTTTATTGTTTATTTGTATCAATTTACAAAATGCAAAGTGAGTGAACAGAAGAAAAATCTAAATCAAATCACTATTTGGTGTGAATTCCGTTTGGCTTCAAACCAGCATCAATTCTTACATTTGCACAACTGCACACAGTCAGGAATTTTGTAGGATTAGAATCAGGTGTATGTTTAACCAAATGTACCAAGCAGGTGCAAATAATTATCAATTTTATATGTAGGTTGAAACAGTCATTAACTGAAACAGAAACAGCTGTGTAGGAGGCTTAAAACTGGGTGAGGAACAGCCAAACTCTGCTACTAAGGTGAGGTTGTGGAAGACAGTTTCATATCACAGGTTATACACCATGGCAAGACTGGACACGGTAACAAGACACAAGGTAGATATACTGCATCAGCAAGGTCTCTCCCAGGCAAAGATTTTAAAGCAGACTGGGGTTCAAACTCTTCATGCTTACTTCGCTTCAACATCTGAAGATGTCTAGCAGTGACATCAGTACCGAGCTGGCTGAAACCAGTGGGACCCAGGTACACCTATCTACTGCCCAGAGAAGTCTGGCCAGAAGTGGTCTTCATGGAAGAATTCCAGCCAAAAAGGAATACCTCCGATGTGGACACAAGGCTAAGCGACTGAACTATGCACAAAAACATAGGAACTGGGGTGCAGAAAAATGGCAGCAGGTGCTCTGCACTGATGAATCAAAGTTTGAAATATTTGGCCGTAGCAGGAGGCAGTTTGTTCACTGAAGCACTGTAGAGCGATACCATAATGAGTTTCTGCAGGCAACAGTGAAGAATGGTGGAGGTTCCTTGCATTTCTGCCAATGGAGTTAGAGATTTGGTCAGGATCAATGGGGTCAATGCTGAGAAATACAAGCAGATACTTATCCATCATGCCATACCATCAGCGAGGTGTGTGCTTGGCCACAATTTTTTTCTGCAGCAGAACAACGACCCCAAAAATACAACCAATGTCATTAAGCATAAAGAAGAACAAGGAATCCTGGAAGTGGTGGTTTGGCCCTCACAGAGCCCTGATCATCGAGTCTGTCTGGGATTACATGAAGAGACAGAAGGATCTGAGGCAGCCGACATCCACAGAAGATCTGGGCTTAGTTCTCCAAGATGTTTGGAACAACCTACCTGCCGAGTTCCTTCAAAAACTGTGTGCAAGTGTATCTAGAAGAATTGATGCTGTTTTGAGGGCAAGGGGTGGTCACACCAAATATTGATTTGATTTGGATTTCTCTTCTGTTCATTTACTTTCCATTTTGTTAATTGATAAAAATAAACTATTTTTATTTCTGAAAGCATTCTTACTTTACACCATGGTGTCACAGCTGCCTAAAACTTTTGCACAGTACTGTATATTTAGTTCTATATATTTGTTTGTGGATAAAAATACAGGATTAAATAAGATGTGCCTGACAGTTTATCAAATGAAAAATTCTGCGTGAAATCAGTTATTTCATTCTCAGCAGCATATTTATAAATCACAATAAATTCACAGAGGACAGAGAGGACATACAACATTAATGGTTCTCTCATTTTGGGCTTTGGGATTGAGACTTGAGGGAAAAAAAAATCCAGCGTGCAGAGAATCAGTGCTTTGTCACACGTGGACAACATGACTTGCAGGGAGAGACAGGGTCAATACAAGGAATTATCCTCCTTTCAGCCTGCTTGTCAGTGATACCAATGTGCTATTACCTCAGTCACAGTGGGAGATATCTCATCTTCTCTGTGTGTCATCATGAACTAACTTTTTCAATTACATTTACAGCGGGCATAGAAGACGTGTCTGTGTGAGAGGCGGACGTCAAGACCAACATCATGAGCTGGAAATATCAAAAAGGGTTTGGCTGACCTCCTCTGACAGACCACCTCTAAAAAAGAGTCTAATGACATGACACCCCCTGCCAGATATCATTAGCGTTTGGGTCACGTACCATTTGTTGCCTGTTGAAGAACAAACTATCCGGACCTGTGGCAAAACCATAAAGGGCCGGTAGGCCTGAATTACAACTTGGTCAATATAAAAGAGACGTGAGATACACTGGTAGATATATATATTCAGAAATGGACAGAAAAAAACTGACTTTGTTGGTAACCCCATTATATAATGGTGGACAGCCTATGTCAATGCTGCTTTATCCTAAAATGTATTATAGAAATATAGGCTGTGGTAATCTCTATATGTTGTAGTGTTGTAGTGTCCAGATGTGGGAACTGGTAATATGTGTTTGGGAATGCTTGTAAGATACAGACAAAAACACATTTTTAGTACAGTGAAGAAGAGTTAAAACTTATGGCAATGTTTTTGTGCTTTCCTGCCCCAGAAATACACACGCCCATATTTCTTGCACACTCATTGAAGGGACAGAAAATAAGGGAAAATCTCCCCAATCTTCTAACATAAATTTGAACAGTTCCCATATATATATATATACACAGTTGTGTGAAAAAGTGTTGGCCCCCTTCCTGATTTTTCATTGTTTTGCACGTTTGTCACACTTTCATGTTTCAGATCATCAAACAAATTTAAATATTAGTCAAAGATAACACAAGTAAACACAACATGCAGTTTTTAAAGGAAGGTTTTTATTAATAAGGGAAAACAAAATCCAAACCCACATGGCCCTGTGCCCCCACCCCGTTAAAACATAACATAACTCTGGTGTATCACAATTTCTCTAGCCACACCTGTTCACAATCAAGAAATGACTTAAATAAGACTTGACTGACAAAGTGAAGTAGACCAGAAGATCCTCAAAAGCTACACATCATGCCGAGATCCAAAGAAATCCAGGAACAAATGAGAAAGAAAGTAATTGAGATCTATCATTCTGGAAAAGGTTATAAAGCCATTTCTAAAGCTTTGGGACTCCAGCGAACCACAGTGAGAGCCATTATCCACAAATGGCGAAAACATGGAACAGGGATGAACCTTCCCAGGACCTTCACCTCTGAATGGCTGAAGAAAAACAAAATGAAGACTTTCGAGTGGCCTAGTCAAAGTCCTGACCTGAATCCTATTGAGATGCTGTGGCATGACCTTAAAAGGGCGTTTCATGCTCGAAAACCTTCCAATGTGGCTGAATTACAACAATTCTGCAAAGATGAGTGGACCAAAATTCCTGCACAGCGCTGTAACAGACTCATTGCAAGTTATCGCAAACGCTTGATTGCAGTTCTTGCTGCTAAGGGTGGCCCAACCAGTTATTAGGTTTAGGGGGGCAAACACTTTTTCACACAGGGCCATGTGGGTTTGGATTTTGTTTTCTCTCAATAATAAAAACCTTCCTTTAAAAAATGCATGCTGTGTTTACTTGTGTTATCTTTGACTAAAATTTTAATTTGTTTGATGATCTGAAACATTCAAGTGTGACAAACGTGCAAAACAATGAAAAATCAGGAAGGGGGCCAACACTTTTTCACACAACTGTATATA
>NW_017306449.1:193046-211975 GCF_000935625.1 Nanorana parkeri | reverse complement strand
ATATATATATTTTGGCTAGAGCTCAGCTTTACGTGTACTGGCTCTTAACATTTCAACAAACTTGAATGTACCTTTTTGTATATGTCCTGAAAACATTTGTACCAAATAATAAAAATGTATTTTTGTAGCAAAGTAGTACTAAAATCATGATCATAAACAGAGAGTGGGACTTGTGTCCCTGAATGGACTCTAAAAAAAGGGTTTTACGGTGAGTACAAAAATCCTATATTCTTTTTTGTCCATTGAGGGACACAGGAAGTCATTAATCTTCGGGTTATACTGTGCCTACTGACGGTGATCTGAACAGCGGCGCGTTCCTCTTCACAGCCGCCAGTGATAGCCAGCAGCATAGGATACCATAGCGACCCAGACGGCCCACACGGCATCAGGGATGTCCTGGCTGGGTCCCCCTGTGCCCCTTGCCCCATAGCGGCCGCCTGGGTCGCTATGGCGATTGTTACACCACTGACTAGAACCCCTTCGCCCCACACTATGCCCATAGAACTTAATGAAATGTCACTTGTTACATTGCAATAAAGGTCTGTGCCAGGCAACGCACACTAGCAGCTGTCCCTGCCAAAAACCCAAAAGTGAAACTAAAGATTTGGAACATTTGCACCTATCCTTGTACACTGGGATACACTTGAAACATTTTCTGTTTTAGTCACACATGGAAGAGCCATGATCCATACAGCTGTGAGGTCTTATGAGTCCATAGCTACATCAAACCATGCATGGCCAGTTCTTCTGTGTTGTTCTAATTGTTACAAATAGAAGAACTCAAATATGCAGTTTGAAAAACAACAGTGGCAAAAGAAGCCGCTACTTTGGTCAAATGGAATCACCTCGGTCTGTTCCTGTATACAGTTTGCCTTTCATATGGAATATTTATAAACAAATCACTGTGCTGCGTTTCTAAAGCTTTATGTATATTTTTTTTTTTTTTGAGGAAATAAATACTCACATCTGTTTTCATAGTTTGTGTATTGATTGTGTTGCCTCAGTTGACCTCATGCTAACTGAACCCCCTGAGATGTATCCTCGCTCGCTCTGAGTGTTTAGGCATGCTCACAGATGACTTGCTGCTCAACACAACGGACTGGCAACCCGAAAGGGCCCAGGTCAAATGAAGGATATGCCCCACTGACAAAAGTCATGATCACCTGACATAACTGAGCGACATGTTAATAAAAGTGTGTTCAGTACACAGCTGAGACACATTAGTCTCTACATACATCTAATACTTAAAGTGACAATGTAGTTCCATGCAGTTATAGCTATTGCCTGTAATTTGTATTGTCATTTTTTAATGGCACCCTAGGTTCCACTGGAGCCACAAATTTAAAAAAAAAAACCTACCTTAAAGGCAGAGAGACTATACTTACCTGATCCTGTGCTTTGCTGCCCCGCAAACCTGCCTGAAGAATCCTCATTTCCAACACACTTATGATTTGGATGTTTGTTTCCCCGATGCACTCTGTGGTTCCTCCCACATGCCCCAACATAACTAATGTGTCCTCACTCTAATCAAAACTAAACAAATATTGCTTTGAGGTAAAATTGCTAAAAATAATTTAAAGGGTAAGTTCACTTTTCCAGGTTGATTTTGGGAAAATGGAATTACCCCCTCCAATCTGGACCCCTCCCTGCTATACTTACCTTTTCGGTGAACGCTCCTTCCTCTCCGCCGACATGGGTGTACTATCCATACCCTGTACTGCTGTCTAGTGCCGCCCTGCGCTATGGATTTTGAATTTCAAATTGTGAGCACTCATTGGTCTTAGTAAAAAGTGCTTCTCATTGATCAGCGCAGTAAGGTGACCGCATTGACCAATGAGTGCTCGCAATGTAGGAGCAAAATTCCAAATCCATATCACAGGGCTGTGCTAGACAGCAGTACAGGGTACAGATAGTACACCCCTACCAACCGACGGGAAGGAGCATTCGGCTGATAGTTAGTATAGCAGGGGGTGGGCAGGGAGAGGGGGCCAGACTGGAGGGGATAATTCAATTTTCCCAAATTCACCTGGGAAAGTGAACTTACCCTTTAACGCTGAGCTCCGGGATAAGCAAATATTGTCTATATACAAGAGGTGTGTGTATCCTTACTTGAAACGTGGTGTGCTTTGTGTATTTGTTCCAGATCTGTGCAGTAATCCAGCATTAAACGTTCCCTTTTTGCAGAAGCCTCTGAAATAAGACCGGTCACTGCTGCTCTGTCTCCCGCTGCAGGGTGACTGGTCTTGTGTCCACCCTCTCCTGTAGTTTCCTGTAGGGGCCTACTGAGCCCCTCCCACAGCTCTGCCCTCTCCCCAGGCTATGTGCAGCACAGTGAATGTGTCACTGCTACTTTTATAATGAAATATCTGGGTTTGCAAAGGCATTTGGTGCCCACAAAGTGGATCTTTATCTCTTGTGGCTTCTGAGGAATATATTTAAACAAAGGTTTCTGTTCCCAGAGTTCAGTTATAACATGAACAAATCTACCTTCCTTACTCATCGGCTTTATAGCTTATTTTCTTTAACACCATGAGCACAGGAGAGCGAGAAAGGTAACTCACAATGCTTGCACACCAGTAGGCAGGGAAACACAGAGATGGCACAATCCTGAAAGGGTATTCATTATATAGAAGGTCATCATAACCACCGCATTAGAAAATTGAATTGTTTGATAATCCCAAGATGAAAGAAGCAAATAATAAAAGAACTAGGTCAGTGAGTTTTGGCAGATGAGTCCAGTTGAAAGGAACTACCCTCTGGAAAAGGGTGGGTACAGCATTAGGACAGAATTAACCCTTTGCCTTTTTAGCTGCACACCCATTAAACTGACTGTCTCCCTTTATGTTTTATTTTTAGTTTGCCTTTGGGTTTCATCTAATGTAAATTTAAAGAAAAATTAGATGACATCAGAATTAGTCATCAAATAATTCCCAATATCGGCAAAGGTGAGCTTTATGGTGATTCTATACTTGCAAGCTCAGGGGCATAACTACAGAGCCATAGCATAGGGGCTTGCCCACTGCTTATCTGCCATCCCTTTTACATGGCAGGGGCAGTTTTCCACTTACCTAATGATAAACAAAAATGTTTCTTCTATTTGGGAATGTTTTAAAAGTGAAAAAAAACAAATGAAATTTTCAAAAACAAAAGAAAATTTACCTTCAAATGGAAACAAACAAGTAACAATGGATTAAACAAGAATAACTTTTATAAAAGAAAACCCCTAACTGAAATACACTGTAACAACATTATTACAATTATTTATATTTTTTATGGCAACAGCAAAACATCTGCCATATACAGGTGAAACTCGAATAATTAGAATATGGTGCAAAGTTCATTTATTTCACTAATGCAACTTAAAAGGTGAAACTAATATATGAGATAGACTCATTACATGCAAAGCAAGATAGTTCAAGCCGTGATTTGTCATAATTGTGATGATTATGGCTTACAGCTCATGAAAACCCCAAATCCACAATCTCAGAAAAGTAGATTATTACATGCAATCAATAAAACAAGGATTGTACATAGAACAATATCGGACCTCTGAAAAGTACAAGCATGCATATGTACTCAGTACTTGGTTTGGGCCCCTTTTGCAGAACTTACTGCAATTACTTTTGCACGATATTCTAATTATTCGAGTTTCACCTGTAAGATTGTGTGGGTACAAAAAGGGTCCAGGTGCAATGGGGATAATCCTCTCCCAAACTCCAGTTACACCTGTCTGTTTTACCACATACAGTGAGCTAATGATACTTCCTGTACATGCCCTTTGCATGTCACATGCAGCCCTCGTTTCTCATACCAGTTCTTAGTGGTCCTTGGGCACATGAAGAATTGATATTTAGATCCAGACAGTGGAGAAAACGCATCCCCAGCATCTGTCATTAGAAGAAATATTATGCTCTGCATTGGTGGTCATCAGGAAGAAGAATGCTCAAGCATTGGTGTCTGAGACGCATTTACAGCATACCTTTTCTAAGTCAAATGTTTATGACTTAATAAGTATTGAAGCCGGCCAATAATTGTAGCCCTCATACGCAGTGGCATATCCAGGGTATGGCACATGCCTTGGGCGCCACTTGAAGGGGGATGCCACTCCCTGGGTCAGCAAAATTTCACTCTCCCATGGGGACAGCAGACTGCCGCTGTCATTATTCAACCACCGCCAGGGCAGCCATCAGGGGGGTACGGCCGATACTCATGTAAGGGGCCCGGGCAGCCTGGGGGGCCCGCCCGGGACCCTTACATGAGTATCGGCTGACAGTGAAGAGCGAGGAGGCGGACGGGCCCCTGCAGCGGAGGCCTGGCCCTAGCAGCGCGGGGGCCCCAGCATTGCCGCTCCATCGGCTTCGAGACAAGCTGGGGCCCCATCAGCGACGCTGCTCGTGACGTCACTTCCGGCCAGTCCGGCGGCAGAGGAGGCCTGGTGTGCAGGTAAGAGGAGCTAGGAAGGAGGGAGGGAGGGGGATGCAGCCCTGACCAGTCTACCTTAGAACCCCTTCAGAGCCCACTATAGACAGTCTCAGATGGGCTGTGCAGCATCTATGGTGGGCTCTGCAGGGTCACTCTCAGGTGAATCCAGCGCATCACCAAGCCCTGAGTCCAGCGCATCACCCAGCCCTGCATCCAGCGGGTCACTCAGCCCTGCGTCCAGCGGGTTTTGGAAAGGAGCGCAGTTTCAGTGCCCCATGCCCACGTCTTTCATGAGATGTACGCTATAAAGACCAGTACAGCAGTTGATTAGGGGAGACACATTTTTTTCAAGATTTCATGGAACTTGCACTTTTGATTAGTTGTTTTTGATTTTAGCCTCCACATACCATTGTAATTTCAGAGCGGTTATTTGAATGCATTCTTTCATTCATTGCGCTCTTCCCAAAAAGAAATGTAATACGGTGACTTGTGACTTACATTTGTAAAATACATTTTTCTTTCTATTTTCTTTCTCTCCCTAAGTTTATATTTATTTTCAAGCCCATAGAATAGAAACATCCCATGTTTTGTCTGTGTCTCCATGTCCGTCTTATTGTGAGAATTGTTTGTGGATGATGTTATAGTGTAAATATTGTGCTGGTTTTGCATTCCAAAGAAAGGTTCATTTGCAGATGTAAAGAACTATGTAAGGTGCAGTGACATGTGGAACAAACAGCCTTTTCACTGCATTTTGGGTTTGCTGTGTTTTAAATACAGCAGCATGTACATTATATTACTATACATATTTTTTTTAAAAACCAACACAAGCACACATTTAAATAACCTTATGTTTATTAGTATTATTGTTACTTAACAAACATTGTATTAGTCTGAAAGCTGTAATGTTATAGCAAAACTTCAGTCATATATATCCTACAGCTATAGAAGAAAATTGGCCCAGAAACACAGCCTACAGTGCAAATATGAGTTCATATCATGTCTCTCTATCAGTGTCTTTGAATGTTAGTACATGTTTCACTGTAATAATGGAAACACATACAGTGCCTCCAAACTGAGATGGGAAAGAGGGACACCTTTTAGCTCAAAGTAGTGTGTCTCACATGCTACATGCACCTCCCTCTACTGGTCACTGAGAGGGGGGTCTCTGTATGTTTTCCGGCTCTGGATTGTTTCCGATCGACCAGAGAGTGACTTATGTGCCTCTGGGTGGATTTGACATCTAGATCTCTGGGGCACCTGATATTAAGCTCTGTATTTTGCCCTACAAACTATGGGAGAATCATGCGCTGCAATAACAATGATATAGAGATGTTTAGTAAATGGGATTTACTTCCCTCCTGACTAATTCTAATAAGAAGAGCATTAAAACAAATTAAAAAAGTCTATTTTAGTAGATAACAGTAATAATATTATAAACAGTAATAATATTCGGGGGAAATCTAACCTTATATCACGCATGGTTTACCTAATGTGGATGGCAAAGCCTCACTCTTCACGTGATTGGAATTTCACGTGCCTTGAGTTGTATGACCCTGTATATATAGCTGTCCATGAATACAGGAAAGTCATGGCTCTCTGGACCAGAGAGCGCCAGGGGTGGTGATTGCCACCGGTTCATAATTCAGTAGATGAAACCTGCACTATATGTGAGAGAAAAGAAATGACATTGATTGTTCTTAATCAACAAAATAAGTTCTAAATGATTACGCCAGCTAATAAAAAACAATCACTTATACTCAAAAATAACAAAAGCAGGAGAAAAGACTAACAGATGGACAGGTTCTCATCTGCCTCTTCCATCTCATTATGCAGCTGGTGTAAAACCGGTGGGAGCAGGGGAGACGGCTAGTTAGCTAGTTGGACCGTCTTCTTCAAATTCCTCCAATCAGATGCTGCATTCAGGAATCTCCTCCTTCTGCTGGTCACCAAGATGGTTATTCTCCGGCTCTGAGTGGTTCCGATCGGCCGGAGAGCAACATCTGCCCTACCTGAATATGCCAATTCAACACTGTCCAGCAGACTGGACAGGTTACACTCTGCTGTATCCATCTCATGATGCAGTCATCATGAAATCGGTGGAACCAAGGTAGACTGCTAGCAAGTGCTCCCTCTTTCAATTATTGTTGGCAGATTCTGCATGTAGGATGCTCCTCCCTCTACGAAACTCTGAGAAGGGGTCCATGGATGTTTTTCACTTCTGGTTGGTTCTGACCAACCGGAGAGTGGTTTCTGACCCTCGGAGTGGAGTTAGGGTTACGATGTCACGTATGTCTCTGGGGCAGCTGACGTTCATGCTCTCTGCCCAACAGTGGAGCTCTGGATCTTGTCCTATATGCTATAGGAGAATCATGCCCTGCAATAACAATAACAGTGATGGTTAGTTAGAAAAGCCATATTGAAAGGCGGGCATCGTTCTGAGCAATTACAAATCGTATGACCTTTAACCTCCCTGGCGGTATTCCCGAGTGTGGCTCGGGGTTCATTTTCAGTACCATAAGCAGTAACCCCGAGCCACACTCGGGATTGCGCAAAAGTGTCACTTACCTTGTCCCTGCGAGCCCACGGTGTCCTCTGCTGCGTTCGCCCGGCCGATGCCGACATTCGGCTTTCAGTTTCGTTTTCCGGCGTCACAGCGGAGGGCAGGGCCGGCGGGAAATTCAAAAGTGAAAACATGACATTTACACAGATTCCACACAATACAATGTAATCTGCTAATATTACATTTATGTTTCAAACTATTTCCCTTCAATTTTGTCCCTAGAGCTTTTACTGTACTCTATTGACTGTGGTACATAGCAGGCCTACAATATAAAACAACAAATTGCCATGAAAAACAATGTACCGCTTTGGCATGCTAAAATCCTCCATAATCATACCGCCAGGGAGGTTAATAACCAACCAAAATTCCTTCACAGAGCAGACGGCTTCATCTATTACATTAAACAATCTAATATTTCACCTTATTATGTAATAAGTATCTGCATTACATTATATGGTGATGGTATTAGTGGCAGGAGATGTTAATGGATGACAGGCAAGCAGTGGTGGCAGGAGATAGTAATGATGGCAAGCAAACAGAGGTGGCAGAACATGGTAATGGATGGCAGGTTAGCGATGATGGTAGGATAGGGTAATGGATTGTAGGTCAGCAGCGGTGGCAGGAGATGGTAATGGATGGGAGTTGTACACCCCCTTCTATGCAGCCCACCACACTGCAATTCACTATAGCTGAATATCACGGTATAACTCTGTGCTAGAACACTACTAGCACTTTTCAAGTAGCACAAGCTGTCAGCTGTCCCACACTAACTTCAGCACTTACTGACATTAAGATCAGGCCCGGCGCTAGCGCAAGGCAAGTAAGGCGGGCGCCTTACGGCGCTGCAGGGTGAGGGCGGAAAAAACAGGGCATTTTGACAAGTACCGTGTTTCCCCGAAAGTAAGACCTACCCCGAAAGTAAGACCTAGCGCTATCTTCAGGGATTTCTGTAATATAAGACCTACCCCGAAAATAAGACCTAGTTCGGTGGTAGGTCTTATATTACAGAAATCCCTGAATGCACTGACAGGGGGTGGGGGGCGCAAAATTGCACCTTGCCCACCTTGACTACAATACTAGCACCGGCCCTGATTAAGATGCTGGGTGAGCTGACCTTTATAGGGAGGGGGCTTGCACATTTCCAAAACCCCATTATTGGATATAATTTTTCACCTGAACAGAGTTCACAGGTCATACAAAGCATTATGGGTTTCACGTTTGGTGCCCGGGAGAATGGCAAGCATGCAAAATTTGCCAGCAAACGCGAACCTCATCCCTACTCATGATTCATCAGATGATTCTTCACAAATTTTGAAAAATGTGTGATCCATTTCTATACATTGTAAATATTGATGAGAGCTACTATGGGTTCCTGGTTTCATTACATTGGAGTACACATTAATTTAGTTACACCCTAGTGGAAATCAGAGCTGATGTCTGAGAAATTCTCAGCATTTTCTGTAATGTACAAAGTTTCTGATCACTGATGCGGAAAATGTTAAGGACATACTCGACCTGCATTCTTTGGATCTGGCCAATGTCAACAGCACGATGAAAAGGCTATAAGCATATTAAACAATAGCACTTTTAGAGGGCACTAAAGGAAACAAGTCAAGACATGTTTAGGCCACAACAATCTTGAAGGAGAGAAAGGCACAAAGGCTGCCTCTGGGCATGCTGGTTTCACTAGCAGTGACAGCCATTTTGCCTCTACGGAGAATATGTGGTACCTGCAGAGACAATGGGGTTGATTTACTAACCTAAACACACACACACACCAGGTGTGTGTGATTTTCACACAGCAAAACGTATTTATCAACCAAAAAGTCTCTAAAAGCATATTTCCACTAATGCCATATATGGAAAAATCATGCACATGATGCATATATAATGCTGCTTCACAGTTTAGACAAAAATGGTTAGCTCATGCATTTACATTCCTGCATTCATCAACGCAAGCAACATAACATAGAGCTAATTTACACCACATTACCTTGCAATTAATTGCAGGGCTTTGCACAACACACCTGCTGGGTGTGTACACACTACAAAGGTGTTTAGATTCCTCCCATAGATCATGCTGGGAGGGAACACACTACAGAGGTGTATACACGTTCGTGGTGTGTTTAAAAGGTTAGTAAATCAACCCCAATGGGTGTTTTGTCTACTGGTCACTGCTCCTACACCTCCAGCATGCATCTAAACCCATACCGAGGAAGTAAATATTAGTTAGCTCTATGTGACACTTCATTCTATGAATATGTCGTTACTTAATTGCTCTCATCTGTACTTCTTACTTTACAAGTACAGAAATTATAACATTTTCATCTTTTTATATCTTCCACAGAGAAAGTAGCCTGGTGGAAACCATTAAATAATTTAGGGACTTATGTTTGAAATGTGGGCCACCAAAAACATTCTTGTCTATAGTAACCATGATTAGAAACAAAATAAGGATATTGACTGATTGCAAGGTACAAGAAATATATAAATAAAATGTTCTTGATCACACAATTTTCATACATATGGACCTTAGAGCTTTCAAAGCTTATGGCAGGAACCTTTGTTGCCATATGGTACTGAGGATTTAGAAAGACATGTCAGATACCAATCATGGTTATTTTGGTGACTAGAAACACCCCAACAATAAAGTTAGCAGCCTGACATGGAAGTTACAATAATGGTGCAAAAAGGGCAATTACAGCAACCCACCAATACAGATAGACCACCAAGAAGCTAGACTGGCAATACATATGCTGTATCACCAGTAGTAAGATAGTCATCTCATTTTACCTGATTTATACATTGTCACATTGTTCAAGCCAGGTTTGGACCAGCAAAAATGAAAATGTTCTGAGTAACAGATGATCATTTTGCTTTGGACACAAAAGGTTATGTGCGTAAAGGCTCTAGTGATAAAAAAAAATCAACCCTACACATGCTGGATAAAGTTCTGTGAATCTGACACTTTTAAAAAGGACCTGAACTGTGGAAGTCATGCTTCAAAATGGCAATCAAAGGGCAAAGAACTAGTCACCAAAACTGCCTGTAATCTTTTCCCCTTACTGATCTACTATGCCTTGTTCTGCTCTGTCTGTCTGTGTGGAGGTGGCCATCTTGGTAGGGGAGAAGGAGTTTGCTTCCTCATATCAAAGCTTCCCCGCTGATGAAGAGTGATCTAATCACTGATGGAGGAAAAATCAGGCAGCAGCAGGAGAGGTTTAGAAAGCACAAAAGAAATTAGTAGAAGCAGGGGAATCCTTGCACTGCAGGTCCTCAATACAGCTTTCTCTTCATCTAAGAGAACAGTGAGCAGCACAATAGTGACAATATCAATTTTCACTCCATATCGCATGAGACTAGCAGTTAGATGCAGCAGTGCCCCTGATCTAACTGCAGAGATATGAGACTTAAGGCTCGGGAAATCCACTGCTATTTTTCCAGAAGACATTTAAGACAAAGTATAAGTCTTGCAGGGTGTTTCTTAAGCTTTACTAACATTTGTGCATGTTCCCTAATAGACAGCAAATCTTCACTTTTTTAAGTTCAGGTCTTCTTTAGACAACTGACAGACCATAGCTCTTCAAATTCCCTCTTTTAAGACATTCTCTCTGGCTCCAGCTATGAGGGTTTGTCACCTGGTTCGTTGGAAATTAATTACTGCACCTTAGTTTTCTTCATTTTCTTTTTCTATTTTTTTCCCTTCCCCACCACTGTGTCTTTAGTCCCCTTCCTCTTAGACTGTAAGATCGTTTGGGCAGTTGTCCTCCTCACCAACTGTTTCTGTATGTCAATGATGCTTGTCAGTGTTTCTTACTTGTCTTGTCTAAACGATTGTACAGCGCTGCGGAAAATGTTGGCGCTATATAAATAATTGTAATTCTTCTTCTAGAGGTCTTAATTAGTTAATATCACCATAGATACTATAATGTTTTCATAGGGACACACTATATTTATTTACTATTTATTTATACATCGATATTTGGTTCATGTTGGCTCAAATATATAAACGCGTCATTGAGCAACAAATCTATGGACAAAGAAGATCTTTTGTATTGCTGTCTTTATTCGCAGTGGGAGAACATTCTTGTAGACAGACTCAAGCTATAGACTTTCATCGACTTTCTGCAATCCACAACAGAGCACATAGTCCATGCAATGGCCTATCATAATTTGTATGATACAGTCCATACTCATTCTGTCAGCAACAGGATCCCAGCTAGCGTGTACCAAGTGTCTACAACCTAACAGGGGTCTTTGCATTGTTCAGACACTAAGATAATCTGACCCTGGTACACAATCTGTACGGCCTTATGGAGCACACTTCCTAATGCTCAAACTTAGCTAGTTGCCCTCATGCCTGTACATGGGGCCACATCAGGGTCTCCACATGTCACCCTAAACTTGTCAATGGATCTTGCTAGTCAGTGGATTCACAGCCCCACACTTCCATACACTTTGTGCCAACAGTTCTCATGCCTGGACCTTGGCTCCTCCAATGACATGGATACAGGGAAACTCTCCCATACCTGATCACTACAACTGTCTGTAAAGAAATCCTGTTACTACTTAACAATATTGAAAACTATTAAACATGTAAAAAAAAAAAAAGAACAAGAAGCAAAAACTCTGTAGGTTACTTTGTTTACCAACCTATTATTTTTTAGTTGCCAGAAGTACTGTTTTGATCCTGTTTTGAGCAGGCTTAGCCAAAAAATTACTGCAAGGAGCAATAGTGCTCAAAGTGCAGTAACTACGGGTAAACGTACTATAGATTTCAGTTTACTATGTATATATTTGATTGGCTGTTTGTTGGATATCTCACTTTGCACATTAAAAGTGTTCTTCGCACCTCTTTACTAAATAAGCCTGATACTGTATTGAAATGAGAAATCTTCTGTTTGCTGAGATTTGCAGTAAATGTGCAGATGCTGATCATCTGATCATATTATTAGCTGTCGAGATTCATATTATTAGCTGCCAAGAGGATCTCCAATGTAAAAATCCACCATGAAGAGTTCAACCTCTGAACAATAAAGAACATTTTTCAGATACTTTCTGATCAAAGAAATTGAAAGAGACATGTAATTAATTAGAAGCCTGGGTCAATGAAAATGTGTTATGTATGCTAGACTGGTGCTCTTTGTCTTACACCAAATAAAGACACATTAGCCGAGGATATGAAATGTAACACTTTTCATATTAAAATTATGAGACTGTAAAAGGATTATAATATATAGGCCAGAGCAATTAAGCAGATGGCCAGTGGGCCAGAATCTTGATAGGCTACTCTATGAGATAACATTAAAAACTAATAAATAAATAATGTAATCTCGCAAGAATTATTAAGAAACAAGATATACGTGATCAAAAAATGTAAAAAAACAAAAGATATATTAAAAAGTAATTATTAATGAATTGGAAAATATATATATACATTATACACCGATATATCTATATATATATATATCTATATCTATATATATATATATATATATATATACACTGAGTGGCCAGATTATTATGACCACCCCATCAGTACTTCGTTGGGCCACCTTTTGCCTTCAATACTGCGGCAGTGTACGGCGAACAGTGCGTTCAGAGATCATTTGGGAGAATCTCTGATTAAGATCTGCAGTAATTTGATACACTGTTGCCCTTCTGTTGTCTTGTACCAGTCTTGCTACTCTCCGTTCTGCCCTAACATTGACTAGTCGTTGACGGCCACAATTCGCACGTTCAGACCCAGATTTTCGGCTGACAGTCTTTAAACACTTTAACAACAGTTGCTCTTGAACATTTCACGAATTCAGCAGTTTTGCTGATACTCGCTCCATAGCTCCGAGCACCAACAATCATCCTACGTTCAAAGGCTGTTAAATTGCATTGTTTACCCTATATCTTTTACTGTCGTGGTACAAAAACTAAAAAAAGAATAAAACAAAAACAAAACAAAAAGAAATTATAGCTAATTTGCCTACAAACGTCAGGTGGTCATAATAATCTGGCCACTCAGTATATATCTATATATATCTATATATATATATACAGTATATATATTTTGGAAAGTCGCACCAGACAGGTTCCAACTTCTATATTCAAGCAATAGGAAGCGGTTCCACCTATCCTTGCAATTAAAATCCTTTTAAAGAAGTAGGCAAAGTTTCTTAGCAAGAATCATGAGCAGACAACAGGTTCAGGTGTTCCCACTGTTTCTCAAGAGCCCAAACACACTAAACTGTATATACACACACACACACATATATATATATATATATATGTATAGAGTACAGAGAGTGAACTTCGCCACCCTAGTACAGGAAGTGTGGTTTTCCTGAATTACCAGGTGAGGATAAAAATAAAAGCCTGAAAAAAGGAGAAAGGAAACAAATGCAACCACCCCATCTGAGGACTGGTAAACTGGTATTAACCTTTCTTTTTTGATAAAGATAATACTTGATACCAAAAGATAATATCCTGACAGCAGCACACCTGACACTGTCAGACTACAATAGCCCAGTAAAATAGGAATTCCCCATCCATGCTGTTTAGCTGATCTGAAAAAAAAATGATTAGTAAATGGCCTGTTTGACAGCAGGGAGGTCACTGGGGGGCCTCATCAAAATTCTGCCATGGAGCTCCATTTTCTGATTTTACTGTCCCGGCACTGGGCACCCTATTTTGGCGTTAGCGTTTATGGGACCCAAATATACTATACTTTATGTAACTGGTATGCTATATAGACTTTCGTTCTCGCTTTCATTCCTTTAACTGGGTGACACATTGGGAAGTTATGCTATGCACCTCTCAAAATGCTTTACAAACATGGTTTACAGGAAGGTGCAGCAGACTGGTGCGTACTCACAATAGCATCTCTGAAGAGCCTGTGTCTGTGACATAGTCTTATGGGAAGTACACCTTGCTCCACCCTCGTGTGCATTTCTGTGGGAAATAGATTAGATATTGTCTCCTTAGAAGAGTTAATGGCAGAAACAACAGAGACTTTGTTTCTTTGCCTGCAGTGAAGCTGCTGAACATGTATGTCTGTCTTTACAAAGCAAACAAGACAATAGCGCACTAAAGAGCAGGATGTGTCGAATTAGACAGTGTGACGCAGTACTGAAATGTCAGGATAGTTTACCATAGAAAATGTCAGGGTTTATCTTAACAGTTTATTCATTTCTCTAAGTACAGTATACAGTATGTTCTATGAGTTACAGCATTAACCTTGATACACTTGTTAGCTATATCAATTGACTATTTATGTTCTTGAGGCTCATTAGAAATTAAGCTTTTAATGTATACGTATGATCATGTGACTATATACAGCGAGATGCTTATTAGTCAGTTTAAACCTTCGGGTAGATATAAAAACACCATTTACTCCAGTGACATTCCATTAAAAAACATTACATGTTTTCTTGAATAGAGCTAGTATAAGTACATGAACGTTCTATAATACCATGTGCAGTAACGTTTACATTGGGAGAGAGAGGGTCAGCCAACTGTAGCTCTACTGGTTACAGAGAACATGCTTACATTGGGGTAGAGCACAGGGGTGATTTTATTCCTGTTCTTTAATGAGTACAGAGGTACACATCGATACCCAGGGGTGTTAGTGAACCTGAGAATACCCCACCTAGGGGAAAAGTTGTGGACTACCACAATGAACAGCACTCACATGCGTTTCTGTTCTCCTCTTCTCTTCTCTATTACCTCTCTTTCCTTTCTCACCTTTAAATTTTCTGCCCATCGTCTAGTACCTTGAGTTTTGCTTGCACCTAGGTAAGCAGACAGCATCTCTGCTTCCTGCTTGGCCAACAGTACCAAACCTTGAGCCCCCAATATACTAGCTTCTATCGGACAAAGGAAGCTGATCTGCAAACCATTTGGCGTGTATTAAATGTTTATTTATAAAAAAACAGATAACAAACAGTGTAAAACATATACAATATAAAGCCACTAAAGCTGGGTACACTTAAGGTGAATTTCGGGCAATTCAGTAGTAATTGGCCAAAATTTGCTCCATTGACGACCCTTCTACTTTTGCCGAAGGAACACCTCGCCCCAATGGTGTATTAGTCCAATCAGCTGCGTACAATGCACACATCAGGAATACAAAGCTCACATAGGGCGACTTGTCCTTCCACACTGTTCAGTGGGCATGGGGGAATCTGTGATTTTTTTTTTGTTCAGCCCGCAGGTTGAACGAAAACTTTATAAGAGTGTATACCCTACTTTAGTCTCATGAATTCCTCCGTTAGGCTTATGCGATCGGCTGTGCATACCTGCAGACAACCGCATCATATGCAAACAATCTGCATCCAGGCGCAGTCGTCCGCAGGTAACCCCAGCCTTTGGATTACATGCAAACACTTGTAGTAAATGGCAGCTGTCATTGGATTATGCACTGCCTCCCACCCATAGCAGATTGTATGAATCTCATGGAAGATTTGTGAGATTCAGCAATCTGGCCCCATTCGCAGGTGTGAATGAGGCCTAAAGAAAAAGCAAACTAAATATGAAAAAATTAAAATTGATCCAAACCATGATCGGTTACAACTAAGTTAGCCACACGAGGCTCGCTCTTTCCTCTTTTATGGTTCAGTTCTACCTTCTTCACACGTAGCTCTCCACTCTCGTTTTCCCTAGTAAGCACATATCTCTTTCAAAGCCTCCAGCGATGTCAGTGTTATTTTAGCTCGTCTACTTGTCAGCCATGGCCTCTCTACTTTTTCTTCTTGATATTTTCCCAAGTGTAATTCTAAACCACAGACAGAAGTCTCACATATGAACCTAAAGGGCAACTGAGAAAACTTCTCTTATTTAGACTCCACATCTACACAGATACACAAACAAAGAACTTTCTCTTCCTTAGTTCACCGTTATATAATATACCTCCTAGTGAATAGTGGTATTCCCCTTATGAGGTGTAGTCAGTTCCCTGTGTGTGTATTAGGTATGTACCTGCATAGAGAATTCTCTGTAGTGCCCACATTTACCGGCTGATAAACAGACTAAACTCTGCAGTTATTGTACTGATAAGCTCAGTCTGTCTGACATTCAGGACAATAAAGCAACAGCACGTCAGTATTGTTATAATCTAAGTGATCTGTTGTTTGCCTAGTATTTCATATTGGCTGGCCATACACTGTCAAGGAGACGCTAAACTCAGGAGTTAAATCTTTAAAATGCATTCAAGTAACCTAACTATTAACAACAATGTATCTCTTTTGTGTATCACTCGGCTGTAAATCCTCAAATATACAAAATGCAAATTAGTACACTATACATGAGATTGTAGTCCATCATGGAAGTGAGCGTGGAGCAGTGGCTACTTTACAACACACACAGGGACCATGGGGAACAAAAGTAGCCACCCTCCAGAAGGAAGGACAGTGTCAGCACCAATTCAGAGATGAGTTGAGGATCTACAGTTGAATAATACACACATAAGGTACAGTTCTGTTAATAGGATAAGGCCTCATTCACACGAGAAAAGGACGGCACGTACAGCTCCCGGGAAGGACAGGTGCTGCGTGTGATTAGAACGCAGCCCCCATCCCTCTCTATGGGAATACGTGGCCGTACGCTGCCCTACGCTAACCTGCACTGCACATCCGTGTGGGTGTCTGTACTCATACGCTGACAGGATGGATCCTGTCTGCGTCCGATCCGGGACACCCGCACCCGTACAGACCTGCACTTGAGGTGAGCGTAGGGCAGCGTACGGCTGCGTATTCCCATAGAGAAGGACAAGAGCTGCGTACTAATCACACGCAGCACCTGTCATTCCCAGGAGCTGCCGATACGGCCGTGCACGCCGCACGGAGCTGTATTTGCCGGCCTTTTCTTGTGTGAATGAGGCCTTATGAACCTGTCACCTCCAAATGCTATCACACATGGAGCTTGTTAGCTCTTGTGTGATAGCAATAAAGTTAAGTGAAAAAAAATTGATAAATTATCAAATAAACATTTATGAAAAAATAATAATGAAAATTAAAAAAAGTAAAAGATAGTAAAATTAAAAAAAAGAAAAATGTATAAAAGAAAAAAAAAGTGATAAAAAAGTTTTCAAAAAAAATTAGAGGTGCACAGAGCCGTCAATCTCTTTTTCTGTATCCCCTGTTATCAATGAACAGGAATCCTCTATACTGAGTGTTCCTGTCCATTCATAACATGAGGACATTGAGTATGATTACTATAACCACAATCATGAATGAACAGGAAGTGATGTAGATTACTTCCCATTCATTCATAATTGAGGATATAGTAACCATACTCTGTCCTCAATTATCTACACTCAGCGATCACTTATCAGTGACTGCTTGTACCCCGCTCTCCCCTCTGACACACAAAAAAAACCCCCTTTCAAACCGGTGTGAAAAAAAAGGGGTCAAAATCATGTTTTTTTTTGTAAGCCCTCCACAGACCTGAGTTTCTATTTGTGTTATGAATGATGTATATTTCCTTTCCCTTCTTTGTTGCTTTGTATTTAGGACTGACATGGGAAGTAAACTTGTTTGTGTTTATTATACTTACTGTTGATTCTCAGGAGTCTAAATAAAGTCCTTTATGTGTCTGGACCAATGCAGCTTAGATTCCGTTTTTGCTGGCAGTGGATTTCAAACTAAAAACAACAACTTATGTTTGTGCTCTAATCCTATATAAAGTCCCCGGTTTTCTAATGACAGCCTTCCCCGTGTGTTGTCGTCCACTGTACAAAAACACACGATCACAATATTCCTGGCAGCACAGATGATAGGAGTTATAGATGCCATTCCCGTCAAGGGAAAGCCCATTGGTCAACAAATCTGCTTCTTTTTTTTTAACTGAAAGAGACCTTGTCACTAGAGCATTCATTTCAACAACAATCCTCGCAGAAAATTCTATGTGCACTTTACATACGTTTGTCATGTTATTTACCAGGACAAGCCTCCCTTGTTTAGATAGCCAAAAGCCCTGAGACTGCTGCTGGGTGCCGCCATCTTGGATGTGATGTCAGCAGACCCAGCAGAGCTGTTATTTGATAGTATTTCATAGTATTCCCCTTCACTGCTCCTCCCAGATTTTACATAAAAGGATGGTGAGAGGAAGGGCAAAGGAGGCGGGCCAGCACAGTATGATCAGACACTCCTAGAAGACAAGAGGACTATGACTTGCAAGGAGAGAGGGGGCTGTGCTAGGGAATTGACACTTTCTGGAGTGTCAATTCCGTAACAAGTTCAGAGGCACATTGCTAATCAATAAAAATACATGGAAAGGAAAACCACTGCAAGCAGCATTTAAAACAATTGGATTCTCTGTGCTTTTGCCTAAATTTTTTTAAGCTGGTGACAGGGTCTCTTTAAAATAGTTTTTTGTCATCCCTGGCAGCTGAACAGGACTACAGACACTTTTCTGCTTCCCTGTAGTCTTTTGTTCATCAAGGCTCATAGAGGGGGAGGACGAAGCAGCACAAGAAGCCAACAAGATGGGTAGCATTGATCGTAGGAGAGGAGAGCAGATTGACAAAGAGATGAGTTCACTAGTGATGAGCCGAACACCCCCGTGTTCGGTTCTAACTCGAACTTTCGAACATGGAAAAAGTTCTAACTCGAACTTAGAACTCAATGCAAGTCTATGGGGGTAGAACTCAGAAATTTAAATGTCCCCATTTTGAAGCCTTATATGCAATTTATTGGCCATAAAAAGTGTATGGGTATCCGGGTACTGCCCTGGGGGACATGTATCAATGAAAAAAACACTTTTAAAAAATAAAATTTTTAAAGGAGCAGTGATTTAACATCACTTAAAATTAAACATTAAAAATAAAAAATTCCTTTAAATATGGTGCCTGGGGGGTCCCCTTTCACTGACCGTAAAGTGGCGCATCTGTATGATGTATAGAACCTGCTGAAGCAAAAATGACATTTATATACATTTTATTGATATTTATATAGAACTC